>NW_028258372.1:36315022-36618328 GCF_053883595.1 Heterocephalus glaber
ACTATACTACAAAGCTACTGTGATAAACACAGCATGGTATTGGCAAAGAAATAGACCTGAGGACCAGTGGAACAGATTAGAAGATGCAGAAACAACTCCAGTCACACTCAGCCATCTCATCTTCGATAACGGAGCCAAACACTCTCATTGGAGGAAAGATAGCCTCTTTAATAAATGATGCTGGAGAAATTATGTTTCAACTTGCCAATGATTAAAACTAGACCTATATCTCTCACCATGCACTAAACTAAAATTGAAATGGATTAAAGATCTAAATATTAAAATAGAAATGCTGAACCAGCTGGAACGAGGTTAGGTAGAACTCTTGAAGACATTGGTGTAGAAAAAGATTTTATGAACAAATCCTCAGTTGCCCATGAACTAGCACAAACAATCAACAAGTGGTTCTCTTCTTATTAAAAAACTTCTGCACAGCAAGAGAAACCACCAGCAGTGTGAAAAGACAACCCACAATGTGGGAAAAAATCTTCACCTGCTATTCCTCAGACAAAAGTCTACTATTTCCAATCTATAAAGAAATTAAAAAGATCAGATCTCTGAAATTTAAAGACCCAATCCAAAAATGGGCATCTGAAATGAACAGACATTCCTCAGACAAAGAAGTAGAAATAGCAAATAAGTACATGAAAAAATGTTTGACATCACTGGTCATTTGAGAGATGCAAATGAAAACAACACTGAGATTCCACCTCACTCCAGAAAGAATGGCTGCTATCATGAAATCAGCCAATAACAAATGCTGGTGGGGCTGTGGGGAAAGAGGAACAGTGCTCCATTGCAGATGGGAATGTAGACTGGTGCAACCACTGTGGAAATCTGAATGGAGATACCTCAAAGAACTAGGACTGGAAGGCCCGTTCGACCCAGCTCTTCCCCTGCTGGGTATCTTCCCCAAAGAATTAAAAGAATCATACTACAGTAATATATGTGCAACCATGTTCATAGCAGCACAATTTGTAACAGCTAAAACTTGGAAACAGCCCAAATGCCCATCAACTGGAGACTGGATAAAGAAAATGTGGGTTTTTTATAAAATGGAGTACTACTCAGCCATAAAAAATGAAAAATTAGAGACATTTATAGCTAAATGGATGCACATTGAGACCACACTCTTAAGTGAAATAAATAGGACACACATGTATAAATACCGAATAGTTTCTCTGGTGTGAGAAACTGAAAGTGTAAATAAGGAATAAAAGGTATAATGGATAATGTGAAATAGGAAGAAAAGGGGCAAAAGGGAAGGGGAAGTGGGAGGGGTAAGGGAAAAGAAAGAATGGAATGGAATTAATATGAGAAAATGGAAAAATGGAAACAAAGCTTTTGTAAATAGAGAGGGATGGAGGGGTTGAAGGGAGGGCAGGGGAAGCATGAAAAATAAGAACCAAGAGAGATTATGTAAAGGTGCAAATTTCCAATGATGAATGTCATTATATTGTATACCTAAAATGTACCAATGATTAGAATGAATAATCGATAATGCAAAATAAGAAGAAAAGGTCCAAAGGGATAGGGGTAGTGGGAGGGGCAGGGGAAAGGAAAGAAGGGAAAGGAAAAATTATAAGAAATGGAAAAAATGGAAACAAAGTCTTTGTAAATAGAAAAGGGTGGAGGGGGTGAAGGGGGGTCTAGGAATGGGGAAAAAATAAGAACCAAGGTGCATCATGTAAAGGTACAATTCCCAATGAGAAATGTAATTGTGTTGTATACCTACAATGTACCAATAAAAGAATTTAAAAAAAACAAGAAAAAAGACAAGAGGGACCCATGCAAGGTATTGTACCTGTTAGGTTCAATGACTGAGGGCCAGCATGGTAGTGAGGCCCCTCACTACAGTGTTACTGCAAGAATGGCTTAGCAACTAGATCTGCACCATGCCTGTGTCACCCAGAGGAAGGTCCTCAATCTACCATAACAAGATGTGGCTAGGGATCGGCACTGGAGGGATGAGTGGACAGAATTGCAAAATTTCTGAACGGAGGGAAAAATTCAAAGAGTATCAGAGTGTGTGAGATCACAACTGCCAAATGTGTGGTCAGACCAGAAAACCACCCCTGACACCATTTGGGCAAATTGAAGGTGTTTTTTAATCAAGAAGATTAGGGCTGGAGGCATGGCTCAGTGGTGGAGCACTTGAGGCACTGAGTTCAATCCCCAGCCCTGTGGGGGAAAAAATATGCTGGGCATGGTGGCACAGGCCTGTGATATCAGCACGCAGGAGCTGAGGCAGAGGGGTCCTTCTGAGACTGAGGCCAGCCTGAACTATGGAGTGAAACCCTGTGTCAAACAACAACAAAAGAAACCAAAATGAAGAGAATTTGGAAGGAAATCATTGCAACTGGAATAACCAACACTTTCAGACAACTGACAAAAGTTTATTTCTAAGACTCCATTAGAATGCTGCAATTAGACACAGAAAGGTAAAAGGATTGGCGGTCCCACCTACTATGGCTTGGATCAAAAAATGCCCCCTCAAAAGCTCATGTGTTCAAAGGTCAGGCTTTTGAAAGGTGATGGAATCACGGGGACACTGTGCTCATCAGTGGATTGCTCACTGATGAGTTGGTATCTGAATGTGCTGTCAGGACATGGGGCCTGGTTGGAGGGCATGGGCTACTGTGGGTATGACCTGGAAGGTCTATTCTTCTCCCCAACATTTTCCTTTCTCTCTGGCTGCTCCTGCTCTTGCTGCTTCCTGGATGCCACAAGGTGAGTGGCTGTCCTCCCTGCCCTTTGCCATGTTTCTGCTTGGAGCCAGTGAACCTTGGACGGAAATCTCTGAAACCATGAGCCAAAATAAATCTTTTCTCACTCTAAGTTGTTTGTCTCAGGTAGATTTGGTCAGAGCAATGAAAAGCTAATATATATCAGACATTCTAGAAAGCTGACTGTCTCCCTCCCTAACTCAGCCTTACATATGAGACTACAGTATACGAAATTGCTGGCATTGGTCACTTTTACCTAACATCATTAAACTTAACATGCATAAGGTAAGAGCAGATCGGCATGTAGCTAGACTGGATGGGTGCTGGAAACCAGTGCATTGGAGCAAGAAAAGCCCATCCAATCAGTGTTAATCAATGTATGTCACTGGGCTGTTACATGTAACACAATCTCAGTAGGCATAGACACAGAATTCATTTGTTACACATACATTCCGCCAGCCAACAGAGTCTGATCTGTTTCCTACATAATTAGAACAAGGTTCAGATACACGGATATCCTATCTGTGTCCAGTCATATTATTCTAATTTTATTTGAAATATATACTATCTGCATAGAGGGAAAACTAAAAGAAAATGTTGTAGTAACATAACAAATGAATTATATTTACTGGTTTTGGCATTTCCAAATAGTTAAAATGGTTGCACAGACATCTTATAGTCAGGAAGACTCAATACCCTAAAAAATTACTCTTACAGAAATGTGGAGGGGCCTGTGCAGGGTCAAGGAGACTGTAATGTTCAACACAAGAGTGTGTAAGGGTCTGAATGGAATTGAAGGATTTAAAAGTTTTTCAAAGGCCATAAAGATTTTAGGGCTTATTTCATGTTGAAGATGAATATGTTTTCTATCTTGGGAAGCTAATTAATATTGTTAGAAATATTACAATAGAAAAACAGATGTAGTTGACAAGGAATATCCCAGGTAAATGGTAAATTTTATGTTTTGATGTGTTTGGTTCAAGGTGCCTTGAAACATGTAGATAGAAATGCTGAGTAAATGTGATGAGGAGAGGGAGAAAGAAAGAAATTAACTGCCTCACAAGCACAAGGTCCTGAGTTCGACCCCTGATACTGGAAAAAAAAAAAGACAACAGAAAGAAATTAAGAATGATAGGACCGAGGGAAGAAGGCAGGGAGGCAAGGAGGGAAGGAAAGACTGTAGGGAAAGAAAACAGAATGATTCATATGGATCAGGACCTTAGAACATTCATTTAGTCTGGAGGTACTGGGTACCAGGCCCAGTATATAAAGTCACAGACCCTGTATAGATTGGTGCCACCTCATTGGAAAGTATATGATTATATATAGTTCTTCTTTTCTTCTAGTACAAGAATTTCTCAACCTCGGCACAATTGACATTTTGGGTAAGATAATTCTTTGTTGTAGGGATAGTCCCATACATTGTAGAATCCTTACCGATATCCCTGGCCTCTATCCACTAGGTGCCTATAACACACACACACACACACACACACACACACACACACACACAAACACACACACACTTTTAGCCACCCAAACTGTCTGGCATAGTCAAAGGTCACATGGAGGGCTAGTATGGCTTGTATCTAGATGTCCTCCCAAAATCTCATGCAGTCCTATGTGGAGTTTTCAGAGGTAGCTGGATCTAGAGTGTGTGATGCTGGGATTGATTCATGATTCAATGCTAGGATTAAGGCTGCCCCACCCTGGATGTGAGTGCTACCTAAGGTGTGGTAGCCTGGATAGAATATAAGGGACAGAAAGAAGGTTGCTGTCCTCACTTGCTGCTTCACTACTTCACTACTTGCTGCCTTCTGCTTTGCTGTCCTCTGCCCATCATGAACTGATTCTCCTCTGCCATGCCATTCTGCCTAGGAGCCAGAAGATTAAGGACTGAAACCTCTACAAACTGTAAGCCAAAATAAACCTTTCCTGGGTTAACTTTGGATGTCAGGTACTTTGTCTCAGCAATGATAAAAGTAACTAAGACAAGAGCAAATGTCACTTCAGTTGAAACCTGTGGTTATGGTCTAGTAAGGCAATGAAACATGATGACTCTGAACTTAATAGCAGTTTGCATATTCGGATAAAGGTTTTTATTGAATGAACATGTCATGTATCATGCTAAGTACTGGAGATACAAAAATAAATAAGATATGGATCAGGTCCTTGAGGAGCCTATAACCCAGTGTATCAGTCAGCTTTCCAATTGTTGCAACACAATACCTGACACCCACAATTTAAAGAAGGCGATGTTTATTTGGCTCATGGTTTCAGAAGCATCAGTCCATAGTCAGCTGGCTCCAAGGCAGGAACATCATGGCATGGGGGAGCAAAGCAGCTTCATTCACAGTAATCAGGAAGGAGAACAAGGGAACGGTGGCAGAGAGGAAGGGGTCAGGGACCAGATATGTACGAAGGTCACACCTCATGACCCACCCAAACACACTGAGAAGTGTCCTATACTAATCCCCTGTGTGGCTCCCAAGCTAATCAAGTTGACAGGTAGACTCATGCATAAATACTTATAATGTATTATGAAAAATGCTAAAATCTTAGCAAGAACAAAATATTCTAGTAGTAAAATAGAAAATGCTGATGTGGCAGGGGAAAGAAAGAGTCAAAGACAAAGTGATATTTGAGTTTTGAAAGGAAATGGAAATGACTGGGTAGTGCACTCCCAGAAAAGTCTCCATGAAGGGAAGATATGCTTGAGGGAGGAGAGGAATTAGTGTAAATCCTTGAAAACTGACATTATTTCCATTTTTTCGTCAGTAGCATTTTGAAACAATGTCCAAAGAATCATACGGGCCCAGGATCTACCTTGAAACCTTTTGGTTTGGTTTGGTTTTCGTTGAGTTTATCAGTACATTTTAGGTATACATTATGATGACATTCATCATTGGGAATTTTTACCTTTACACAATATATCTTGGCTCTCATTTTTTTCCCATTCCTCTGTTCTCCCTTTAACCCCTCCACCCCTAATATGAGAAAAGGAAAAAATGGAAACAAAGTCTTTGTTTTGTTTTTTGTTCATTGATGATTTTTGAGTATTTGAGCAAAAACATTCCACTTATATAAAACTAGAACCCAATGTGAAATTCATATTTTACCAAGCATAAAGAGTATGGTACTAACTGTGCTGGGCAAAAGAATAGATGTTCTTTATATCACCTCTCTTTCCCACGTATTGCCTGAAGCACTTCAATTGACCTTGAGGGGGCCCGTTAAAGAGGGTTTCCAACTCATGCACTTCCTGTTCAATATCTCAGACACACAGGGGCTTTTCCCTTGTGTTACCACATAACCCCTCAGTGAGACTAATTAGTTTTCTTTTCCCAAAAACACACAGGTTATTGATTTGAGAATTGAAAATAGTATTGATGTACAGTAGTCAATTATACTTGAATAAGAATTAATTGCAGAATTTTTTAATTAAGAAAAATATAAAATATCTACAACATTTAATGTTATAAGAATTTCAATTTAAAGAGATTTATATGAATACAAAACCTCTTACAAATCTAGGCTTTTAAAATCAAACATATGCAATAATTTTGTAAAATGCCTTAAAATTTAGATCTAATGTTTTAGTGTATTAAAGTATTCTGCTCCTCAAAGTGAAGACTACAATGTCCTTCGTATAACATTATTTGAAGATTTATCATTTTACCAGCATTATCTTTTAGTAGCTCTAAAATTTATACATACATAGTCACTCATCCCACAACATTTACTAATTACCAATATGATGCAAGATTGTGTACAAATACAAGATGTACAGGTAAAGACACTGAAATAAAAGGATCTAACGAAGATGACGGAGTGGTGAGCAGCAGAGAAAGAGCCTCTCCTAGATTTGATGTCCTGAAACTGAAATATAGAGGCATAAGGAAGAGAGGAAGGAGGGAAGTAGTTCCCTGGGACCCAGGAAGGATCTGAAGTAAAAATTAAAGTCCACAGGGAGAGCAGAGAGAGAGACTTTAAGGAAGTGGAAGGAAATAGCAAGCAGCACTTCCCCCCAGAGTCCAGACTTGTGGCATGGAAATAGTGGGTCAAATCTCCAGACACATGGTGACTACTGGAGAACCCAGAGGCCTCCATTGAGAAATGCACCAGGGAAATAGAGCAGTGGACTCATCGGACCACAGTGGCTGCTGAATTATTCAGGTTGAGACATCACCCAGGACAGGGTGACTAGCCAGTTAGCCAACTGAGCTCAGAACTCAGAACAGATATGGGCCAACTCCATCTAGTGGCTCCCAGTGTCTTGGTGAAGGTGCTGAGTTCAAGTCAGCAGGGACAAGTTCAAGCTGGCAAGAGGTGCATGGATTGTTGCAGGCTCAAAAACTATAGTTCCGGCCTCATAGCCAGAAACCAGCCTGAACCTGAGTGGAACTAAAAGGGCAGGCTGGCTGGGATTATCCATTACCCCACTGTAAAGCTACAGCTGGCTTGCTAGGATTAATCATTTTGGCTTTGGACTCTGTCTACCCATGTTATCTACCAGTGACACCAGAGACACGCCTTGAATTAGACTTTTTTCTTTTTCCTTTTTTTTTCTTTTTTCTTTCTTTTTCCCTCTTTTCTGTTTCTTGTTCTTGTTTTGTTTTGTTTGGTCTTGATTGTTTGAATATGGTTTCTAGTTTTGTTGCTGTTGTTCTGTTCTGTTCTTTTTTTTTTTTTTTTTTTTGGTACTAGGGACAAAACTCGCACCGGAACCACTGAGCTAAATCCCCAGCCCCTGTTCTTTTTTATTTCTTCCTTCTCTTTTTCCCTCCTGTCTTCTTTACCAGTTTCCCAAAGTTTGTAAAATCTTCATTTTATCCTCCACCCTTGCCTCTAATTTCTTCTTCTTCTTCTCCTTCTTCTTCCTCTTCTTCTTCTTCTCCTCCTCCTCCCCCTTCTTCTCCTTCTCCTTCTCCTTCTCCTTCTTCTTCATCTCTATCCTCCCAACCCCTTTTAAATCATCTCTGCTAAGGGTAAAATCACCATATTAAGGCTTATTTATTGCATACAATTTTCTGGTTCATTTTAGATTTTGTTATATAACCACAAATCTAGCTCATATGGCTAAAGGTGGCAAATTAATAATTACTACACTTTGTCATTTTCTAGGCTGTATTTGATGCTGTTGTTATTGCTGATTGTGCTACTTTAGCCAAGGTGACACAATTGTGCTAATCAGTTGTTCTTCCAGCTATGCCAAGACTAAGATTGCCTAATCTAACACAATCTTTGTGTTAAAAAAAAACAAAAAACAAAACAAACAATAGGAAAGTGTCAAAGAACCTGCAGCTGGGCCAAGTAGGCAGAAACTTCTATCCCCAAATTGAAAAATAAATTGAAGGATCTTGTAACAGACTCAAAACCCAAAAGCCAGCTACACCTGGAGGACACCTCTGAGAAATAGCCATTTCCTAAGGGTCCTGAACACTGGCAATAAAACTACTCACCATAAGCAATTTGCAAGCATCAACCCAGGAATTAAACTAAAAAAAAAAAAATAGAAAATGAGATGACATTTAAAGAAGATGCAATTCCCCCAGACTTTCAGTCCACCAAAAGCAAATACAGGAGGTAATAAGGAGGAACAATCTAAAAGCCACCCACCTGAACTCTCTGAAATGGTAACAGCGGAAGTAACAAACCAGATGAACAAGGCTCTAGAAAAAAGTCAAAGCAGAAAAAAATTTCTCAGATAACTAAAGAGATGGTGACCAGAATGAAAGACAGGTTTAGTGACTCTAGAGCAGAAACAGATTTTTAAAAAGAGGAGCTCAGAAAAATGATGGAAACCAGGAACACACAGAATAGGAAATAAATAGAAGCCATGAAACAGATTCAAATAGATATCCTGGAGATTAAAAATTCTATTGAAAGTATATGCATTAGAATGAGCCAATGTGAGGACAGAATATTAGATATAGATGACAGGATTAGTTAGTGATCATGAAAAGAAAGATCTCTTGAAAACAGCAAGGGACCATGAGAAATCAATCCAGCAGCTGCTAGATGATGCAAAGAAGAATAACATAAGACTGATTGGAGTCAATGAAAAAGCAAGGATACTATAAACAACATTAAAAAAACCTATTCGTAGAAGTAATGGCAGAAAACTTCCCAAGCAGAGAAAAAGAATTTGATATACAGATAAGTGAAGCATGTAGAACTCTAATTACCCATGATCAAAAAAAAAAACTTTCCCAAGGAATATAAGGCAACACAAGAATAGAATATTAAAAGCTGTTAGAGAAAAGAAATAAATCACCTATAAAGGAAAGCCTGTCTGGCAGTGAAGCTCAGCCAGTCCCAGCACCCAGAAGGAAGCTCCCCCACCGCCATCCCAGGCTCCTAGGGCAGTGAAGCTCAACCAGTCCCAGCACCCAGAAGGAAGCTCCCCACCTCCATCCCAGGCTCCTAGGGCAGTGAAGCTCAGCTGGTCCCAACACCCAGAAGGAAGCCCCCCACCTCCATCCCAGGCTCCTAGAGCAGTGAGGCTCAGCCAGTCCCAGCACCTGGAAGGAAGCTCCCCACCTCCATCCCAGGCTCCTAGGGCAGAGAAGGTGAGCCATGTGGGTGCCAGAAGCACCCCGCCCCACCCTGTGGAAATGAGAAGACACATAAACAAGCCTCAAAAACAGACTTCTGGATCACCTACAGCAACCCCAAAGGGAAACGAGATGGAGCAATCTGATACTCAACCACCTGGACTCTCTGAACTGGCAACAAAAGAGGATCTGGGAAAAATGAAATCAGAAATAATTACTCAGATAACAGCAAAGATTTTGCTCATGGTGCAAGACATGATTAATAAACCTAGAGAGGGCACAGATAAGAAAATAGAGGATCTGAGGAATATGATGGAATCCCAACATAGGAAACAAATGGAATCCATAAAACAGATACAAACAGATTTCCAGGAGATTAAAAACTCCATTGAAAGTCTACACAGCAGAATGAGCCAATGTGAGGACAGAATTTCAGATATAGAAGAAAAGATTGCAAATTAGTGACCAGGAAAAGAAAAATTGCTTTAAAATTGTAAAGGAACATGAGAAATCAATCCAGCAGCTGCTAGACGATGCAAAGAAGAATAACAGAAGACTGATTGGAGTCAATGAAGAAAGAGGAGAGAGTGCAGATGACATAAAAAAACTCTTCACAGAAGTGATGGCAGAAAACTTCCCAAGGAGGGGAAAAGAACTTGACATACAGATAAGTGAGGCATATAGGACTCCAGCTAGCCTTAATAAAAAAAAAATCTACGCAAAGGAAAGGCCATCAGAATCACAGGAGTCTTCTAAACTCAAACCTGCAAGTCAAGGAGAACTTGGAGTGAAGTATTTCAAGTCCTAAAGGAAAACAACCTCAAACCCAGATATGCACCCCACAAAACTATCTTTCAAAATTTATGGAAAAATAAGATACTTCTGTGACAAAGAATATCTGAAGAAATTCATGACCACCAAACCAGCACTCCAAAATGTTTTGAAGCATATTCTAGAAAGACATAACAAGAATTACAACTCCATGAATTTCAACAGAATGAATCCACCAGGCAAGGCAAGAAATTAAACAGAAGAGGAAAGAAGGAAGCCAACAACAGGAAAATAGCGTGACAAGGATAATTCAATATCAGTTATAACCATTAATGTTAATGGTTTCAATTCATCAATCAAAAGAAACAGACTGGTAAAATGGATCAAGAAGCAAGATCCAACAATATGTTGCATATGAGAAACACATTTAATTCAAAAAGAAATTTATAGACTGAAAGTCAAAGGATGGAAAACAATACTCTATGTTACAGAAACCCAGAAAAAAGCAGGGTAGCTATTCTATTTGCAGACAAACTGTATTTCAAGCCAAGACTTATTAAGAGAGACAAAGAAAGTGATGACATCCTTTAAGAGGAACAATCCAAGAGGAAGAAATAACAATCATAAATATATATGCACCAAATACTTGTGCACCCAACTATAAAACAAATATTAACAGACACGAAAAATCAAATAAGCTCTAATATAGTTGTTATGAGAGACTTCAATACCCCACTGTCACAAATAGACAGATCAACTAGACAAAAAATTAACAATGAAATTTTAAAACTGAACCAAACTTTTGAACAAATGGATTTAGTAGATGTCTACAGAGTGTTCCACCCCACAACATCAGAATACATATTCATTCTTCTCATCTGCATATGAACATTCTCCAAAATAGACCACATATAGTCCATTTAACATGCATAAGTAAATGCAAAGGAATTGAAATTATCCCACACATATTATCAGACCATAGTGCAAAGAAATTGGAAATCAATGTCAAAAGAAACCTCAAGAACTTCACAAACACATGGAAATTGAATAACACTCTCTTGAACAACCAATGGGTCACAGATAAAATTAAAGAAGAAATCAGACAGTTTCTACAATTGAATGATAATACCAATACAACATACTGGGACTTACAGGACACGATGAAAGACACCTATGAGGAAAATTTGTCATGGTGAATATCCATATTAAGAAAACACAGCACAGAGAGAGAGAGAGAGAGAGAGAGAGAGAGAGAGAGAGAGAGAGAGAATGCCAAAGTATCTGTGGGAATAAAGATATACATGGAGAAAAAACACAGCAGGCTCAAATAAACAACCTAATGATGAACCTCAAACTTCTAGAAAAAGAAGAGCAAGTCAGGTCCAAAGCTCATATGAGCAAGAAAATGACAAAAATCAGAATAGAAATTAAAGCAATGGAGATTTTTTAAAATGCAAAGAATCAATGAATCAAAGACTTTTCTTCAAAAGATTAAAAAAGTTTACAAACCCTTAGCCAAGTTTACCAAAAAAAGGAAAGAAAAGACTCAAACCCATGCAATTATGAATGAAAAGGATGAAATCACAACAGATGCTACAAATATCCAGAAGATCATCAATAAGTACTTCAAGAACCTCTGTTCTAATAAAATGGAAAACAGAACAAATGGGCAGATTTCTAGATACATATGAATTACCAAAACTGAATCAAAAAGATATAAAAATTCTAAACAAACCAGTCAATGAAATTGAAGATGTAATTAAAAACCTACCAACAAATGAAAGCCCAGGCCCTGATATATTCACTGCTGGATTCTATAAGAAATTTAGAGAACATATAATTCCACTTCTTCTCAAATTCTTTAATGAAATTGAAAGAGAACCAATAATCCCAAATTAATTTCTGGAAGCAAGCATTATCCTGATATCAAAACCAGAGAAGGATCCAACCAAAAAAGAGACCCACAGGCCAAACTCCTTAATGAATATAGATGCAAAAATCCTCAATAAGATACTGGTAAACAGGATGCATTAAATCATCAAGAAGATTATACACCATGACCAAGTAGGATTCATCCCAGGGATGGAGGGATGGTTCAACATTTGCAATTCAATAAATATAATGCACTATATTAATGAAGCCATGGAAAAAAACCATATGATCTTCTCAATAGATGCAGAAAAAGAATTTGACAAAGTCCAAAACCGTTCATGATAAAAACCCTTCAGAAAATTGGTATACATGGTCTTTATCTCAACCTGATAAAAGCCATCTATGACAAACCAATAGCCAACATCATACTAAATGGGCAAAAACTGAAAGCTTTCACTCTAAAATCAGGAATAAGATGAGGATGTCCACTGTCACCACTCTTATTTATTATAGTTCTGGAAACATTAGATAGAGCAATTAGATAAGAAAAAGAAATAAACAGAAAAAGGATAGAAAAGGAAGAAGTTAAATTGTCATTATTTGTGGTTGACATGAAACTCTACATAAAAGACCCCAAAGGCTTCACCAAAAGACTTCTAGATTTAATAAGCAAATTCAGTAGCATAGCTGGATACAAAATCAACACTCAAAAATCAATAACTTTCTTGTACATGAATAACAACTCACTCAGAGAAATTAGGGAAACAACACCTTTAACACACAAAAATAGGAAATACCTCAGAATCAACCTAATGATGGAACTAAAAGACCTCTACATTGAAAAACTACAGTACTCTGAAAAAGGAGACTGAAAAAGATATCAAAAAATGGAAAGATATCCCTTGTTCTTAGGTAGGAAGAATGAATAGAGTGCAAATGGCCATACTTCCAAAACTGTTACACATATTTAATGTAATCCTGATCAAAATATTAATAGCATATTTCACAGAATCAGAGAAAACAATCCTAAAATTCATTTGGAACCAAAAGAGAACTAGAATAGAAAAGGCAATACTGAGCAACAAAGACAAGGCAAGGGGAATCACAATCCCTGACTTGAAATTATACTATAAAGCTACTGTGATAAAAACAGCATGGTACTGGCAAAAAAAAAAAAAACAGACTTGATGATCAATGGAACAGATTAGAAGATGCAGAAACAACTCCAGACACACTCAGCCATCTTATCTTTGACAAAGGAGCCAAATACCTTCACCAGAAGACAGATAGCCTCTTTCATAAAAGGTGCTGGAAAAACTGGCTTTCCATAAGCTAAAAATAAAACTAGATCCATATCTTTCTCCATGCACTAACCTAAAATGAAATGAGTCAAAGTTAGAAATATTAAAACAGAAAATGTAAAGTGTAAAACCTTAAATGTACTGGAAGATAGAATAGGTAGAACTCTTAAAGACATTGGTGTAGGTAAAAACTTTATGAACAAATCCTCAATTGCACAGAAAGTATCACAAGGAATCGACAACTGGGATCTCAACCAGGGAAGGTAGTGCATGCCTGTAATCCCAGCAGGAGGATTGCTGCAAGTTTGAGGCCAGCCTGGGCTACATATTGAGTTTAAGACCAGCCTGAACTACATAGTGATACCCTGTCTCAAAATATGAAAACAAAAACAAAAAAACAAAAAACTCCAGAGATCTCATCTTATTAAAAAGATTTTGCACAGGAAAAGAAGCCACTAACACAGTGAAGAGACAAGCCACAGTGTGGAAAAAATTTTTGCCAGCTGTTCCTCAGACAAAGGACTACTATCTAGAATATATAAAGAACTCAAAATTCAGACCCCCTCAAATTTAAAGGCCTAATCCAAAAATGGGCATCTGAAATGAATGGACAATTCTCAGATGAAATAGAAACACCAAATAAATATATTTTTTAAATGTTCAACATCACTTGTCATTCGAGAGATGCAAATTAAAACAACTCTGAGATTTCATCTCACCAGAAGAATGACTGTTTTCAAGAAATCAACAAATAACAAAAGCTGGAGGGGCTATGGGGAAAAAGGAAGCCTTCTCCACTGTTCATGGGAGTGTAAACAGGTGCAGCCGCTGTGGAAATCTGTGTGGAGGTTCCTCAAAAATCTAAAACTAGAAGTACCATTTGACCCAACTACTCCCCTTCTTGGTATCTTCCTGAAAAAATTAAAAGCATCATATCACAGTGAGGTATATGCACACCCACGTTTATCATTATAAATATGTAATAGCTACATCTTGGAAACAGCCCAAATGCCCATTAACCAACAATGGATAAAGAAGATGTGGGTTTTTTATATGATGAAGTACTACTCTGCCACAAAGAAGAGCGAGCTTCAGACATTTCTAGCTAAATGGATGGAACTTGAGACAATACTCTTGAGTGATATATATGGGACACACATGTTTAAATACCACATTGTTTCTCTGGTGTGAGAAGCTGAAAGTGTCAGTAAGAACTAAAATGTATAATAGATATTGGGAAATAGGAAGAAAATGTTGGAATGGGGAGGGGAACAGGAGGGAGGAGGGAGAAAGTAAGGAAAGAACAAGAAAAAAAGTGAAAATAGAAGGAAAAAATGGAAACAAAGCTTTTGTATGTAGGGAGGGGAGGGAGGCTTAAGGGGAGAGGAGGAATGGAGAAAACAAAGAAGATGCAGGATATATCATGTACAGGTGCAAGTTCCCTATGATGACTGTTATCATTATGTATATTTTAAATGTACAAAAAAAAGTTTTCCTAAAAAAAAAATCTGAGAACACATGGAAGCAAGCCATGGTGGTGCACGCCTGTAACTCCAGCACTTGCAAGGCTGAGGCTGGAGGATTACTACAAGTTCAAGGCCAGCCTGGGCTACATGCTACATAGTAAGTTCAAGGCCAGAGTGATCTGTATAGTGAGACCCTGTATCAGAGACAGAGAGAGAGAGACAGGGAGAGAGAGAGAGACAGGGAGGGGGGGGGAAGAGAAAGAAAGAAAGAAGAAAGAAAGAAAGAAAGAAAGAAAGAAAGAAAGAAAGAAAGAAAGAAAGAAAGAAAGAAGCAAGCACATGGTCCCCAGCCCATGTAACAGGCACTCTGCTCTTTCACATGTTCTACCTTGCTTTATCCCCACCAGCCTAGAGAAAGGTATCATTATCATCACCATTTTATAAATGGGCAACTAGAGAATTCAGTAACTTGACCAGGAATCCACAAGTGTAAAATGGATGATACAGAAATAAACCCACCTGTTCTGTTTCTCTCTTTCTAGTTGTAAAGCAGTAAAGAACTCATTTCAATCCTCAGCTCCACTTCCTTTTTATCTACCACTACTCTGGTCTGGTCCTTCTGACTCTCAGACCTGAACCTCCATTCTACATTCTTCCCATTCTTCCAAGTTTTCAGCCTTATTTTTCGCTTTGTTTTGTGTGAATGTGTATATGGGGGGGGGGGCGTACTGGAGATTGAACCCAGGGCCTTAACCCTGAGCTACCTCCCCAGACCTGTTTTTATTTTTTGAGACAGAATCTCACTAAGTCACTAAGTTGCCCAAGATGGGGTAGAACTTTTGATCCTCCTGTCTCAGCCTCCCAGAGTGCTGGGATTACAGGCTTTCAGCTTTCTTAACACTTTCCTTTTTCCACCCAGAGGTACTAATTGCCCTACTGAGTGCCCTGAAGCTTTTAGAGCACAGAGGAAGAAAGTTAACTCTCTGCTCTACCTGATGGTGGTGCATTAAACACCAGTTCTATGTCTGTCTTTTGGTTACCTTTTACCAACTCCTGTTGCTATGCCTCTCTATAGAGAATCTCTCCCTATCTCATGCCTATTATCTTATATCTTTTCCAAATTTAGGTCTCCAGGACAGACTTCTCCAAGCCCTAAACTCATCGTACATCTGCCCATTCTAAGACTTGAATTGAACGTAGTGATTTCTGCCTCTCATCTAATCCATACTCTCCTCTTCCTGTGTGAGCAGAAAACTAAATCATGTTTCCCAGGCGAGTGAGGATGTGCTGGCTTTGTTTTATTTCACAGAACGCAAACAGAAGGGTTCTGTGTCCCGTTTCCATTCCTGAACCGTGCAATGCTCCATTGCTGGCTGTGTCTTGCTTTTCCTCTTGCCCCAGTGTAATGCAGCAGTGACACCAGGGTGACAGGGATAGCGGGGACATGGCAGGGTTTCCGTTGCCTGGATCTCTGAACAGGTGCACAGAAAAGAGCTGTCTTGCTGATCTAGTTACCTATGTATTACAGCCATAAAAGCATTCTTCAAAATACATTCTTGGATCTCTTTGCTACTTAGGAAGGCAGATAGCATTCTAAACTAGCAGTTATCCTGTAAGCATCTCAGACTTAACGTGATTCCCATCTGTCTGTGCTCGGCATTCTCCCTTAATTTAGGAAATAGCTTTTATTCCTTCCAATTTGGTCTCAAAGATCAGAAACCTAGACAGTATTCTAGATTCCTTCCTCTTCCTCACTCTTCATGTCCAATCCGTCAGCAAATTATGAGAAGTCTACCTTTTAAATCTGCCACCCTTTATCTCTACTACCCTGACCCAAAGCTGCCCTGGTGTCTGCCTGGATTGTGATGTGGCTTTCTATTTTTCTCCCTATCCTGTTTAATTCAGGAGTATAAGAGAAATGGTTTAGGCATTGAAAGGAAAGATAGCATATGCTACGGCCAGTTGGGGGTGGTCAGCAAGACTTCATGAAGGGTATTTGAATGAGAGATAAGATAATAATTAATAGTGATAAATGGAGAGGAAAGAATGCAAGATAAGGCAATACATGTACAAAGAACAGCAAAACATACAATGAAGGAGGTGTTTGGATACCACCAAAGACTGGGTAGTATGTCCCTCAACCTTATACCAATGTATGTAATGGTTATTACTAAAAACAATTTGCGTTAACGTGTCTATACATTAGTTAGCCTGCTTTAAAATTATCAGTGTTCAAGCCTGGCATGGTAGTACATTTCTGTAATCCCAGCACTCTGAGAGATTGAGGCAGAAGGGTAGCAAGTTCAAGCCCAACCTGGGCAACTTAACTTATTGAGATGTTGCCTCAAAACATAGACAATGGCTGGTGGTGTAGTTGAGTGGAAAAGCCCGGGGTTCAACCCCCAGGACAATGAACAACAAAAAACAAATAAACAAGCCCTGAATGCTCAACTCCCAACCTATCAATCTACAAAAATAATATAAGAATTAACTTTCTTTAACTAAGTTATTGTGTAGATAAATTTCTGCTCATAGCACTTGGTAATTATTTCTCTTGCTATAGTGATAAAGTTAGTGATGAGAAATAAGAGGCAATCCTATCAGTTTAATCCTTAGCTTATGACAAGAGTGGATTTATATGTGGGCTATATTTCATCAAAAAAAGACAAAAGTTGTGTTTTTCTTGTATCTTGATATGTAAACAAATTGCAATGCATATCACAAATTTACTATAAATTTGTTTTGATAGTTAATTTTTTAAATTGCAAAATAAATGATCCAAAACAAAGTAAGTTCACCTATGCTTCAAATTTTAAAACTGGTCATTATAAAATAAGATAAAACTAATGTTCTTTCTTTCTCCTTACTTCCTTTTTACTCTAGTTTTCTGAATGTGAAACATATTTCCAAGAAAAATCATATATTATCGCTTTAAATACTACTTTCCCGTAAAGTCTATGGATAAAAAGAAGAGACATTGATAATTCCTTGATAATTCTTTTCTGATCAGACTCCAGCAAAATTGCTGATTTTTCTCTACTGAATACTTACTGCCTTTCTTTACGGAGGTACTTTGTATGAGGAGGGAAGCCTGTAGAAAGACAAATAATTGTCAATATATTAAACATAACCGGCAATGTATTAGACATTAAGGAGAGGTAACTTATAATTTATGTACAGTGTAATTACAAAAGTAAATAACATGCAGTGCAATGAAATGAATTTTATACACGTACACCCCTACATAGATCTCTCACAGACATAAAGCTACCTAAAGAAGGAAGTATTTTCTAAGATATGGATAACTCCACAAAGCCAGGTAGCAAATATTTTCAGATAAACAATAAATGAGCAGCAAATGATGTGATTTCCACCAAGCTAGGAAATGGCTCTTAGGGATTTTCTGGTGAAGAAATCCATAAGCCTGGTGCTTGACCCCTGGTCTCCAAGTAGTGTTGTAGAGATTAGAAAAATAGTGTGTGGGATGTACTCTAAGCTCCTTAAAAAAAGGATATGCAAATATATTGTTGTATAATTGATTATATTAGTCAAAAAAACTTGAAACCTCTTGCAGTGAATTTTAAAGAGAAACTTCCCACTGAGCGTTTCAGGCCAAAGTGCATTTTTCCTGAGTCATGTGGTTATTATTTCAACTCTCCATTTCAATGCCTTTATGAATACTGTTTATATTGTTGATGATAAGAATCCCACTTCTTAATTCACTGAGTGGAGACCCAAGCAGTACATTCTGAACTTGACAAAGCAGATTTTGTAGGGGTGCAGAGAACCAGCTGAAGTCAACTCCCCTGGTAATACCACAACCAATAGTAAGACCTGTGTGTGTGGCTTTTGAAGAGATAGGTTGCAAACGTGAGAAAGAAGAACCTACACCTCAACAACACTGCAAGGTTTTGTTGGGGTTTTTTATTAAATTCTTTTATTGGTACATTGTAGGTATACAACACAATTACATTTCTCGTTGGGAATTGTACCTTTACATAATGCATCTTGGTTCTTATTTTTTCCCCATTCCTAGCCCTCCCTTCACCCCCTCCACCCTTCCCTATTTACAAAGACTTTATTTCCATTTTTTCCATTTCTCAGCATTTTTCCTTTCCCTTCTTTCCTTTCCCCTGCCCCTCCCACTACCCTTACCCCTTTGGACCTTTTCTTCCTATTTTACATTATCAATTATTGATTCTAATCATTGGTACATTTTAGGTATACAATATAATGACATTCATCATTGGAAATTTGCAGCTTTACATAGTCTCTCTTGGTTCTTATTTTTCACCCTTGCCCAGCCCTCCCTTCAACTCCTCCATTCCTCCCTATTTACAAAGATTTTGTTCCTATTTTTCCATTTTCTCATATTAATCCCATTCCCTTCTATCCTTTCCTCTACCCCTCCCACTTCCTTCCCCTTTGCCCCTTTTCTTCCTATTTCACATTAGCTATTATACATTTAGTCCTTATTTACACTTTCAGTTTCTCAAACCAGAGAAACTATTCGGTATTTATTCATGTGTGTCCTATTTATTTCACTTAAGAGTATCGCCTCAATGTGCATCCACTTAGCTATAAATGTCTCTAAATTCTCATTTTTTTTGGCTGAGTAGTACTCCATTTTATTAAAAAACCCACATTTTCTTTATCCAGTCTCCAGCTGATGGGCATTTGGGCTGTTTCCAAGTTTTAGCTATTACAAACTGTGCTGCTATGAACATGGGCGCACATATATCACTGTGGTATGATTCTTTTAATTCTTTGGGGAAGATTCCCAGCAACACTGCAAGTTTTATAACTGAAAAGAGCAGTATTGTGACAGTCTATCTCCTGTGTTTAATACACTCATGTGTCGCTAGCAATTCAATCATAAATACATTTGCCAACATAGATGGTCTAGGAGAATGACCTCCTAAAAGTCATTAATTGTCTGACATGTACAGTTCCAAATGTCTTCTTAGAAAATACTAAACAGTTGCAGAATATTTGGTTCTAATCTAGAATTCCAAGAGGAAAAGTGGAATTTAGTAAAATGTGAGTGGTTTCTGCTTACTTTTTATGATTATGTGTTGTATTTGAAAGGCAGTGGAAATACATGTGTTATCTGATCATATTTCAACTGAGATTTTATTAAGACTGTTCTAGTGAAGAGAATATCAGAGAATTAGATAACCTGGCTCTAGAATGGACTCAAGAACTACTAACTAGCCATATGACCTTTAGTTAATCTCTTCAAAAAGGAATAGAAATGAACTTGGCATGATGGTGGACTCCTATAATCCCAGGACTCCAGAAGCTAAGCAGGAATCTGGCAAGTTAGAGGCCAGCTTGGGCTACACAGTGAGTTCAGGAACAACACATAGTTTTGAAACCAATGAACAAAATTTAATTATGGCTCAGAAAGATCTATGGATGACAGGAAAAAATGGAGAAGAGTGGTTGTATACATTCCTTGGGGAAAGGTTGTGAACATTCTGTGGGTAGTCAGGAAAGTAATCTGAAATGAATGATGGGAGAAAGATAAGATGCAGGAGAAAAGAAGGACCTGATCATGAATTGAAGAGAAAGGATCTCACTGGGGACGCATTGAATGTCACAATGTGCTTAGCAACCTTATACCCACCAATACTTCAGTGTATATTTATTTCTAAGCTCACAGATATATTTTAAAAGCCAGCCTCATGTATCCAAAATAAGTAGGCCAAGAGGTATAGAATCAATTTTTTTATTCTTTCTGTAGTTAAAAATTCTCCCCTCGTGGACATCACTATTGACTCTACAGTTTTTTTTTTAACTATAAGGGAATGTTGTGAACAACTTTATGCAAACAAATTAGACAATTTTGTGTCCTAGAAAGACACAAACAGTCAAAATTATCTCCAAAAAAACCCCCAGAAAACCTGAACAGACCTAGAGCAAGTAATGAAATTGAATAAATAATTTTAAATATTCCCAAAAAGAAAAGCTCAGGCACAGATTATTTCACTGGGGATTATATCAACTATATGAGGAAGAATTTATACCAGTCCTACACAAACACACAAAACAGAGCAGAATCTAACACTTCCCAACTCATTCTGTTGCTTTACAATTCCATTTATATGAAGTTTCTAGAAAAGGCAAATCACACAGAAAGGAGAAACAATAGTTGCTTATGACTGGGGTTGGGAACAAGAATTGATGATGGCACATGGCCTGGAGAATCTCTTTGGCATAATAAAATATTACAAAAGTAGATTGTGATCATGTCCTACAATTCTGTAAATTTACTAAAAATGAACCGATTACCATCTTGGCTATTTTTTACACTTGATCTTAGCCAAAAGGCTGAGAAGCAATATCTTGGGTAATTTCAAATTATATAAACAAATATAATACTTCATTAGGACTTTTTTCTTAATATCAACTCTATCAAAGTCTGTCGTTTCTCTGTAACTTAATCCACTCTGATTTAACTTTGAAATGGAAAGGTTAGAATAATTAACTGCAGGTCTGACACTCTTAACTCTCAGGCAAGCAGATTAAGTTATTTGAGTCTCTTGTTTCCTCATCTGCAACATGGAGGTAAGATATCTCCTTCTATTTCCTATATAGTTTAGGATTCTGTTTCTACTTCAGATAAATTGGTCTTTCTTCTCTCACACCTGCAAGCCTGTGGAGCACATGCCCCCTGCACACCGCGGCTCTCCTCGTTGGACACAGGTAGAAAGGTCTGCAGTCAGGGCTTCATCTGCCTGTCAACCTCCCCTGGGAACAACCTTCTCTCTAAAATCCAAGGAAGATTTACCTGGCATTGAGAAATGAGAAAACTCACTCTGAATTATCTTGTCTTTCCAAAATTTCACACTTCGGATTGTGAAGCTCGAGTTTCAAGAGCTAGGCTCTCGTGTCCTGCCATGACCCCTATCTACAAGGTCCTAATGTCATTGACCCAGTGTGGAAAGATCAAAGTAGCAAAATGAGGCTGGAGAAATAAAACCTGGAAAGTCAAAACTATATGTTATCCTGTTTTACATGTATATTCTGGAGTGAGGCTTTCAGTTCTTTGATCTTCTGTCCCTGCTCCAGAAATACTTTTTCTAGCTACTCATCAGTGCCATACTGAACTTACCATGGTTGCTTTTCTGGTGAGAAGAGGTCTCACCTTTTCTCCCATTGAATCAGGTGTGTGTTCTTGATTCACCAATATCAATCCTCCCAGTCTGAGTTAGGGTGACTTGTGGCAGACATATCACTGATAAGGACAAGGAGGCACACATAAACTGTCTGGTATTCTATTAAAATGGTAGCTTTGGGGCGGGGGATTCAGCTCAGTGGTGCCACCGCCTACCTCGCAAGTACAAGGTCTCAAGTTCAATCCATGAAACAAAAAATTAATTAATTAATCAATGAAATAAAATAGTAGCTTTGTAGATTAAATATTGCTCAAATTGCTCTAGTCTGGATCATCTCCTACATTCCTACCACACCTGGTGCAGTGCTCACTGTAACCACATCTGAACACAAATAGACAAAAAAGAAGGTAAATTATTTCCCTCAATTACAGACCAAAATGTCTGTACTCAATGTTTTATCTTTGAAGTGCTACCAAAGTTTCCTTTCATAGCTTTTGGTTGTCATGAGCTTATTAAGGTCTACCTTTCCCACATCACAATGACAACTTCCATCAGAGCTGACCCATGTAATACACATCTATAGTATATTCCTGAATAAGTGCTTGAATCAGATCTGAAAACAGTCAATTTGTCATCAGCAATAGTATTTGGAAAGAGCCACCTCCTACAAGACCAATTCTGCCTCCAAAGGAGACCTAAGCCAAAAGCCACTGAGGAGAACCCCATCCTCCCTCCTTTTCTTAGGAGGAAAAAGGTCCAGCAGTTCAGTGATTTGTGTACCCCCTTCTCCAGCTCAGTGCCGGAGACAAGTCCCCAGATTTCTGTTTCCTCAGAGCTTTTCCAGAGTAGACAATCTCTTCAAGATGCCTAGACCCATAGAAGATCCTATAAATAAAATTAACTGAGGGTGTTTAGCCATCTGTTTTTTATTTCGCACCCATTTTTATATTTTTGTATTTGAGACAAAAAGAACTTCTAAAAGAAATGTGGAAAATTAGGTTTAGCTGAATCATCCACAAGCTACACACACACACACACACACACACACACACACACACACACACTGCACGTTTATATAATTTGCGTGGCCTAAATTAAAATTAAGTCTTTTCTTTAAAGGAGTAACTTTTTAAAAAATAGTCAATGAGTTAACTGAATTTATTATCTTTTTATCAATATTTAGAGAAGAAGGACTAAATGAAAATGATAACTAGGAGTTTTTTTATACACAGCCAGGAAATCCCAGTTCTACATTCAAACTATCCCAACATACCTTCATGTTTCCAAAGAAGGATATTCTATAGCGTACTTAGCATAGTACATCCACATGTCTAATTAAGTCCTTTTTACTTCTGCCTAGTTTGAGTCTCTACAGCTTTATTTACACCTTTAAATAATGAAAATCCAAAATCTCATTTTGTATTTAGAATTTGAGAGTAATCAATAAATTACTAAGAAACTTCAATTACAGCAGTGTATATGTGCAAACATGTTTTTACATACATACACAAATGCATATGTGTTCATGCATGACATACATACACTGCTTGTTAATAAATATTTATGACCATAATCACTTAGGGAAGTAATTATATTTTTATTTTAGAAATAAAGTTTAGTACTGTTCTGATATCTACATAAAACCAAAAGAATTATATTGTGCTCTCTATATATTTTTACCTTTCTTTTCTAAGAATTCTGCATTCCATTTTCCTATAATAATTGTAAAGACATGTACTTTTTCTAAGAGTACATATAATATGTACTTTTTCTAAGAACATATAATAGTTTGACTTGAAAAGAGATTGAAACAAAATAACCAATATTTAGTCATTAACTAGTCTCATCACTTACATCTTTAGGGTTCCTAGTCTCTTTGATTTTATACCATGCTTCCTAAAAGATTTCTCTATTAATATTAACAGCTTTATGAATCTCATTCCTCTGATTTATGCCTTTTCAATTTATTTAAGGTTGTGTCAATATTAAATTATCCACCCCTTGTGAGCAACTTCAATAATGTTCAGATGTAAAATAGTCATAAGTACTACCTCGCAGGTAAAAATCCATGTTACTACTTGTAATGCCATCCTCCCTAACAGAATTAACTAGTAATTAATACCTATTATATTGAAGAATTCAGAATCAATCTAAAGTACTGCAATAAAAATACTATAAGTTATTCTGCAACTTTTGCCCTTACTCTTCTCCAAATATACTTGTTCTTGGAAAAAGAGAGAGGGATGGGGGACCAAAAGATGAATTTCAGTGTTTAAAACTACTACCCAAACATCTGAAGAAGTTTTAAACAAAATTATGTGGATATTTAGACAAAAATTTCCATTTTAGCAGGCTTCAATTTCTAAGGAAGATAGAATAAGTACACAGCAGTTTCTCCTATTCCTCCCATTAAGCACAATAAACAGCTGTGAACATCACACATAAAGCAAACAGAGGGCAGAAAGGTAGAAGAAGGACCCTAAACCAGGGAGGGAACGTGATACTTCAAGAACAACCCAGTCGTGAGTCCTTTTGCCTCATACATTCTGGACTTTCTAAAGAAATCAGCAAGTTGGAAATGCCAAAGAAGGTTAAGGGAAAAAATTCCAAGAAAAGAAAAATCCTCCTAAAACAGCCCCAAGATTTTTGCTCCCTTTAGCCAAAACAACAGGAGAGGGGCTGCCTCACAAGTCAGAAGACTCCTGTCAAACATCAGAAGAAACACCATGGCCCTGCTTCCATTCACCCCAGCAAAGACCACATGGGGACCCAAGACACCATGCTTAGCCCAACATGGCCTCAGGAGTGGGCCGGGGGAAGAACAGAGAGCTGAGACTTTCAGACCCTCCCGCCAAAAACAGCCTCCTCCACAGAGGAAGTCTGACTTCCAGCTCCACCAAGCAGAAATTAAGTATTCTTCTGCACTACAATAGTATTAGAGAATTCCTAGGAAAGAATGAAAATCTTGTAAAGGAGCAATAACTAAGTCTAATATGCACCCCCTTCCTGCTACCCTTCGTGAAAGTAGAGGCCAAGGGAAGAGCAGTGCTGAAGTACTACTACCCCTCGCAGCTAGGTAGATATCCACGAAAGCCTAGTGCGGAGCAAGAATTCCCACCTCCTACCCAGCAGGAAACTCTGTTGCTGTTGTAGCACCCCTTCCCTCCAGCTCTGCAGTCAACAAAAGCCAGAGGGGAAGCTGGACTTGCAGCACTAGCAGTAATGAGAAAGTGTGCCCTTCCCTTCCTGAGTGGGAAAGAATAAAAATCAACAGATGCCACCATCAGCTAATGGAGATGCTAGAATTATCTGACACACTTGAAACAAGTGAAGAAATACAGAATGTTAGCAAAGAAATATAAGATAAATAGGGATATAGATACAGATACACAAAAATTCTAGGACTGAAAAATATAATAACCATATACTGTAGAAAATTAATTGCCAGCAGACATGCCCTTAAAAGAAAGGCTGCTGAAGAAATAGCTTAGTGGTAGGGCGCTCACCTAGCAGACACAAGGTCCTGGGTTCAGTCCCTAGTGTGACACGTACAAAAAGAAGACTAGGTGAAGGAAAATGACTAAAAAGAAAGGAAACAGTAGGAGAAGAAAACTTGGAACACCAGGAAAGAAAGGCAGCTGGACTGTGGATGTAGCTCAGTGGCAGAGTCCTTACCTAGCATGTATGAGGCCCTGATTTCCAGTACAATGGAAACTTTAAAAAATATAAATAAGGGTCAGTACAACAGACTTTCATACTCCTTTTCAGTTTTCTCAACTCTGATTGAAGGTAGAAGTAAAATTTGTAATATTATCTGCTGAGATTATATTATATAATATTATTATATTACCTGATGAGATTCTAAAAGTAAGATTCTAAATGATGGGAGTCCAAATGTAAGACAATTATTTCATAAACAGGGGAAGGTAAAGGAATAAAAGAGTAGGATTTCTATTCTTTCCCCAAACCTATAAATGACACTAGCAGGCTGAGATATGGGAATGTATATCTTTATATATAGGTATATATGTTGTTATAACTGGAGTTTTAAAAATACATGAAGAACTGGGCAGGGTGGTGCATGCCTATAGTCCTAGCACTCGGGAGGCTGAGGCAGGAAGCTCACCATGAGTTCGAGGCCAGCCTGGACTACATAGTGAGACCTTGTCTCAAAAAAAAAAAAATACATGAAGAATTGTACACAAAAACACTATAGAGGGCCGGGGATTTAGCTCAGTGGGTCCAGCACCTGCCTCACAAGCGCAAGGTCCCGAGTTCGATCCCCGATACCAAAAAAAAAACACTATAGATAAATCACAAAGGAGTTCTATAAATATTCAAATAACCCTCAGAAAAAATAAAACAAAAACAAGAAATAGAACAAACAAAACAAAAAATAAAATAACAGACTTCTATAACACATCAACAGATAAATGAAATGTAAGTGATCCAGAGGCTGGACATGTTGCTTAAAAGAGGAGAAAGGTTAATCTGTCATTGCTTAAGATCTTTAAAATGTGCACTTAAAAGAAAAATAATGAAACAAACAGACATGCCATGTGTTACTTGCTTTGTTGATATTCTGTCTTAAATTTTTGGCATTATTAACATCATTATTAGTAATCATTTACTGACTGCAGCTTTTATTTTTAAACACTTCCTTTCTCGCTTTTGATTTCATACTTTCTTGAACTCTGATTGTTTGAGACAAAGAGAACTTTCCAGGAAAAATCTTCTCTTCCTCCTACACAAACATATAAACACAAAAATAGTTGTGCAGTAAGCATACAAGGGAAATAAACCTGCTGCTTGGCCTTGTTGTGAACGCCATGTCAGCAAACATGTGTTCTGCTCTTTTTCTTTATGTATTAATAAACAACAGAAGTGCGTGTCAGTCAACAAAGCAGTGGAGGTGAGAAAAAAAGAACATCTCAAATCTTTTTATCCACATGGAAGTTGTAAAATAATCTGCATTAATCATTTGCTGCAGTCTAAATGAAGGATGCGTCCAAAGAGACCACTTAAAGCATTTTATGTCATTGAACATATGGCTTGTTTTCAATATCACCCTGATTATTTTCAGTGCAAACCAAAACAAGAGAGGAAGGGAAGTTTATCCTACTAGATTCTAAAACAGATGTCGATTATATTGAAGTGTTCCATAAGGGGCACTAACTTTGTTATTGACATTGGAAGGGAAACAGCCAACTACTGTAATTAGCCATTGATCTTAGTGAGCTGTAGATTTGTCATCAAATGAAAACAACTTGGATTCCATTCATGAGGTACATAACATCAGCACTAATCTGTACCTATTCAAAGTGTCTCATGCTATAAAAAATTAAAAGAAGTATATAATCATAAAAACAATTGTGATAACAGATTACTCCAACTATCTTTTTAAAGTGGTAGAGAGCTAAGTCAGGTGGTCAAGGAAGAGAATAAAACATATTCTGCTATCACTCCAGTCTCTTGGGTAATTTTTTTAAAAATCTTTGTTTTCAAAAGATATCATTATTTCTGAGTATTGTTTTTAAAACTAAGTAAATTTGAGAACCTGGAAGGAAGCTCCCCCACCACCATCCCAAGCTCCTAGGGCAGAGAAGCTGAGCTGGTCCCAGAACCCAGGAGGAAGCTCCCCCGCCACCATCCCAAGCTCCTAGGACAGAGAAGGTGAGCCGCGTGGGTGCCAGAAGCAACCCCTCCCCCCCGTGGAAATGAGAAGACATGTAAAGAAGCCTCAAAAACAGACTTCTGGATCACCTACAGCAACCCCAAAGGGAAACGAGATGAACACTCTGATACTCAACCACCTGGACTCTCTGAACTGGCAACAAAAGAGGATCTGGGAAAAATGAAATCAGAAACAATTACTCAGATAACAGCAAAGATTTTGCTCATGGTGCAAGACATGATTAATAAGTCTAGAGAGGACATAGATAAAAAAAATAGAGGATCTGAGGAATATGATGGAATCCCAACATAGGAAACAAATGGAATCCATAAAATGGATGCAAACAGATTTCCAGGAGATTAAAAACTCCATTGAAAGTCTACACAGCAGAATGAGCCAATGTGAGGACAGAATTTCAGATGTAGAAGAAAAGATTGCAAATTAGTGACCAGGAAAAGAAAAATTGCTTTAAAATTGTAAAGGAACATGAGAAATCAATCCAGCAGCTGCTAGACGATGCAAAGAAGAATAACAGAAGACTGATTGGAGTGAATGAAGAAAGAGGAGAGAGTGCAGATGACATAAAAAACTCTTCACAGAAGTGATGTCAGAAAACTTCCCAAGGAGGGGAAAAGAACTTGACATACAGATAAGTGAGGCATATAGGACTCCAGCTAGACTTAATCAAAAAAAATCTACACATGGGCATATAATAGTTAGGATTCCAGAAATTCAACAGAAGAACAAAATTCTACAAGCAGTGAGAGAAAAGAAACAAATCATATACAAAGGAAAGCCCATCAGAATCACAGCAGACTTCTCAGTGCAAACCCTCAAGGCAAGAAGAGCTTGGAGTGATGTATTTCAAGCCCTAAAGGAAAACAGCCTCCAACCCAGATTGATGTACCCTGCAAAGCTATCTTTCAAAATTGATGGGGAAATAAGATGCTTTCATGATAAAGAGCACCTCAGGAACTTCATGAATACCGAACTGGCACTCCAAAAACTTTTAGACAATACCCTAGGAAAAGATAATGAGGATCACAACCCCAGGAAACCCAGCAGAATGAATCCATTGGGCATGACAAACTAAACTCAAAGGGGGAGAATTCAACAAAAAGAAAAAGTCATGACAAGGCTTTTAAAACTTTTAACTTCTCCCTAATGAGTGTATAATTCAACCTTGTTATTGTACTGATTAGTATTTTTCTGATTCTAGAGTTGCACACCTTTCCTTGTGCTGTACTGGCTATTTATCACCTTCTTATGTCTACTTTTTAATTGGGTTGTGTATTAATGAGCTGTAAGAGTTCTTTATATATTCTGGTCATAGGTTATATGCATTGTAAATGTGGTCTGTTTAAGGACTACTTTTCATTTTAATGATGTCATTTAAAGTTCTAAATTTTGATGGAATCTCATTTATCAATTTTTTTCTTTTATACATCATGTCTTTTGTATACTAGGTAGTTCTTGCCTACCTTGAATTCAAAAACATTTTCCCTTATAATTTCTTCTTAAAGTTTTATACTTTTAGGCTTTCATATTTAGGTTCATAGATCCTTTCAAGTTATTTTTATGTATGGAAAAAAAGGATTGAGGTTAATTTTTTATATACGGATACCAGGTGTTCTAGTGCCATTTGCTGAAGACACTATCTCTTCCTTGGCTCTTGAATCGAGTTTATATTCTATAAGATGCTAATGTTAAATAATCTTTCAAAACTCAGTGGACCATATATGTGTGGTTCTATTTCTAGATTCTCTGTTTTATTCCAATGATCTATATGTCTTTCCTTACACCAACACTGCCTTGATTACTGTAGCTTTAGAATAAGTCTTAAAATTAGGTACTAAACGTCTTCCAACACTGTTTGCGTTTTTTGTTTTTTGTAACTTTTCTAGGTCCTTTGTACTCCTACATAACTTTTAAATTTCAATATCCAATTCTTTATTTATAGCAAGTATACACAGACCTGAATTTTTATATATACCTTGTGTTTTCTAATCCTGCTAAATTCAAATACAAGTTCTAGGGGCTTCTAGAGATTTCTTAGTATTTTCTCTGTAGATGATCATTTCATCTACATATAAAGATTTTGCTTCTACCTTGTCACTCCTATCCTAATTGTGTCATTTTATTGGCAGACTATTTTGGTGGGGTCTAGGTTTCAAAGTTTAATGGACAGATAAAGAGTAAGCATATCTGCCCTTGTTCCCCACCTTAAGGAGAAAGCATTGTATCTTCTCCATTTCATATAAGGCATTCTCGCTGGAAGTATGGAGTACATGTCTTTAATCTGTTGAGAAGGTTCTGTTCTACTTCTAGTCTCCTGATAACTTTTACCATGAACAGCTGTGGAATTTAGTCCAACACTTTTTCTCCAACTAGTGACAGGATCATATGGCTTTTTCCCTTCTTTTGTTAAAATGCTGACTTTTGGGGGTGGATCTTCCAATGCTGAACCAACACTGCCATCCCTATAACAAAACCACTTTCTACATACTGCCAGATCTGACTTCTAATTGTTTTGTTAAACAAATTTCTATCTATATTCATGCTTTTTTCTTCTGTTGTCTTTGTCCAGTTTTAGGATTGGTGCAATGTTGAGTTCCTAAAATGAGCGGAGAAGTGTTCCTTCATTTTCCTGCTTTAATTGTTTGATATGGTTTATCAGTTGAAATGTATATGAGGCTGCTGTTTTCATATAGGTAGGTTTTCAAGCTAGGAATATACTTTCTTTAATAGGTGCTATTCGGATTTTATATTTCCTCCAGAGTTAGTTTCATTAATTTGTCTTCCAAGTTACTTCTTAGAAGTTGTCAAATTTATTTCAAAATAGATTTTTGAAATATGCTTTCTATATCCTTTTAAATTCTGTAAAATCTTTGGTAATGTCTCCTAGATCTTGATATTGTAATTTTAAAAATATATGGTTGATATTGTGTAGCAGGAGGAAGGGGCCTAAAGGTGCGGGGGGCTGGGAGGGGTAGGGGAAAGGAAAAAAGGGAAAAGAAAAAATATGAGAAAAGGAAAAAAATGGAAACAGTCTTTGCAAGTAGGGAAGGGTGGAGGGGGTGAAGGGAGGGCAGGGGAAGGGGAAAAAAAATAAGAATCAAGATGGTCATGTAATGGTACAAGATCCCAATGATGAATGTAACTGTATTTTATACCGAAAATGTACCAATAAACTTAATGGGGGAATAAATAAATAAATAAATAAATAAAATCAGGATCAAGACAAGGAAAAAAAAAAAGAAAACTAAGTAAATTCTTTTTCTTTGTTTGTTTGGGGGTTTTGGGGGGGGGGTTGTTTTTCTTTTTTTTTTTTGGTGCTAGGGATCGAACTCGGGTCCTTATGCTTGCGCAGCAGGCGGCGAAACCACTGAGCTAAATCCCTGGCCCAAAACTAAGTAAATTCAATGAGAACAAGCATTTTAATGAAAGATACAAATCCTGAGAAAATGGCCATTGTTGTATGATACATTTATTTTTATAATTAGGTGAGATAAGTGTGTATTAGGTATGCGTCCTACACTGATGAGGACCATCATCACTTGTGCAGTGAAACTACCTAAAAATGCATATTCTAACCTCTCATGTTGGTCAGCTTTTTGTCACCAAAACGAAATGCCTACCATATGCAACTTAAAGGAAAAAAGCTGTACTTTGGCTCAAGTTTCAGAGGCTTCAGACCATGGTCAGCTGGCTCCAAGGCAGAAACATCACTGCGGAAGGACACGGTGCAACAAAGTTGTTCACCACATGTCAGCCAGAAGGCAGAGCAAAGAAAGAAGAGCCAGAGAGAGAGAGGAAAGGGCAGGGACAGGATGTAGCCCCCAGCATCAAGCCCCCAGTGGCCTACTTCCTCTACTAGGCCCCACCTGCTAATAGCCCATCAGTTAAGAAACATGTCCGCGGGACTGCTCCATTGGTAAGGCTAGTGCCTCATGATCCAGTCACTTCTCTACCCCCCACCATCTGCATATTGCTGCATTGGATCAAGTCTGCAGTGCTACCTCTCTATAGTTACACACATGCAAGGTTTACAAAGCCCTCTGCATTCTGCCTCCTCAGACTCCTCTCTGCCCTTTTTCTGTTTCTGAATGTCATCCTCATAGATAAGGCTGATATGGCTGTGTCTAGCTGTCTCCCACAGCCTCATGCAGTTATAGGTGGGGCTTTTTCAGAGGTGGCTGAATCTAGAGTATGTGATTGATTCATGATGCAATGCTAGGATTAAGGATACTAGGCTTAAAAGTGGGTGATTACTAAATCAGTCCACTGATTGGTTTGTCACCTCTCTAATCCCGGCAACCTGGATACAACATAAGGGACAGAAACGGGCTTGTCTTGCCCCTTCCTCACTTGCTCTTACCTGACTGCTTGTCATGGACTGTTTCTCCTCTGCAATGTCCCTCTGCCGTGCCACTCTGCCTTGGAGCCTGCCAACTATGGACTGAAAGGTCTACAAACTGTGAGCCAAATAAACCCTTCACCCTTTGACTTTGGATGTTGGGTATTTTGTCTCAGCAATGAGAAAAGTAACTAAGACAAAGGCCCTATGATCTCTTCCCTAAGGTACAATGAAATTACTTCAGTGTTTGCATCAGTTCACCCACCAGCCTCTCTCCCTAATCACAAATCTCACTGTGCTGACCTGCACAGTTTGATTCTAGCTGTGCTCTTCAGGGCAATGTGACAAGTGCAGTTTGATAGGTAAGAGCCCTCCCCATCATTAAAAATGCCTACCAGGTGTCCATTGAGTCTCTCTGCTGAGGTGCAGTGCCCTTTTCTTCATTCATTTCTTCTAATAGCTATCAACTAACAAGCAGCAAGGAGCTCTGGCACCTACTTCGATACCACTTGTATTTTCTGAATGAACTTCAGTATCTCATGTAACTATTTTGGACTCAACTGTCTCAATGATTAAGCATAATATAATAATCCCTTTTCCTGAGAGACTTTTTCAGTTTTAATGAAAGGACCGACTAAGGTAACAGAGTAACTATTTTTTTTAATTAGAGAGGCTACATGATTTTTTTAATTTACTTGAATTTGAGAGTTTAAGCTTCAGAAGCCCCTAGAAGTAAAACTTCATTACTTGCAATTATGAGAGAGAGAGAGAGAGAGAGAGAGAGAGAGAGGGAGGGAGGGAGGGAGGGAGGGAGGGAGAGGAAGAGAGAGGTTTTTCCCACAGGAACAAAGGCAGTCCCCAGTGGTCCAGCTGTAACCCCCACCTAGAACCATTGCTTCCCCTCATTTCCACCCTCTGATCATATTTCCCCATGTCGTCCCCCAAATATGCCATGCCTCTTTCCATTATCTTCTGCCTTGCAGTAAGAGGCAATATCATCCTCTAGCAACTCAAGCTAAACATCCAGGAGCATCTTAAAATCTGCTTCTTCTCTTGCTCCCCACATTCATTTAATCCAACAATGAAACCGGTCCCCCCCACCACCCACAGCTGCAACAGATCCAGAATCCACCCACTTGTTCCATCTCCACCATAACTCCCTTTGGTCAAGACCGCCATCATGGGTGCTCCTGACTAGCATCCTGTTTCCACTCTTACCACAGATTCTTCATTAACAGCAATTAAGTTACATTTGAAATCTCGTGTCTAGATTGAAGGAGCAAAACTATGCTCAATGCAGTACAAGGGAGGTGTGAGACGTGGAAATTTAATCTCTTTAATGTTGCACCAAACTACCACTTGTTTACTCTGTATCACATCACCCTGTTTTACTCTCTTCACAGCATTTACCACAATTAGTAATTACTTCATGTGTCATCTGACTCCCTTACACACACACACACGCATGCGCGCTTGCACTCGAGAACAGGAACATTATTTATCTGATTTGCATGCTTAGCCTAAGGACTCAGAACAATGCCTGCACATTGTACATATCAAAACTTTTTACATGAATGTCCTTCCCTCTTCCGGTCACACTGTCCCCTCACCTCTTCACCTTGTTAACTTCTATTTGTCAGCACCACTTCCTTGGGAGAGTCTTCCTGTCTGCCATGTCTCGTTTACATTCCTTTGTCACAAACTCCCAGAGATGTGCCCATTTCCGTCACAGGATTCATTATGCCTAATGATTACACCCTTATCTGGTCTCCCCATAAGAATGCAAGCTTCTCAAGAGGAGGATGCATTCCTTTTTTGCTTACTATGGCTAAATGTCTGGCACATGCTCTCTCAATATTTTCTGAGTAAATAAAAAAGGGGATACATGCAAATAAGGAACAATATGAAAATTCACCCACTTGAAATGCATCACAAGTTTGAATACACTAAGTCCATAGGGACTTACATTCATTCATTCAACATGAATGGAGGAGTGTCAGTTATTTGAAGATGATGTCACAGTGGGTGGTGTGAGAAATGAAAGGTCAAATGCTGGCTGCTGTCAGAGAAGTTTACCTCACAGAGGCACTCTGTCTTCAGAAGAAAAAAAAATCTACCCAACTATCCATTTGTATATTCAAATTTTCAACCTAGAAAAGACAGAATGAAAGAGGCAATGTATTGGTTCATTCACCTTGAACTGTTGATAACCTAGCAGAGAAGAGAAGTGAAAAAATCCTTTCCAGAGCCCATTGCTCCTTCTTGATCAGTCTGACTGAATATAACTTAGGTCAGTCAACGGTGAAGTGAAGCTTCCTAGAGCAAACTCTGTTTATAAAAACCCTAATTGGAAAAGTGTTTTGTTAAATAGGATTGTTATGTGGAATTTAATGAAAATATGTCCTCACCCAGAAAATGCAACGCTTTGCCCTACAAGGACTTGACACCAATTCCAGGTGTAGAAAAGCTCAGGATTCTGTTCTTTTAGGACTGTTGACTGCAATGGCTTCATGACATCATCCTTTTTCCTCCCCAATACAGTAAAAGGGTTTAACAGATTTCTGGGAATGATGATGCTGCTTTATGACAATGAATGACTCTCAGCACAATCATCTTGGAGGAGGAGGAGGAGATAAGACAGGATCTGCTGGCTAAGTACACCATGCCCAGCCTGCTGTGCTCTTTATGAGGACTTCCTTCCTCCTCATTCTGCTCCTCTCCAACCCAACTGGGAAGTACTGCATATACTCAAACACAGATGTGTTGGTTATTCATATTTTTTATTTTCATATACGTTGAACAATAGACCTTTCTATGGTTTGGATATGGTTTGAGTGTATCCCCAAGGGTGCATTTGTTGGAAGCCTTGTTCAAAGTGTGGCCATGCAGAGAGGTGGTGGAACCTTAAAGGGGTGGGGCCTAAAGGGAGGTCTTTGGGTCACTGAGGAAGCTGCCCTCCTAAATGATTAAGGATGCTTTCACTGGACCCTGAGCTCATACCCACTTGTCACAGGACAGAATTTAACCCTTGCATTGCTCTCTGGCTTCTTGGTTAGTGATGTCATCTCTCCTCCTGACACACGTTCTTGCCCTCTACCACGAAGTCCTCACCAGTGTCAAGCAGATATTGGTACTGTACCCTTGAATCTCCAGAACTGTGAACTAAACACACTTCTTTTCTTTATACAGTTAGTCTGCCTTGGATATTTTGTTACAATAACATAAAAGTGACTAAATCCACCTAACCTGGCTCTCATTGAATGAGGAATCTTAGAAAGTTTTTGTTAATTATGAAGAGATTTCATGCAGAAAATACTCCACATGATTTGGGAAAACTTTTAATATTGGAAATGGTCAGTCATTATTTTTATTCCATAAATACATATATACACAGCCAATTAAAAGAAATAGATACTGCCAATGCTTTGTCCTGTATAGCTATACCATGTAGCTATGCTCTGAAAGGAAACACCCTGTGGTCATGTATTAGCCAGATTTTCATCACTATAATGAAGTACATGAAACTAACTACTTATGAAGATAGGAGGTTTGCTTAGCTCACAGCTGTGGAGACCCAAGAATCAAATAGCATACGTCAGGCTCTGTGGTAAAGGCCACCTCCTGGCTGCTTCACTTCGTGACACAGACAGGAATGACAGGAGCACATGAAGGAGCAAGCAAGTGATTATATCTCAGACCAGGATCAGAGAGGACAGCTCACTCTTTTTATAACATTCCTCTCTTGAGAACTCAAGAGGTCGAGTAAAAACTAGTTCATGCCTCCGGTGACCTAAGGACTTTCTATTCAGCCCTCCCTTCCAGCATCCCCTGGGAACCAAATTTCCAACATGTAAACCTTTAGAGAGACACAAATCAAACCATATTTAGATCATAGCAGATTACTTGAAAATATTTACAGAATGATCAGATGGAACACAGAGAACAAAAGCTAATTCTCAGAGGGAGCTAAGACCTTTGGTGGGAACAAGCACTTGACCTGTACTTCCTCAGCAGCATGTGTTAGCCAATCACCTGAGCCAACTAGAAGAACCTGTTTATTTAGTGGAGAATATCAGCTTTCAGTGGCATTTCAAATTTTCCTCTCCATAATCTCACAAAACTATTAGCTCTGCTGATGTGTTCATGGCAGCCTCATTTTCCTTCCTTTAATGTGAGTAATATATATGGACTACACAGGCCACTAAATATCAATAAGAAACCCAGCAGTGACCCAATTTCTTTGATTTTTTGAATTCCTGAAATACAACACAAAAGAAATTTTCCTTAAAAAGAAAAGCACCAATGTCCTGCTTTGTTAAAATTTGTCTTCTTTGGGTCTGTCCTGCTTTCAGAACTTTTAAATCAAGTTATTCCCTGCCTCTGCGAACTCTTTCTAATAAACCAGAAACTCTGAGCATACCTATTGCTTAATGTTACTCTTCTTGTTCAACTAAGATAATGAATCTTATCTCTTTTAGTATAATGTAATTCAGCAGCAATATGAATTTTCAGTAAGTCATGAGAGCCCCATAGGGCATTTTGTACAGATTTTTTGAATGGCCCTCAAAAACAACGTCCTTTGCAGGAGGATTAAAAATCCCTCAGGGAATTTCTTTAACAGATTTTCCAGAAGGAATGTGCTGCAGGCCCTTGATGTGATTTCCTGCCCTAGTTAAAAGCATCATGGTAAAGGACATGTTTCATCCCCATTTTTCACTTTACAAATGATGTTAACCTAAAATGAATTCCTACATTGGCTCAGAAACAAAGTAACCAGTGATACTTGCTGGATTGTCACATCCACACAAACATCCACAAAGGAAGAAATTCTCCTTCGGTCTCCACTAAATTGCTGAATCTGAATCCCAGAAATGCTGAGTCTTCTGCCTGTTACCCACAGGCTGTGTGAACTAGGTAAAAAGTATTGTAGCAGAGATAACTGGAAAGAATCCTAACAACATAGATGCTTTCCTTCCTTTCCAGAGATGGAATGTTGACTGTTATTTTTTCTTACTCTTCTGCAAAACCAACAAGTGACTACCAATACTTTCCATGTGGACAAGCATGCATTTTTTCTAAGATAACAACTGACCACAGCAAGTAGATCAGGTCCTTTATTATTTTTGTGGAGTGAATTGTGTCCTCGGAAAAGATATACTCAAATCTCAAACATGTGGGTCCTTGTAGATATGATCGATTTAAAATGAGGTCATACTGGAGTAGGGTGGGCCCTCATCCAGTGACTGTTGTCTGTTGCAGAGAAAGGACAGAGACAGAGGAATATCCAAAACTGTGGGCAACCTTGAAAAGCTAAGACAGGCACAAGGACAATTTCTGTCTCAGAGCCTTCTGAGGGAACATAGCCCTGCTGACACCTTGATTTCAAACCTGTGGCCACCCAACTATGAAAATAAATTTCTCTTGGTTACCCAGCGTGGTTTTTTTTTTTTTGGAAAAGTCTTCAAAAACCAATACAATAGCTATTAGGAAATGTCCTCTTTTATAAATAGACAGGTGCCATTTTGGAAGGATGCACATATCTTTCTTGGTGTCCATAACCCATTAAAAACTAATTGATAAATTAATTCCTCTGTCTTCAGTTCATCATCTATAAATTATAAATAATGCTCTTTGACATTTTTGTCTCTCTTCTCCAATGGATGATGTTATTTGACCCAAAATTCTTTCTATTGAAGATCAAATGTGCAACCTGTTTATGAAAAAGTGTTGGTATTTTCTGTTATCTCCATTTCCATGACTTGAAGGGGCCTACTCAAGATATAAGAAACAAAAGATTGAATATGAATCCCTTCAAATAAAGTTGAGTGAAAGCAATCCCCAGAGTATATTTATTTTCAGTTTAGATATTTATTCTATGTCACCTGTACAGTATATAAACAGGTAGAATCTTTAAAATTAAAATTCTTGAGCAGGGAATTTAGCTCAGTGGTTCTACCACCTGCCTCGCAAGCGCAAGGTTCCGAGTTTGATCCCCAGTACCAAAAAAAACCAACCAAACAAAAACTAAATAAATAAAATTAAAATTCTTGGGCCTGAGATTTAGCTCAGTGGCACTACATCTGCCTGGCAAGTGCAAGGTCCTGAGTTTGATCCCAGTAATGCAAAAAATAAAAATAAATTTTAAAATAAAATTAAAATTCTTGTCAGTTATAGGAAACTTGGGATATGAGGAAAACACTTATTTTTAGAATTTAATTCTAAACCATTATCTCAGAAACAGATTTCATATTTTTTTTTATATCCCATGCAGTACAGTACCATAAACACAGACAGAAGGACAAATGCTAAATACTTCCAATGCCACAAGGTACCTGGAGTGATCACGTTCATAGAGATAGAAAATAGAGTGGTGATCACCAAGGCCTGCAAGGAGAGCAAAATAGTTAGTGTATAATGGACACCAACCTTCATGTGCAGTAAATGAAAAAGTTCTGGAGACGAACAGTGGTGACAGCTGCAAACGATGGAAATGTATTTAATGCCACTGAGCTGTACTCCTAAAAATGGTGAAAATGGTAAGTCATATGATAGGCATATTTTACTGCCATAAAAAAGAGAAATGGCCAGAATTAAGTAAAAACAACTGAAGCAGAAATTCTACCAAGAAAAAAAGAGAAAGAGAAATTCTGAATTTTTTCAAATTTGATTTCTATATTGTTCTGAATGTGTAATATCTTCACAGGATTAAAAAGTCATATAAAAACACCTACTGTAAAATCTAACTCCCACACCACCCTTGCATCTCCCTGAAAGCCTCCAGCCTCCTTGGGTGGGCACTTTTGCTCATTTCCTGTGCAGCCTTCCAATCCGGTGTGACAGACACAAAAGTGAGCAGCTCATCTGACTCAGGCATCGACTCAGCAAAATGTTCTTTATACGGCTGAAATCAAACACAAATACCATCTATCTTTTCTCACACTAAAGACGGCATGCTCTACACATAGTTCCTGAGTAGACTATCTTAAAGAGTCATAGATTTTCTTGCTTGAATTAATTATGAGCACAAGAATAGAACCAACCTCTAAATACTCACTATCTCATTCCACTGTCACTACAAGCCTGAAGTGACATGAAGGCACCACATCCAATGAATTGAAGAAACACCTAAGAGTCCAAGGGTACAGCACAATCTGGGGCGATTCTGAGACTATCCACCCCACTGCAGGGGAATGCTATAAATGTCTGCAAGGACATGAATATCTGGAGGGGTCAAAGATTGCTTCACATCTATTTCCAAGGTGATTTACGGTTATATAAAATTAACTATGCATAGATAAATGGGGTTTGTTCACTTATTTTGAAATTATTTTAGATTCACTGAAGTTGCAAAAAAAAAAAAAAGAATGGAGGGAGGTGTCATGTACCTTCATCCAGTCTTCCTCAGGGGCTAAAGTACAAAAGCAAAACCAGGGAACTGATATTGCTACAACCCACAGAGTTTGATTTTTTTTCTCCTATTTTGTATACACTAATTTATGTGTGTGTCTGTATAGACCCAATTATCATATGTATAAAGTTGTGTAACGACCACCACAATCGATTTACGAAACTGTCCTGACAGCATAAGTGTTATTATCTTACCCTTTTATTGGAACAACAGCCTCTCCCCCATCCTGATCCCTGACTACTAACCTGCTCTCTCTATATATAATTTTGTTCCAAATAAATAGAATCATACAGAATATGATCTTTTTTCCCCAAATTACTGCATGTACCAATATTTTATTTTTTATTGCTGAGTAAACCAGGGTCTTATAGATGTCAAACACTGAAGATAAAAACCCTCAACTTGTTCTGTATTTTGATCAAGATAGCCAAAGAAAGACAGCATAATAAAGCCTAACACTGTTCTTGGTTTTATTGGCTTTGTTAGTAGCTTGTCACGTGACTTGTGAAAGCCATTCATTCACTTGATAAAATTTGTTGTGCACCTATCATGAACAATGAATTATGTAAGTATCTGTACCATGAAGCTAAATAGAATATGGTCCCTCAGCATTACTTGACAAGATAGTGAAAGTGTCAAGACTTTCAATGACAGGGTAATGCCTAAAATGGGATCATGGAATATTTGCAAACATAGCGTAAGAATGCTGTGAAACACTGAAGAGAAAGCCTTGGGGTGTGCAGAATTAGGCTACAGGCATCAGTGGCTGTTTGAAAGAACATTTGAATAGGATCTTGAAGGACGATAAGAGTTTTGTTAAGAGAAGGGACACAAAGAATACCTGAGGAACAGTATATCAAAGGCATGTGACCTCGGGCTGGATTCTATCTCCATTACTTAAAGAGAGTACAGAATTATTCATCTTCTACTCATGGGAATGTTATTCTGGTGACCAGGGTTATCTGTTTGACTGGTCATGGTTCAACAGAAAAGAATTTCATGATAATTAGAAATTTGCAGTCTGAAATGCATTATGTCAAGATTTACTTAATGCAAAACATCTACCCCTAGACATAAGCCTAATCATTCTGCTTCATGTCACTCCACCTCTGGGTCATCAGGCAAATTTGCCCAGTGTTTCTCCGCCAGCCTTGCTCTGTGGTTTCCGTCCTGGGAGTGGGATTGTAGGAAATATTCTTATATTTGCTGAAACTAACCACATTCTGTGATCGCAGATTTGAGGCTCCTATCCATAACCACTGAAATTAAACACAGTGCTTTTTGAATTATTATTTCTTGTAATGTGGAAAACAAGGAAAGTTTCTCTTTCTGGAAACCAACTTACAACAGTGCTGGAGAGAAGCCTCAAGATTAGCAATTGGGAAACAAGCGTGACCCCTAACAGAACTGACCACAGACCTTGGCAGAGCAGCACGCCACCCCCAACGGATGCCACAGTCATACAGAGGACACACTGGTTAAAACTGTGTATCCTCATGATCCTCACTTAGATGCAAATATCCAAGAAGTAGACTTTGTGAGGAAACTCTTGAAATAAGAACTTTGAGTTCAGGAGAAAAATTTAATTTTCAAGTTTCAGATGTTGGGTGGGGGATGTAGCTCAGTGGCACTGCACCTGCCTTTTAAGTGCAAGGTCTTGAGTTTGATCCCTGGTATCAAAAAAAAAAAAGTAAACTCAAGTTTCAAATGTTTCTGGAAGAAGACAGTCAGCACAGGCACATTCTGAAGACCCTGTATGCACTGTGTGCCAGGAGGAGATGAGGTATCAGGGAGAAGTAGGTGTGCACCTGATATAAAATGGGCCTTGTTCACAATTTTGCATTATTTCCCATTAAAACATGCAGCTGTTTTTAAAAGTCAAAAGAATTTAGCCTTTAGTCAAATAAACAAGTCTATTTGTACATGAGATATATATGCACTCATTATCAATCAGAATTTAAAATATTTAATGACATAGAAAAACCATTCCTAAGTAGGAGGAAGAATAGTTAGAAAAACCAGGTGCACAATTATCATCCAAACTAGGAAAATGAGAGGGGGAGAGATACAGCAAAATGTGACCAGTGATCATCTACAAAGTGCATGTTTCTCACACTGTTGCTTTTTTGAAAATTCTATAATGAGATGCTTTATTCTAATATTGTGCATATACTTACAAATATATAAATTTATACTGAATATAAACATACATATGACAAGTGCAACAAAAAATTATTCTCTGTGATATGAATCCTTAAACCAGCCTCCATGGATTTTAGACATCACCATGACAGCGAGGCACAACTGCTCTGCCGGAAGTCAAAAGAGTCTGGGCAGCTTCGGTCTGAGTTCCTGCATTCAGGCTCAGGCGGCTCCCTCCCCATCCTGGGAGCTGGCTCTAACTCAGGGGCGACTTGGACTCTGTGGCCTCGCTATCTGGCCTAGCACTCACTCCGTGTTCGAGACGGAGAGGAACTTTCAAGATTCGTGGTGTAAAGTGAGATGATGAAATAGTCTTTTTTCATTAGCACATGTTTGCAATACACACGGACTGCATTCATCATGGGGAATTGGTCCGTGTACATAATACATCTTAATCCTTTTTGGTATGATGAAATATCCTAAGGGAAATGGTGAAGAGTGGGCTGAATGTTTTTGAACTCCTCAAATAAAATAAATATGGAAAAACTATTTACATTTTAATGGATTATCTTTTGCCTGAGTAAGATACAAATCTGAGGATAGGAGACCCTCTCATGCACAAGATAAGAAAAATCTCTGGAGAGCTGATGAAACTCACAGTACTATTCTTTAAGCGTATTTTTAATATGTAGTAAAAACGAATTAACTTACTTCTTTGAAACCACAGTGAAGATGAAAGGTAAGGTAGTATTTGATGCAAATGTTGAAGGAATGAGCTAAAATTGTTTTGATTGGTTTTATAATTTGTAATATTTAGTTCTCTATAGCTCTATGTGCATACAAACATACACACATCTGTATATATGTATATGCACACAAGTATACAGTAGCCACCATTGTCCCAGAGGTTACGTTCCAAGACCCCAGCAGATGGCCGAAGCCACAGGTAATACCAAACCCCATGTGTGCTATGTTCGTTCCTATACCCTTGCAACAGTGCACATAGTATCAGAGTTAATCTTTCCTTCCACATTTTACACTCTGGAGCCTCTTTCTTGTGAATACTCTTCTTCTGTCTTGAGATTATTTTTAAGTAAAATAAGGGCTACTTGAGTGCAATCATTGCAATAACCTAAATGGCTGCTAAGAGGTGAGTGTAGGCAGAGAGCACACGTAGCATAGGTACACGGGACAAAGGGATGATTCATGACTGGGCTGGATGGAGCAGGATGGCAAGAGATTTCCTCACATTACTCAAAGTGCAAACAATGTAAAATTCATAAAGTTTTTATTTCTGGAATTCTCCTTTAATAGTCTCAGAACACAATTGACTGTGGGTACCTGAAACTGAAAAAGTGGATAATACACAAATGTGCACACACACACACACACACACACACACAATTAATATATCCACATTACCAGCCTTATACTTTTTATTTTTTATATGACCGAGCAAAGAAGAGCACCTCCTACCTAGTAAATAACATCAAAATCTCTCCCTCACCCCCAAACACAAACAGTTGTAAACAACCTAAGCAAAAAGAAAAAGCACTGCTCCATCCCATCACCTGATAGCCATCAGGTCCAACTGACACTGCTCACTTTTTGCACAAGTCAATGTCTCACTTAGTTCTGGCTTGGACACATAATATAGTCAGGGTGTTCAAAGGGTGCACACAGTGTTGGGGCAAAACCAGTAAGGTCCTATCAGTAACAAGAGACCACGGGAACCTTGAATGAGTAGTCCTACCAAACTCAGTCCTCTGATTGCTTAACTTCTCTGTGGTCCTGCAATAACTTGCAGTGCTCTGAGCATCTAGATAAGCAGTGTGGTAGGGGATCTGGCCACAATGATCATCTATCTAATAATCACCATGCATTTTGTTAGAACCTCCTCCAGGCAAGAGGCCAACACAAAGTTAGGAAGATTGGCCATGAAAACACTACCACTGAGTATAAAGTACACCCATCCCAGCCAGCGTAGAAGTAAACTCAATAAAATGCCACAAGAATACTTACTTGAAAAACTGAAATGTTCCAAGAAAGAAAATCAATGTGCTCCCCCTCTATAGAGAGCATTTCGCACAATTTCACCTCAATTTAAGGTAATTGGAACTGTCTTTAGATTTATAATAGTTGAAGAACATCCTAACTCTACTGAGGGGTTTATGCTTCATTTCAGAACATGCAGTGTTTTAAAGTTAAGAAAAATATTTGATCCTTAATATCATAAAATAATAACGTTAATGTTTGTTACATGTTAATTAATATTTGTTTAAGTTTCAAACACATGCATGCTTTTCCACTTGACATTAGATTTCTCTTTACAGACTGGAATTTGAAATCACTGAAGAACGGAAATGCAGAATATGCTTTCCCCCAAGCCACTGAAACCTCAGTGTTACCACCTCCTCCCTTCTACACCCACGGATTACTTAAGTTAAGTCAGCTTCAGTCTAATTATTTGAGATTTGTTTCTTCTGGGCAAAAGAAAAATGACATGAATTAAAGAAGCATGAAATGAGTTTTGGAAGAATCTATAAATGAGTCTAATCTTGTAATGGCTACACAAGAAAGAGAAAGAGAAGACCAACATGACCTACAGTCTTAGAAAAGATTTATTTTTGCTTCCATTTTCAAGGGTTGTTTTCCTCTTTAAATTCTGAACTTCCTAGCCCCAAAATGCAGAACACTCTAGTTTTCTTCCTATTCTATAAGTCTTCATGTTTGTTATCCTCTTTCTTAAGCTCAGAAATGAGAAAGGAGCTTACATTTGTTTGTTGTTTTATTTTTTCTTTCTACATTCCAGTGTTGGTTGGGAAACAAAGCCATGATAAAAAGGAAAATAGGAACCCCACACCTGACAACAATAAATAAATATATTGGTTTCAAACACCACACAGTTGGCTGACACATTTTCTTTTTTTCCTATGGGCCAACAGCTGCATAAGTCACTTGTGTGTGTTTTGCCAGTATGAGGACTGAGTGGACTAATGTAAATAGGAAGTGATGAGGAAAATTAATTAAGGGCAAACACATTTTTTTCAAGGCTGTAACAGGAAGAGACAGGAAGCCCAGGAAGATACTTGATAGATATTCAACTCTGTAGAAAGGAGGAAGTAGCATGTTGAAGCACTTGGCTAGTTATTTTGAGTTGTTGAACGGAAATGGGATACAAACAGAGAAAGGACATAGATAGGATGCATTCTGTTGCATAGCAACACAGAGCATAGAAGCTACTGTACATAACTGAGACCATCTGCATGAAAGACAGAGGAGAAATGGTTTAAAACAAAAAAAGAGAAAAACAAGATTAATACATGCTTGCAAAGGATAGCTGAGGTTCTGTGTTTCTTTTAAAGAGACTATTTTGTGGTACTATAGAAAACTTTTACTAATGTTAAATGTTGTTTCAAAGAGTCGGTTTTAATATATGAAATGTGATGCCTGTGCTTCTCCCTCATCTTTGTTCTACACTCCTTACTTTGGATCAACCACTTGCCTTGGAACTTTCCAGAAAGTTTGCAGATATTGGGTTGGTGGAGTGAATAGTGTTATGAACTTTGGAAGACTTGGTGGCCAATTAGCTTAAGGACAAACCAAGACTTGAGGGTAATAAATGAGGAAAGGAGCAAGAACGTTCAGCCCCACCAGTGATAACCTCCTCTTCTGTCCTCTAGTCCACCCAGAGAGCTTCCTGGGAGTGTTCCCTATCACAGACTGCTGACTCAAAGAGACGTACACAGAGTATTTTTTTCTTAGGAAGCCCTAGTTCAAGTAGCAAAATGTGCGAAGTGGATAAGCTTGTCCTTTGGGGAGAAGAAGTTTTCTCCAGAATAATGTTCAATTTCCTGCTGCCAAAGACTGTCAGCCCTGTGATTGCTTCTCCTTCCATAGAAACATAAGCTCCTGCTTCCTTCCCTTTACCCCGATCTTCCCCACACATGCCCCTTTCCCACACCACAGAACCACCTACCAATATTTTTCCAGAAGCTGTGTCTGTGTTCCCTCCCCTCGCATTAGCTGGCAGCTGTGTGATCCCTTCCCTTCCACAGAGAGCCCAGGTGTGGGGACAAATGACATGCCTGTGGCACCAGTAGGTGTTATTTCAGGGGACCTATTGTCCCTCCCCAAAGAAGAGAGGATGTGCTTTGTAGAAAACTTCACTTTTGTGGTACTCAAGGAGAACCCTACCCCAGAAACATTCTAGTCGAAAGAGATCTTCATATGATTTACTGTGGGGTAGAAAACCTCAAGAATGCCAAAAAATTAAGAGAAATATAAAACAATGTCCTGGAAGAATGAGAAGCAGGAGTGCTTGAGGATTTCGTCGATGGGTAATTTTCCTTTCTTTTCCTTTCCTTTCCTTTCTTTTCCTTCTTTCTTTTCTTTTCAGGTATGTATTATGTTTTTATTTCATGCTAAGGATCGACCCCAGGATGCTAAGCACACACTCTGTCACTGAACCACATCCCCAGCCCTGGGTGATATTTTCACTGTGTAATGTTTTTTGAGCACTGGCTTCTTGCACAATGATGTCATAGTTTCACCATACAGTTAAAAGCATGAATTCTGGAGCCAGGACACTAGGTTCCAGTCCAGTCTTCCCTTTTTGACAGCATGACAGCTTTTTTGGCCTTCTTATGTGTAAAATGGTCATAAATACACGAAGCACATCATGGGCTGGAAAGGATTCCAAGAGAAATAACAAAGCATGTACATAGCAAGAAGATGCATACATGGTAAGTACTCACTAAGGATTCGTGATGAGCAAAGCAATTTAGGCTGACAAAGGTAAGAACCTTAAGTGACCTTAATCCAGATGACTGAATCTAAGATGATACATAATATATAGAGATCTTGCCAAAAAAATAGAAGGTAACTTTCCTCATTGAACTATTAGGAAATCAAAACTACCTAACTTCTGTTATTTTTGAAGTGTATATATTTATATTAACTAATAACTGTGTATACACATTGAAAGTTGAAATTCAATTTTTTCCAAGCATGGTGGCATCTGCCTGTAATCCTAGCATTCAGAAGGCTGAGGCAGTAGGATTGTCAAGACTTCAAGGCCAGCCTGGGCTACATAATGAGTCCAAGGCCAGCCTGAACTACATAGTGAGGCCCTGTCTCACAACAGAAAGATAGTTGAACTTCAATTTCTCTTTATTTTTTCTTAACCAAAGTTGATTTATTATAACACAACCCTCTCTTTTGATATGAATGATTACCCAGAAGAGTGAAGATTTCTTATAGTGCATTAAAATTTTAAGCAGTGAAATGATTTTGAGTTTTAGTCCTAAGTTTCCTAAATTTTCAATATATCAGCAATTTCTCAAACTCATGTGCATAGGCTCTTTTTTTTGCTCAGCATGGTCTACTTTTATATACTATAAAACTCACATGAAACGGGAAAGTAACCAAGATACACAGTAAAATGTTTAAGTCCCCGGACCGGGCTATGCTGGGAAACAGGGTATGGTATATCTTAGGTTACAAGCCTTTCTGTCTCTGTGGGTGGGAGAAGGTAAAGAGCCAAGTACTGAGAGACAGAGATCAAATAACAGCTCTGTCACCTTTAGCTGAGAAACCCTGGGCCTTCTGCTCAACTTCACTGAGCCTCAGTTTCCCAATTTTTAAAATATTCTAAGAATTTCACTCTGTAGTATAGGATGTTTTAGTAAGGGTTAAATGACTAAATATGAGGCTATCTGGCACAAAGGAGGCATTCGGCAAATGATCCTTTCTTCCCCTCCTCCAGTTAATGACTAGAATCCCCTCTACCTCCACTGCTTTATTAGACCCTGAGACAGTGGACACTATATCCTCTTTATCCTCAGTGACAGAAAGGAAGAAATGATGAATGGAGAAACTGTTTGGTGACTGTGTCTGCCCTGCACAGAGTAAAAGGATTTCTCTTGGCAAAACCCCCGAGATTCCCCAGCGTGTTCGGGGAACGGGCCCACAGGAGCCACTGCATGCATCCAATCCCCCAGGACACATCTACTCCAAGCAGCAGGCACTGCCCAGCCTCAAGGATGGGTCCCAGCAGTCATGCTTTTCCCAGCAGTTTTCAAAGAGCCGGGAGAAGCCTGCAAGAGGGGCCCAGCCCCACACCCAGCTCACTGGCCATCGGCCCTCTAGGAAGGACCTGGGCTGACCTCAGAGGAGTTCTGCCCAGGGGTGTGTCTGCTAGGTAGAAGGAAGACACAGACATTGGTTCCACACACTGCTCCAATGTGTGCTTGCTTTGATACAGTCTGCATTTTCATTCATGAGCTATTCCAAAGACCGATTTGAAAAGTCAGACTCTTTAAGGCATACCTGAAAGTTGCCTATGATAAACTGGCCACCACTTATCTGATATTTTTACTTGCATAATTTGTAGGTTAATTTATGTCAATATAAATGTGTTGCCTGTAGGGAATAACATTCATAATTGGCATTTACTAAATATTCTCACTTTTATCATGTACATTATCCTGCACCCCAGTCATAAAGTAATCCAGAAAGCTGAATCTATTACATCATATTGGCTAAGTGTAAAAAAGCCACAGTTGAATTCACTAACAGAAGATGTCTATGTCAAATATGTTCATCACACCTGGTTAGAAAAAAGCTATACCCTATTACTCTAAGTAACACTTCTGTAAGAAGCATATCTAACTTTACTGCCACCACATAAAGTTTTACTAAAAGGTTTTTTTTCTATACCAGGATTTTTATTATGTGAATAGCCCCAATATTTCAGAATTTAATCTAACCAGGAAAGAAATAGGCTTATTCCACTCAGCCAGTCATATTTTTAACATATGGATTTGATGTCAGATCCAACAATGTTTGCTCCGAGGTGCTTTATTAGAAAGTAGTGTATGGTCTATATCTCCCTAAATATGTCAATTTTAAAATGGGATTCCTATAAGTTACCAGGAAATCTCTAATCTCAACTGGCTAAAAATGATTAAATTTATGTTTATTCATAAATATGAAATGGTAGGTGGGTCAGGGATTTAGCTCAGTGGTTCCAGTGCCTGTCTCGAAAGCACAAGGTCCTGGGTTCAATCCCTGGTACAAAAAAAAAAAGAAATGGTAGGTAAAGAGGAAAAAGGGGGAGTGGACATGGTCAACATATGTTATAGTCACATATGAGTACACCAAAATGAACCCCATTGTTCTATATAACTAATATGTATTTTTTAATAATTTTTTTTATTTTTGATGATCTCTTTCCTCAACATTTGATTGCCTTATATTTCCTTTCTCCAATACTATTTAATCATCTTGATGGAGTTAGAGTTCTCATGAAGCAATCACTTCTCAAAAAGCCCTCAGCTAACAGTCAAGTCTTTAGCCCATTAATTTTAGGAGACATTTCAAATCCAACCACCCTAACTAACATATGACCTTAAGGCTGAAATTTCCAACAGGCAAATTCCAGGATACACTCTCAAACCACTGTAAAGGTGGCTAGATCAGGCTAACTTCACAGCCAGGCAGATAAATGTCCATTTGGGTCCTGGCTTTGACCTGTACACATTGCATGGCCTGGGGAAAGTTACTCTAAATTCTCAGCTCCTAAGGTGTCTCTTTCATTGTGGGAACAACTGTGCTCTTAGTGAGCTGTCTTGTGGGTACTTTTCTCACTGACTGGGACAAGGAAGATGTTCAACAGACACAGGATAGCTGCCAGCCTTTTATGCTGTTTTTACACATGTATTTGTGTATATTTAACTCACGTATTCATTAGGTAGCTCACCTCTAAAATATGCATCTACCACCTTATTTTTCTTCCCCAAAGACCCTAAGACAGTTATCTATGCATAATGGAATAGCAAAAACCTTTTCCAATACTAATTTTTTCAAATACTTAGATAATAAAACCTTATCATTGTTTAGGACTCTACAGTCCTGTACATTAAGTGATTTGAGTTCTTTCCCTAGGGGAATGAATCCCAACACCCACCCACCCCACACTGCAGGAAGAAAGCAATACAAGCCTTACTGTCCACACCTGAGACCTGCAAAACAGAGGGCTCCGAAGTTCTAGAACTTCCCCTGAGCTCTTTCATCCATAAAGTCTGGTCATCTGCCCCTAAATTCTGGCACAGCCTTCTAGCATAGCCCAGGCTGCTCCTGGGAGTGAGAGTTTTCCAGAAGTGAATGCTGCCAAGCACCCAATTTCATCTCCTTCATTTCTGTGGATGATGTGCATGGGAATAGCAATTATTACCACATACAGTGTGATGGAACATTTGAAAAAGAAGATACCATCTCTCTCTAATGATCACCTGTCTGCTTGTGGTCAGATTAAAATCCACAGGGGGAAAAAAAGAGTATTTCATAAGATGAAGCACAAATAGCTTCTCTTTTCTCACCATTTGATTCCATTCTATTTCCTTTCTTTAATACTGTTTGAAATGAGCATGCAGCTAAGCAGTCATTTTCTTCAGCACCCAATATGTAATTGTTGTGGAAACAGCTATGTTAAATCTGTCTTAGCTAATTTATTATCATGTGGCTTGCTGGGATGAATTTCCACAAATAGTGACATTGCTGGGTTTGTGTGAAATTCTGGGATCCCACCCTCAATGGACCAGGGAACTGGTATGTATATATTGGGTTTTTATGTAAAATTTGTTTGAATAAATGACTTCATAGTTTTAAAAAATGTCTTTGGTAGGGACACAATTGCTCTAAATGACTAGAGGCATAATTAAAAGAGAGACTTGAAATGAAAGCCAGACACCCTAGGGATACAAAAAGAATGAGACACTGGATGACAGCAAAATAAAAATTTGAATTTCTGAAGTATTCACTTTGGCGAGCAGCTCATTAAACCTTGCAAGTGTTCCTTTCGTTCTTGTGGTTTCTTCAGGATAACACAGGCATTCCTCTTTAGTAGCAAGGAGGTGGAAACTGGAAGACAAGGAATTGCAGTGACCAGCAGCGATTCTATGGAGCCACTGCCTGACCCCTGCTCCACAGGAAGGAGAGGACAGACAGCCAGCCGGTTGGCAGAAGAGTTTGCAGGCAGCAAGGAAGAGGCAAGTCCATGACGCATGGAGCGGTGGCCCTGGACAGAGGTCTGAAAAGTCCAATAAGAAGTTACACAATCAGACCCGCCGCTCATGGTACAGCTTCTCCTAGTGAAAAGAGAACAGAGAAATCTCCTCCCTGTCCAGACCCCTTCTCACTACACGAGGATGTCTACTTAGCCCTTTCCTCCTATGCCAACTAAGCATTTCTCCCTGGGTTCCCTGTCTTTTTCCCTTCACACCTATTATTTTCCATTCTTATTTTTAACATTGCCTAAAAATTAGTCAAATGTAAATTTAAATCACATGCAAATTAGATTCATTTATTTGCTTAATTAAATAGTCCTGGAATACCTAACAGTGTGTGCCCAGGACATGGCAATGAAAGCAGGGAGACAGCGCCTGCCTCGTGGCCAACTGTGCGAGGAAGGTTGCAAATAATTAGACTCATTTCCATTTTGAAGAAGGAATATCTTTCTTTTTCTAAATCAAATTGAGATGCATCTCACAGGTAGTCATGGAAAAAATGTAATGTTTAAAAGTTACTGGTCAAAGTTTCAATTTTTACTATATGCTCACAGTAATTCAAAGGAAACAGAGGTTCCTGGGGAGTCTTCTTTCTGCTTGGTGGAAGAAATCTCCCCAAGGTAGATGTTCTAATAAAGTCTTATAAGCCTCTATTGTTGTACCTTAAACACTTTTGATACTAGCAAGGCAGAGGTATTCAAAGTGTAGCCCCCAGACCTGCATCATCAGCAATGCCTTGGAAACTTGCTGGAAGCATACCCGGTTGGGCCCCACCCAGACCTACTGCTGCTGTTTGGGTATGATTTGCCTCCTCCAAAACTCATGTCGAAATGTAGTCTCCACTGTGAGGTACTAAGAGTACAGATCATCCAGTGATGGTAAAGAAGCTGCCTTCGAAGTAATTAGGATTTTATCCAAGCAGGGCCATCAGGATGGAGGTGCCAGGATTGAATACTGGTGCCTTCATCACAGTGAGGGAGACCAGAACCCTCACAAGTGCTCCCTTCCACCGCGTGACGCTCCACACCACTACAGGACTCTGCCAGACAGAGGCCATGGCAAGCGAAGCTCTCTCAACCTTGGATCACAGACACTAGTCTGTGGTATTATGTCACTGGCAACAGAAAATGGACTAAGATACCTACAAATCAGAAGCTCTGGAGGTGGGGCTCAGTAGTCAGGTTTATAAGCATATCTCCAGGTGATTGCAATACACACTGAAATTTGAAAGCTACTTCTATAAAGATAACCCCAATCAAAGCTGCCTTGAGATGGTAAGGCTCTATGCTGTAACAGGTGGCTACATCCCACACCTGGAACTGCTCAAATGTCATGTATAGGGCAATTTTTAGTATCTTGTCACTAGGCAAGAAAAATATGAGGACAAAATGAGCCTTGGAAGGCAGCTATGCTCACTGCTATACCACCAATGCACACAATGGTTTGATAGGGTTACCTTCTGAGCTTTGAATTTGGCTTTGAGCAACTTGGCTTTATTTGTATTCTCTTAACCAAGCTGAGACAGTTTCAATAACCCTGCCATATTACCCTCTGTTGAAACCCTGCCATCAGTCCCACCCAATATCTTGATCTCCGGTTTCCTAAATACTTGAAGTGACTGACTTCATGGCCCTAAAATCCAGGTTTGAGGGCTACCACTTCACACCTGACTTCCAAACTTCAGGGTGACCCCACTGGCTACAGGACCCTTTGCCTCCTACTTGCTGACAATGCCTGTCATTTGTGTTGCACCACATGTCAAATCTTCCATCTGCTGTCACCAGCTGTTGCTTCCCTGCCCACTCGGTCTTCTGTCTGTATCCTTTTACTCCTGAGATCACAGATACTCATCAGAGTCAGCTGAAAAATCTACTTGGCTTTTGACAAGAGTGAAATGTGTTTTATTTCTAGATTTTATGGACTAGTCGGTGAGTATGTTTCTATTTTATTTAACAAACAATATTGCATATCAAGGGATGAAATGAGAGGTAATTATGCTGCATAGGAAATCTTATATCAAAAATCTAACATTTTTGTAATATATGAAATTCAATGGGTAATCCAATAGTCTGCATATTATTTATAGAATAAAAAATTACCTTCAAGGGCTGGAGGTCAGTGTCCTAGTTACTTTTCTTGTTGCTGAGACAAAATACCAGACACTCACAAGTTAACAAGGAAAGGTTTATTTAGCTTACAGTTTTTAAAGGTTTCAGTAAATAATCAGATGCCTCCAAGGCAGGGTGGTGAGGCAGAGGGCTATCAGAGAGGAGAAACAGTTCATGGTGGGCAGAATGTAGCAAAGCAAGCAAAGGACTGTAGCAGCTTCTTTCTGCCCCTTTTATACTCTATCTAGACTTCCAGGATTAGGCCAGTGCCAAACCAATCAGTGGACTGATTTAGTAATCACACACCCTTTACCCCAGTGCCCTTGATCCTAGCATTGCACCATAAATCAATCACACACTCTAGATTTAGCCACCTCTGAAAAAGTCCTCACCTATGACCCCGTGAGCCTCTGGGGGAACATAACGGTCAGTCAGTTAGTGGTAGAGCATAACAGTCAGTTAGTGGTAGAGCACCTGCCTAGCATGTTCAGGATCCTGGGTTTGATCCTCAGCCCTGCAAGGAAAATAGAACAAAATTGTGAGACAGGTTACCTTCAAAAACTACCTTGATTTAATGCTTAAAGTTCATCTCACCACAACTTTCCCCTGTCCTAGACACAGAGCCACAGGACTTAATGTTCACCCTGCTAGGCTTCAGTCTTGCTTTGCTTCCATTTCTTTTTATCCCCCATCTCTCCCATTTGGAACAGGAATGTTCACCCTGCCATTGTGTGTTGGAAGTGTTTAACTTTCTGGTTTATATGGGAGCTCCCAACTAGGAGTTTGTCTTGAGTCTCAGAAAGGTCTTTGGACTTGCACTTTTCAACAATGCTAGAACTGTTAAAACTTTGGTAATTCACTTTGTTCCACAGCTGGACAATGGCACAGATTCTGGGTGTGCTAGGTATTTTTCTCTCATTGTTGAGACAAAATACCCAACACCCCAAATTAAAGGGGAAAGGTTTAATTTAGCTCACCTTTTATAGAAGTTTCAGTCCATAATAAGCTGGATCCAAGACAGAGTGGCACATGGCAGAGGGACAACAGCTCATGGTGGTACAAGACAGCAAAGGACCTTAACAGCATCTTTCTGCCCGTTTTATCTTATCCAGACTACCAAGATTAAGGTGGTGCCAAACCAATCAGTGTACTGATTTAGTAATCATATACACTTAATCCCAGTGTCACACACACTAGGATTCAGCCACTTCTGAAAAAGCCCTATGACCACTTGGGGCTTTGGGGGGACAACTAGAATCAAACCATAACACTGGGATTAAAGCAAGACTTTGAAAAAAAGGAAAAACAAGTTTCCCCAACCTAGGTGGTTCCCCCTTAGACTTCCCCCTCTGTATAGCTTTTGTTCTTTGTTCTATTACAAATAAAATTAATAACTTTGTCCCTGTAAAAACAAAACAAAACAAAACTTTGGTAATTCAGGCCAGGGATGTAACTCAGTGGCGCTGGACCTGACTGGCAAGCACAAGGTCCTAAATTTTATCCCCAGTACCAAGAAAAAAAAAGACTTTTGGTAATGCTGGGAGATGGGATAAATGGATTTTGCATAAAGAGATGCACATGAGTCTTTTGGAGGCCTGGGGAAGCCTCATATGTTCAGGAGGTGGGGACTGGAGTGTGACTGGGAAGGTGTCTCATTCCCCAGCTTTCTGTGCTTCCTGGACACCATAACATGAGCAGCTCTCTACCACCCAGGCCCCTCTACCACGCTGCTTCTGCCTTGGAGCTGGCCAACCATGGACCAAAGGTGTGAGCCAAAATGAACCTCTCCTCCTTTAAGTTGTGGATGTAAAATACTGTGTCTCTGTGACAAAAGAAGTGACTAAGACACACTGACCTGCTATTGCTCGGAAACATCAAGCTTGCTCACACTCCAAGGCATTTGTACAATCCCTTCCCTCAATCCTGAACACCTTCACCCTACTCTTGGGGTGGTTCACTCTTTTACATCTCTCCTCACATCTGCTCAAATGTCACCTTTTATCTATATTATTCCACATCACCTGGCTAGGGCCATTTCAGTCACTCTCTTTGCTCTTCCTCGATTTGTTTTTCTCTATGGCATTTATGTGAAATTTTAGTATTTATCTGTTTATTCTTAAGCTTATTATCCATCTCCAAAACTCCAATGTATATTCTTTAATATGAGGTATGAATTTGCTTCTGTATCTATAATATCCAGCACAGAGGCAATAGTCCATAAATATTTGTATGATGAGTGAATGAACCTACGGCTTTTGCTACAAAATTTACAGGGGAAATCATAAAAGGGCTTTAAATAAGGAGAACAAAGTAATTTATCTAAACTACATAAAATAGAGATCATAAAGAGAGATTAGATGTCTGGAAATTACACTAAGAAAGGATGAAGACAAGTTCTATTTTATTAACAATCTGCAAGGATATGTTTCAAACTACAAACGTTGTTCCAACTTCCTAGATTTTAAAATCTCAATTCTACTATTCCATAAGTAATTGCTGTGCAATAATTATGTATCAGACAATGTTTTAAACACGTTTGGTACAGAGATGAGTCAACAGATAATTTCCTTGTCATCAAAGAGCTTACATTCTTGTAGGAAATACCAATTATAAACAAATTGAAAATTTGTAAATGTCCCCCACCCCACTTCACCTGCAGAGGTCGGTCCGCGGTGAGGCTCGGGAGCAGCAGCTCCCCTCCCCACCCCGCTCCCGGTTCCCGTCCCACTGCCTATGTAAAGATGAGTAGCTCAGAGGAGGTGTCCTGGATTTCCTGGTTCTGAGGGCTCCGTGGCAATGAATTCTTCTGTGAAGTGGATGAAGACTATATCCAAGACAAATTTAATCTTACTGGGCTCAGTGAACAGGTGCCTCACTATCGACAAGCTCTAGACATGATCTTGGACCTGGAGCCTGATGAAGAGCTGGAAGACAACCCCAACCAGAGCGACCTGATTGAGCAGGCAGCTGAGATGCTTTATGGATTGATCCATGCCCGCTGCATCCTCACCAACCGTAGCATCGTCCAGATGTTGGAAAAGTACCAGCAGGCAGACTTTGGCTACTGTCCCAGTGTGTACTGTGAGAACCAGCCAATGCTTCCCATCAGCCTTTCAGACATCCCAGCTGAGGCCATGGTGAAGCTCTACTGCCCCAAGTGCGTGGATGTGTACACACCCAAGTCCTCAAGGCACCATCACACGGATGGCGCCTATTTCCACACCGGTTTCCCTCACATGCTCTTCATGGTGCATCCAGAGTATCAGCCCAAGCAACCTACCAATCCAGTTTGTGCCCAGGCTCTACGGTTTCAAGATCCATCCAATGGCTTACCAGCTGCAGCTCCAAGCCACCAGCAACTTCAAGAGCCTGGTGAAGACGATTTGCTGATTCCCTATCCCACCTGCCCCTCGCTCTTTGACATCATCTTTCTTTTGCTACCACCCTTTCAGGAGCTTTTTCTGGTTTTTAGTTTAACTTAAAGGAGTCATTATTGTGGTGGAAATATGAAATAAAATGGAAGAAAAGGCAAAAAAAAAAAAAAGAAAATATAGTAAATGCATAACTTCAGAAAAGTGCTATGCAGGAAAATGGCATATGGTTCATACCATCTGCTTAATTCACAGTGACCATGTGAATGGATGGATAGATAGATACATGGCTGAATCTGGATTGAGTCTTCAAAAACACTTTGAAAATTATCATCATGGGGAAAGAATCGACTTCTTACTCTTGTAAACTATGTTGTTATCAGAGAGCTGGGCATGGTGGCACACACTTGTAATCCCAGCATTCAGGAGGCAGAGGCAGGCGAATCACTGTGAGTTCCAGACCAGCCTGAATGACACAGTGAGAACCTGTCTCAAAACAAAACAAAACAACAAACTGCCTATAACAGTCCATGAAGCTCTGCTCTGCCAAGGCCTCTCTTCTTTTTTATTAATCAATAGGCACTAATGAAATATATTTTTTATTTTATAAAAAAAAAATTTCGTAACAAAATAATTAGAATAACAATAATTCACTGAGTATCATTATCTGCCAAGTAGATACTCAGAGTACAAGACACAAATTAATAAGATTCTTACAAAAAAAAAACAGATAATAACACAAAACTTTTTTTTCAGTGAACTAAGATACACTAATAGTATAAATGGAACAAATTAGCATATATGTTGAATTATTTTTGAAACAATGGAATATGTAATTTTGGGAAATATTTGAACTTCTCCCTCTTTCTATCAATCTCTCTTCTATTTTGCTTTTATTCATATTTTTTCTCATACAAGAGAAACTATGCAATATTTGGTTCATATGAACTATAGAATTGATCCCTGAAAGTATAGCCTTGCCATGAGATATTTGACCTTATGTGTCTGACCTATTTCACTTAACATTATGTTCTCAAGTTGTATCCATTTGTATCCATCTCTCCTCTAATTCTAGTGGAGCCAGAAACGGCCAAGAAAGGAAGTTGATGGGAAGAGAGAGAAAGCCAAACAATCCCTCTTTCTTGCTGTATGTGGTGATTCTACAACACTCCCAAGCTGAGGAAAAAATTACAGCATCTTACTAAAATTGTGGATTTTTTGTTTTATGATAGATTCATGAGCTGGGGATGTAGCTCAAGGGTGGAGCACCTGGGTTCAATTCCCCAGTATGATAGTTAACTGTTGTGTCAACTTGAGCAAGAAATGCTCAACTGATTGGCTTGGCATAGCCCAGAGTTGACAGAATGGATTACTGAAGATGGGAGACCCATCCTGGGTATGAATGGCACCAACTAATAGGCTTGTAGCCTGAATGGAATAAAAAAAGAAGGGAATCTGGCTTCTGTTTCTTCAGAGGAGCTCCAGCCTTTGTCTTCTCCTGGGACGTCCATCTTCTGGCTTCCAGCACAGGCTCTTCAGCTTCTAGTGCAGGCCCTTGGCCTCCTGCTCTGGACTTGCACAGGACTCTGCAGTGGGCTCAGGACTTCAACTTCTGACTGGACCCTTCAGGTCTCCAGCATACGACCGCCCTTGTGCACTCTTCCACACCTGACTCCACAGGTGGCCAGCTAAGCCTATCTGTTAAATCCATGTATATTTCTCTGGTGAGCACCAACTGGTATAGCTAGCATATGAGGACTTGGGTTCAATCCCCAGCACCGCAAAGACTCAAATCTAAGTTTCTAACATACTATAAAAGTTGCTAAGTTGCTAACATACTATAAAATGTATTTATTTGTTATTTTTACCTGTTTTATTCTAATAGAATATAGTCTCTCTGAGGGCAAGGAATGGTTCTATTTTATTCACTCATTTATTCCCAATGCTAGAAGAATTCCTATCCCATACTAAGTGCTCAATAAATGTTTGTTAAAATCAAAGTTCTGTTCATAAATAAGATACCATACAGTGAAAAATGAAAGCCGCAAGTTAGAAAATATATTTCCAACACATATAACAGAGGAGTAACATCTAGAACAAAAGCAACAAATCCAACAAAAAAATGTAGCAAAAATAGTTGAATAGGCACTTGACAAGATGGACTATACAGACGTATTCAAATATGTTTATACTCACCAATAGTGACTGGTGAAGGAAATGCAAAAGAAATGATATTCTACAACCCCTTCGTTTAAAGTGGCGTAAATTTACCTAAAAACACACACAAGCAATGGATTCCCACACACTGCTGAGTGCGTATGACTTAGAAAGTATTTGCCATTGCCTAGTAAAGTAAAAAATATGTATACTCTTAGTCCTTGCAGTTTCAGACAGGTGTATATAAAGCCTTACACTGTGCTCCATGCTGTACAAATAAGAATGTTCTCAGGAGCACTTAGCAATCATCCAAAAATGAAAATATCCAAATGGTCTTAAGCCATAGACTAAATAACATTATAGTTTGTTTATTTATACAATGGAATATAGCAATAAAAATAATTGAACTACAACTGCAGACATCAAAGTAGAAGGAACATAATATTAAAGGTACAGCCTATAAAAAGGATACTTATAATAAGGTTTGATTCACATGAAGACAAAACGAAATGACTCTGTATTGCTTATGTTTCCAGATGGTTTGGGGGTGACTAAAAGGGGATGTGATTGAGAAGAGGCATGCAAGAGTCTTCTAAGACATTGGCGCTGTCCTTTCTCTTCATCTAGGTCAAGCTTACAAAGGTGTTGCTTAATATCTTTTTAATTTTATGCATGGTTAACACACGTTTCAGTCAGTATTTACTGCCCTAACCCTGTGTTACAAACAACAAATCTCACCAGCATATAAAAACAAGCATTTGGGGGTTTTTTGCTCAAGGGGCTGGGGGTCGCTGGCTGTGGCTGCAGACTGTGGTTGGATGAGGGTCTCATCCTCCCTGGACCCTCTGTGCCTGGGGATGTGCTCAGAGTGGTTGGCAGAAGCACAAGCTGCCAAGTCAAATCACACAGGCAGATGTAAAACCTGTGCTCACAGCCACTGAGACTTCACTGCTAAGCACAGAAAAGATGTTCAACATCACCCGTTGGGGAAATGAAAATCGAAAAAGTAAGGGCCAGCATGGTGGTGCACACTTTTAATCCTAGGTACTCACAAGACTGGGGCAGAAGTATCACAAGCCAAAAGCCAGCCTGGATGACTTAGAGAGATCGTGTCTCAAAATAAAAAAGGAAAAGAAAACAGGCCAGGGCTACAGCTTATTGTCAGAGTCCTTTGCCCAGCATCCCTGAGGCCCTTGATTCAATCCCCAGTACCACACACACACACATACACACACACAGGCACACACATGCATTAAATAAAAATACACAATAAGTTTTTTGTTTTTTGGGGGGGTTTTTTGGTACTGGGGATCAAACTCGGGTCCTTGTGCTTGCACAGCAAAAATACACAATAAGCTACAACTTCATGAGAGACTATTAGAGAAGAGGAAGGGAGTGGGAAAGGGTGTAATGGAAACTGAAAATGATCAAAGTATGTTACGTTATATGCAAAGTATGTTGTATGCATATTATACCCATTGTTCTCTCTGAGTAACATGAACTAATAAAACGGAAAATAAAGTTGTGTTAAGTGTTTCTTATTAAAATTTAGATCTTTGATCCATTTTGATTTTAGTTTAGTACATGGTGAGAGACATGGTCTAGATTCAATGTTCTGCATGTGATTGGCCAATTTTTCCAACACCATTTGTTAAAGGTTATTCCTCCAGCATATATTTTTGGCCCCTTTATTGAAGATTAAACAGCTGAATGTACCTGCACCCTCTATTCTGTCCCATTGATCCACATGCCTGTGTTTGTGCCATTACCATGCAGTTTTTTTCTTTTTTAATCACTGTAGCTTTGTACTATAACTTGAATTCTAGAATTGTGATGCCTCCTACTTTGCTCTTGTTGCTCAGGATTGCTTTTGCTATTCTGGGTCTCTTCTGGTTCCACATGAATTTTAGGATTGTGTTCTCTAGTTCTATGAGGAAAGCTGTCGGTGTTTTGATTGGGATTGCAATAAATCTATATATCACTTTAAGGAATCTGGCCACTTTGACAGCATTGGCTCTGCTTATTCCTTTCCCTTTTTCCCTGTAGCTTGTGTTGTGCAGGTCTTTCACTTCATTGGTTAGACTAATTCCTAAATATTTAATTTTTCTTGATGCTGTTGAGAATGGACTGGTATGCAGTCTATTTTGGAGAAAGTTTCATGTGTTGCTGAGAAAAATGTGCATTCTGTTGTTGTTGGGTGGGACACTGTAGATATTTGTTAAATCCATTTCTTTAAGGTGAAATACAATTCTAATATTTTTTGTTTATTTTTCGTCTAGTTGATCTATTTGTGATAATGGGATATTGAGGTCCCACACTATAATTATATTGATGCTTACCTGATCTTTTATGTCCAGTAGGGTTTACTTTATGAAGTTGGGTGTGCCAGTGTTCATAGCATCTATATTTATTTTTTGTTGTTTTGCTTTGTTTTGTTTTGTTTTGGTACTGGGCATTAAACTCAGGACCTTATGCTTTTGAGGCAGGCAGCAGCACCACTGAGCTAAATCCCTGGCCCAGCATCTATGTTTATAATTGTAACCTCTTCCTTTTGAATGGTTCACTTAAACAATAAGTAGGACCTCTATCTATCTATTTATTTCACTTATTTGGTTTTTTGTGACAGGGTCTCTCTATGTAATTCAAACTGCCTTGAACTCATTATGCAGCCCAGTCTGACCTTGAATTTGCATTGATCCTTCTGCCTCAGTCTCCTGAATGGTGGGATTATAGGCGTGTGCTACCACGCCCAGTGTATAGTAGTGGGCACAGAAAATGGGAGCAGCTGGAATGAATACACCCCTAGGGTAGTATCATAATCATGCTTAGCAGGAAAGCCAGGACAGAATCCACCATTCAGACACAAAAACATGAGTTCTGCAACAAAATAGACTTTGTAATGACTCACTATTTCTCTCCCATATCTGGTGGATTCCAATACTGCAGACTCTGGAAAGAAATCACTCAAACACAGGGAGGAATTTTTTTTTTTGGACTAATTTCTTTATTGTTCATTGGTTTGGGGCATTTGGGGATTTTTTTGTTTTTGGTACCGGGGATCAAACTCAGGTTCTTGTGCTTGCACAGCGGGCAGTGAAATCACTGAGCTAAATCAATTTGGAGATTTTTAAATAAATTTTATTTTATTCTATCCCATTCCTGGTTTGGGGTTTTTTTAATGATTCCCTTTTTTTTACTCATTTCTCTTTTTCCCATTTTGTGTGCTCTTTGGATTTTTCTTAGTCTTTTCTGTTAACTTTTATCTAATTCTATTAACTTCCTTTTTTATTGTACATGTTTACAATGCATGCAATTAACAATCATCTTGGGGAGAGTAGTTACATGTACATATTACAATTTGGGTTTTTTTAATCCTCTTTCCCTTTCCTCCCCCTGCCCCTGCTTCATGGGTTCCCCTGCTCCCTTTCCAATACTTGTGCATATTATTATAGGCAGCTAAATTAGGTAGAAGTTAACAGGCAGTTAGACAGGGTTAGGTCTCCAGGGAGTCAGTGCAGAAGGAAAACACAACAAAACTGGCTGGAGGTGCAAGAAGGCCAGACCTCGGGATTAAAGTCACAGTGGCCAGATGTACACACTTCCCTAAGGGATAAATGGAAGTTTGAGATTGTACTGTAATTGGTACCACCCTTTGGGAATTTCACATTAAAATAGACCATTATCTCACTAGGGTGGGCCATCCTCTCCCACCCACCAAGACTAAGGAGACAGACTAAGAAAGACAAGGCTAAAACTATATTTTAGTCTGACTGCCTCTGTCTCTCTTTCCCATTGTTTACCTCCATTGTTCCCTGGAATTCATTCTTTGATTCTGGGAATGTGAACTGGACACATCAGGTTGGGAGTTATAGCTCTCCTATATCAGTATCATCTGTCAGCTCACATTATGGCATATAGTCTTTACATTAATTGGGGTTATTAGGTTCCTGTACATGACACATCCTTATTCTTCTCATTTCCCCGTCCCTTCTTCCTCACTCCTCACCCTTGTTCCCTTGGAAAACTTCCTTAAGACATCCATCCCCTTGTTCCTTTCTATCCATCCTTTATCATTTTCTTAGTTTGTACTTTGCCTCACTCAAATGAGAGATACTGTATGCTATTTCAGCTTGTGTGCCTGGTTTATTTCACTCAACATTACATTTTCCAGGTGTATCAGTTTTCCTACAAATGTCTCAAATATGTCATTCTTTATAGCCAAGTGGTACTCTATTATATATAAATACCACATTTTCTTTATCCAGTCATCTGCTGATAAATATACAGGCTGCTTCCAGGATTTAGCTATTATGAATTGTGCTGCTATAAACACTGGTATGCATATATTGCCATAGTATGATGACTTAAACTCTTTGGGGAAGATACCTAGCAGTGAGATTGCTGGGTCATATGGAATTTCTAATTTCAGTTCTTTGAGAAATATCCATACTGATTTCCATAATGGTTGTACTAGTTTCCATCCAACAATGCAGGAGGGTTCCTTTTTCACCATAGCCATGCTAGTTTTTGTTATTGTTTAATTTCCTACTGATTGCCATTCTTTCCAGATGAAGATGAAATCTTACCATTGTTTTAATTTGCATTTCTCTAGTGGTCAGAGATGTTGAACATTTTTCATATATTTGTTGACCATTTATATTTCTTCCTCTGTGAAGTGTCCATTTCTCTTGCTCATTTCTTGACTGAGTCTTTAATTTTAGGTGATTTAGGGGGTTTTTTGAGGGGTTTTTTTTGTATATTCTAGATATTAGTCCTCTGTTTGAGGAGTAGCTGGCAAAAAAAAATTTTCCCATTCTGTAGGTTGTCTTTTCACTCTATTGATTGATTCCTTTGCTATAAAGAAGTTTTTAGTCTGATATGATCCCATTTGTTGATTCTTGCTGCTATTTCTTGTGCAATTGAGGTTCTCCTTAGAAAATCCTTTCCTACACCTATGTCTTCGGGTATTTTAACTATTTTGTCTTCCAGAAGGTTTAATGTTTCTGTTTTAATGTTGAGATCTTTGGTCCATTTTTAGTTTAGTTTAGTATATGGTGATAGATAAGGATCCAGTTTCATTTTTCTACAATCAGATAACCAGTTTTCCCAACACCACTTGTTGAATAGGCTGTCTTTCCTCCAACATATGCTTTGGGCCTTTTGTCAAAGATCAAATAGTTGAATACATCTAGGGAGGTTTCTGTATCCTCAACTGTTCCACTGAACCATGTGTCTGTTGTTCCAGCACCATACCATTTTTTATCACTGTTGCTTTGTACCACAGCTTGAACTCTGGTATCGCTATGCCCCCTGCCCTATTCTTATTGCCAAAAATTGCTTTTGCTATTCTGGGTCTCTTCTAGTTCCATATGAATTTTAGGATTATTTTCTCTAGATCTATAAAGTATGTTTTCTCTAGATCTATAAAGTATGTTGCTATTTTGATTGGGACTGCACTGAATCTGTGTAACAGTTTTGGAAGTATGGCCATATTGACAAAATTGCCTCTGTCTATCCAGGAGCAAGGGACATCTTTCCATTTTCTGATGTCCTCTTCGATCTCCTTCTTCAGAATACTGTAGTTTTCTTTGTAGAAGTCTTTCACTTCCTTGAATAGGTGAATTCATAGATATTTCACTTTTTCTGAAGTGACTATGAATGTTATTGTTTTCATAATTTCTTGCTCATCCCATTCATTGTTGGTATACACAAATGCTCATGATTTTTGTGTGTTGATCTTGTATCCTGCTACTTTGCTGAAGTTGGTTATTAATTCTAAGAGTTCTTTGGTAGAGTTCTTTCGGTCTTCTATGTAGAGTACCATGTCATCTGCAAATAAGGATAATTTAAATTCTTCCTTTCTTATATGTTTCCCTTTTATTTTTTCTCTTGCCTAATTTCTCTGGCTAATGTTTCAGGTGCTATGCTGAGTAGAAGGGGTGATAATAGACACACTTGTCTTGTTTCTGATTTTAGAAGGATGCCTTTAGTTTTTCCCCATTTAGTATAATCCTGGCTATTGATTTGTCTTTTTTTTTTTTTTTTTTTTTTGTACCAAGGATCCTGATTTGTCATAAACAGCTTTTTCATATTCAGGTATGGTCCTTCTGTACTTGTTTTCTTCAGGGTTTTTATCATAAAGGGGTGTTGGATTTTGTCCAAAACCTTTTCTCTATCTATTGATAAGATCATGTGGGGCCGGGGATTTAGCTCAGTGGTTTCGTCGCCTGCTGCGCAAGCACAAGGACCCAAGTTTGATCCCCAGTACTCCCCCAAAAAAATGATATAGATAAGACCATGTGGTTTTTGACCTTGCTCCTGTTTAAGTGATGTATTACATTTATTGATTTATGTATGTTGAACTATGCTTGCATCTCTCGGATGAAATCTACTTGATCATGATGTATCACTTTTGCTAATATTTGCTAATATTTTGCAAATTTTGCTAATATTTGCTAATATTTTGTTCAGGATTTTTGCATCTACATTCATTAAATAGACTGGCTTATAGTTCTCTTTTTTAATTGAGTCTTTTTATGATTTGGGGATCAGAGTGATACTAGCTTTCATAAATGAATTTGGGAGTACTCTCTCCTTCTAAATTTCTTTGAAGAGCTTCAGGAGTATTGATGATGTAACATCCTTAAAGGTTTTATAGAATTCAGCAGTGAATCCATCAGGTCCTGGGCTTTTCTCCGTTGGTAGACTTTCCATTACTGAATCACTTTCACTGCTTGTTATTGGGTTAGTAAGCATATTTATGTCTTCTTGGGTTGGTTCTTGGTAGTCTTGGATGTGTCTAGGAATCTGTCCATTTCTTCAAAATTTTCTAAGCTGTCTGTTGTAATTTTGCCTTTTTCATTTACAATTGCATTGATGTGAGTCTTTCTCACTTTCTCCTGGTGAGATAAGCCTTGCTAAGGGCTTCTCTATTTTATTTATTCTTCCAAAGAACCAGCTCTTTGATTTATTTTTTACAATTTTTTTCTCTCAATTTCATTGATTTCCAATCTGATCTTTATAATTTTCCTCCTTAATTTTGGTTTGAGGCTGGTTTGTTTTTGTTTAGGAAGTATCCTAAATTTTCCTATAAGGTTATTTATTTGGGCTTGCTTTTTTTTCCTATCATGAGCATTGATTGCAATGAATTTTCCTCTTAGAACTGCTTGCATAGTGTCCCAGAAGTTTCATTGAGTTGTACAGTTATTGTCATTAACTTCCAGAAATTTTGTAAATTCTTCTTTGATTTTTTTTCTATGACCCATTGGTTGTTTAGGAGTATGTTGTCAGTTTTCCAGGAGCTTTGGCCTTTTCTGAAATTTCTTCTGTTATTGATTTCTATTTTCATTGCACAGTGGTCACATAGTGTGCATGGAATGGTTTCAATCTTCTGTATTTACTTAGGTGACCTTTCTGTACTAGTATGAGATCTATCTTGGAAAAAGTACCATGTGCTGCTGAAAAAAATGTATACTCTGTTATAGATGGGTGGAATACTCTGTATATATCCATTAAGTCCACATGTGCTTCAGCTCTGAAATTTCTTTATTGGATTTGGTTTAGTTGTTCTCTTTGCAAAAGTAAGGTGTTAAAATCCCCTACACTGACTGTGTAAGAGTTTATTTCATCTTTTAATTTCAGCAGTTTTTGTTTTATGAAGACAGGTACTCTAGTATTTGGTGCATATAGGTTTATTAATGGTATCTCTTCTTGTTGGATTATTCCTTTAACTAGTTTATAGTGATCTTCTTTGTCTCTTCTAATCAGTTTTAACTTTAAGTTTACCATGTCTATTAGAATTGCTACCTTTGTTTATTTTGGGGATCTGAGTGCATGAAATATTGTTTTCCATCTTTTAATTTTTAGTCTATGAATATCTTTTGGATTAAATGAGTTTCTTGAATGCAACAGATTGCTGGATTCTGTTTTTTGATCCAGTCTGCTTGTCTGTTTCTTTTTTCTTTCTTTCTTTTTTATTTTATGAAAAGATGAAACAAAACTTTATAATCAAATTATAAGAAAATAACAATAGTTATTATACTACATATCATTATTCTTTTGATTAGGGAGTTGAGTCCATTAACACTGAGAGATATTACTGAGATGCACTGTTTATTTACTATCATTGCCTTCTTTATCTGTTGGTGTATCATTTGTTTTTCTTTTCCTGATGTATTTTGTTGCTGTTTATCCACTGACCTTACTAGTTTCTTCTGTGTTTTAGATGTGTCCAATTGGTTGTTTCTGTCAAGAATGTTCTTGAGTATTTTTTCTAGGGCTGGTTAAGCACTTGTATATCTTCTAAGCTGGTCTTTTCATGGAAGTACCTTATTTCTCCACCAATTTTGAAGGACAGCTTAATCAGATAAATTAATCTGGTTGCAAGTTATTTGCTCTTAGGGCTTGAAATACTTCACCTCAAGCTCTTTTGGCCTTTGGGTTTGTGCTGAGACGTCTGCTGTGATTTTAATTGGCTTATCTTCATATGTCTTTTTTTTTTTTTTCTTCTCTGCCTGCCTTTAAAATTCTGGATATCTGTGAATTTAATGAGGATATGGCTTGGTGAACTTCTCCTTTCCTCATAATTGTTTGGTGTTCTATAAGTCTTGCCTATTTGTATTTTAAAATCTTTTCTTATAGTTGGGAAATTTTATTCCATAACATCTAAGCATGTTAGTGAATCCATCTGTGTAATAGTCTAGATTTTCTCTTTGCTCTTTGTTTCTTTTTCTTCCTTTTCTTGTTCTTTTCTGTTACTTTTATCTTCTTCTATTATTTTCTTTTACTCCTTAATTGGATCCCTTCACATTTTTCTCTTCTCTCTCATGTTCCTTTTCTTCTTTTTTCAAATTTTGGTTTTTTAATGTTCCCCTTCTCCACCACCTACATTTTTACTAGTATTACTATTAAGCTTCATCAATATTTAGTTTGTTCTATCCTATTGTTTTTTAATTCTTTTCTATTGTCAGCGGTGATGCAGTTGCCTTTAGTAGATATTTTTTGAATGTCAATATTTGGTTTGCCTTTCTGCTTGTATTATACTGCAGATTTCTTTTCTAATGTTAAGGGTGGCTGAGTAGTAGCTTTTGTTAATTCTTATGTGAATTTCCAATTTGTCTTTAACTTTATTACTGTTATTTTGTTGTCAGCTGTTGTATAGTTGTTGATATTAATTGATTTTTATTGTATGCCAATATCTGATTTGTTTATGTGACATAAATATTACTGTGGCTCATTTCCAGAGAACTAGGTGCTAGTCTAACTACTGTACACCTTTGCCTGCCCAAATTAATGGAAGTGGTTTGGTCCTGGGACAGAGGGAAAGCCTATATTTAGCTATGTCCAGAGTCCACCACTGAAAATTGGACATTAACTAAAAAGATCTCTGTAAGTTACACACCTGTAACCCCAGCACTTGGGAGGCTGAGGCAGGAGGTGTCCCATGAGTTTGAGGCCAGCCTGAGCTACATAGTGAGTTCAAGGCCAGACTGGACTACAGAGCAAGACCTTGTCTCATAACCACCACCACCTCCCAAAAAAGAGCTTCGTACTAGCTGCAGTGTCTACTATGATCAACCTGCAACTCTCCGAAAAAATAAAAGAAACACACAAAAATACATGAGCAAACAAGCAACAAAATGCCTCTGAACAGTCCCAACTTTCCCAAACCTAACTACAGGGAATTAATGGGAAGAAAATTCAAAGTCAAAGAGCTGAATTATATGAAGTGGTAAAAAGGGAGACAAAAAAAATAAAGTTTCTGGTAAGCCCAAAGATGATGATATAAATAAACAGATAATGGACATAATAAACAAAATGATCATTTAGCTCATAGAAGACACTAATGAAAAGCTAGCTGAGGGATTTAGCTCAGTGGCACCACACCTGCCTTGCAAGTCCAAGGTCCTGAGTTCGATCTTCAGTACCAAAAAAAAAAAGCTAGCTGAGTTAAACAAAATGATACAAGACATGAATGACCAGTTTAGCTAAGAATGAGAGCCCATGAAAAGATATCAACAGAAATCAAGAAGATAAAAACTCAAGACATCAAATAATAACAAATGCTATCAAGGAAAAAAGAATCCTTCTACACTGTTGGTGGGAATGTAAACTAGTACAACCACTATGGAGAATAGTATGGAGATTCCTCAAAAAACTAGAAATTCCATTCAACACAGCTATTCCCCTCCTAGGTATTTTCCTGAAAGAATTAAAGACATATTACAGTGATACATACATACCTGTGTTTATAGCAGCACAACTCATAATAGCTAAATCTTCAAAGTACCATATATATATATGTCTATCAGCAGATGAATGGATAATGCAAATGTGGTATTTGTACACAATGGAGTACTACTCTGGTATAAAAAGATAAATTTATCTGTGGGGAAATGGATGTACCTTGAGACCACAATGTTAAGTGAAATAAATCAGATGCACAAATTTAAATATTGTTTTATTTCTCTTTTATGAGAAACCCAAAGTATAAATAAATTAAGGAGCAAAATAAAAGATAGATAATAATAGGACATGGAAAGATAGAAGTTTTGCAAAAAGAAAGGAGACAGAGAGATAGAAGGAGCAGGTAGGCAGGGATAGGGAAGGGAGGGAAAAGAATTAAGGTGTGTTATGCACACGCACTGACACCCCACGCTAAATGCAATCATTACACACTGCAAACATGGACCAATAAAAAATGAAAAACACAAATACAGTAAGCCCCCAAAGTACAGAGAAACTGTGCTCCAGGAAAATGTTCATAATTTGGATTCCTTCATAAGTCTAACAAAATGAATCTTACACTTTTTTTGTTTGGTACCAGGGATCGGGCTCAGGACCTTGTGCTTGCAAGGTAGGCAGCAGAACCACGGAGCTAAAACCCGGCTGTATTTTCACTTTTGTTTCTATGGTTATTGCTTTGCGCTTCCTTGCAGTCTTCTGCACATCACACTGCTTCTCTTGCTTCTGGACACCCCGGGCTCTGCACTGCTGTGCACTACTACACTGTACAGCAAGTACACAGCAGCTCAGCTGGGACCATGTGCAGGACGCAAGTGGGCTTCTTCCACAACCTGTTTGCATCTATGCTTTTTCGTATCTGTGAAAATTTGTAACTCGAATGTTCGTAAGTCACGAACTTACTGTAGATAGATAAAAATTTATAGAAAAAGAAACAGGAACAGAATGACAAACTAAAACAAGGAGAAGGGAGGAAATATTAAAACTTACAGTGAAAATCAACAAAGTAAAAAACAAAGAAATTGAAGGAGCCGGGGATTTAGCTCAGTGGTTCCACCGCCTGCTGCACAAGTGCAAGGACCCGAGTTCGATCCCCGGTACCAAAAAAAAAAAGAAATGGAAGAAAAGTAAATGGGAAAGAAAGCTAGCTTTTTTTTTTGGCACCGGGGATCGAACTCAGACTCAGGACCTTGGCGCTTGCAAGACAGGCAGCGGAACCACTGAGCTAAATCCAGGCCCCAAAAGTGGGCTTTTCAAAAGAGCAATAAAATGAAGAAACTTAGCTGGACTAAACAAAATCCACTAAGTTACTTTTCAGGTAACTCTATGTTCTAAGCATCAATAAAGCCACTTCTACAGAGGCTAATGAGTCCAAAGTGAGATCCTAAAATTCTAGTGGTCGTCCTGGGCTATAAGCGTGATACAGGTTGAGCATCCCTTATCTGAAATGCTTGGAACAAGCAGTGCTTCCAATTTTGCATTTTTTTTGTTTTATGTGATATTTGCAAATACATAATAAGATATCTTGGGCATGGGACTTGGTTCTGAAAGTGAAGCTAATTTCCATTTTAAACACACCTTAGACACAGCCTGAACGTAATATTGCCTGCATTTATTAACACACCTGCATTTGACTGTGACTTATCACAGAGGTTAGGTATAGAGTTTTCCACTGTGACATCACCTTCGTGTGCAAGAAGGTTCAGATTTCAGAGCATTTTCGATTTCAGAATAGACATACTCTTACTACAGTGCCCCGAGCATTTAAGGCCTGTGTGTGGAATAAGATCACTTCCAAACATGCCATTTTTATGGCCCACGTTTAACTGCTGCTCTCACACAACTCTGCTCCACTGTACCGAGGAAAGGGGAAGACCCTTCCTGTTAAAAATTGGTTCACAACAGAGAATGGTATAACTTTAAATATTAGATAAAATTTGTTACATATGTTTGAAGATATGAGTAATTTTTCTTTCATTATTTTACCTTTGTATATGTCAGCCTATAAAGCTTGTCAAGTTTTTAGAAAATTCATTTAGTTTTTCTTTCTTTATTCAAATCAGTATCCATTGCTACAATGGCTCTTATAGAGTTCTTTTGTTGTTGTTATCTTGTTGTGCTGTTTTGTTTTTGAGACAGGGTAGTGTAGCTATGTAGTTCAGGCTGGTTTAAAACCCAGGGTGTAGCCCAGGGTGGCCTCAAATTTTCAGAGATCCTCCTGCCTCAGCCTCCAGAGTGCTCTTATAGTATCTTAATGATACCGATGGTTATTGTCTTAATTTTTTATGACTTCAGTTGCAGTGTTGCTTCTTTCAGATTTTAGCTCAAAGTCTGCATCACCCGAGTCATCCTTTGTAGCATACATCTTGTCTATGACGAGCCTGTGTTTCCACATATTGGGTTGCAAACAGCTGTTTCTTGTAGGAGCAGTGAGTGGAGCATCAGCAGGAAGGCAGTGGCAGGCTCGCTCACACAGAAACCTGGGGGCAGTGTATGCACAGCATGAGGAGACCAGAGTCACGAGAACAGGTACAGAATACAAAAGAAAAGGAATGTGATTGGAGAAAGCCATAAAGGAGGTTTCTGCAGTAGTGGCAGTGATCTAGTTATTAACAGAAATGCTCAGTTTTGCACTGAGTTATCACATTAGACCACCTATGAGGCTGCTGCCTCCGTGAGCCCCTCCACCTCCCTGCATACTCCAGGTCTTCCTCACAGGCATGGGAATGGACATGAGGGTGGGCAGAGGCCCAGGCTCCATAGGGACAGCGTGGGGCTGGGGCTGGTGGAGTCAGAGACTCTACCCCTGGTGCAGCTTCCTCTCAGCAGCCCAAAGCCTGTCGCTGCCATAACCAGCAGCTCAGGAGCTGGGCCTCTTTGACAGCTTCCATGGGGACTGCCTGGCCCATACAGACACCAACCCAGCCCACCAAATCCCAGGCTGAAAGTGGATGATTCTGTGTGGCCTGACCTGGACACTCAGGAATGGAATTCTAAACCAGGTGTGGTAGTGCATGCCTGGAATCCCAGCTTTGGAGAAGCTGAGGCAGGAGGACTGCCACAAATTCAAGGCTAGCCTGAGTTACAATAGTGAGTTCCAGACCAGCCTGAACTACAAAGGAAGACCCCGTTCGGGGGGGGGGGGGTCCCGCAGTGAATAAGAACCAACTGTGCAATGCTCTGAGATAGAGTGTGGTTGGGTCAGGGATGCTGGAAACAGGGTGGGCAGGATTATACTCAGGTGGTGTCTTAGTTGTTTTTCTCATTGCTGAAATAAAATACCCAACACCCAGAGTTAAAGGAAGAAAACTTTATTATGGCCCACAGTATGTATAGGTTTCAGTCCATAATCAGCTGGCTCAATGGCAGAAGGGCATCACAGAGGAGAAACAGTTCATGGCAGGCAGAAGGCAGCAAAGCAGCCAAGCAGCAGGAATAGCAACCAAGCCTGCTTTTGTATTTCATCCAGGCTACTAGCCCTTTGGACAGTTCCACCCACACCCAGGGTGGGGCAGCCTTAATCCCAGCATCACACACCCTAGATCCAGCCACCTCTGAAAAACCCCACCTATGACCACATGAGGCTTTGGGGGAAGTCTAGATCCAAGCCATAACAGATGGTGAATCCAAAACTAAACTACTTCTTCAGGCTACAGAGGGAATGAACAATTGATGAGTTCCAGGCTGCCCAGAAAAAAGAAGCTGTATCCGTGCCCCTCCAGAACCTGAAAGCCAGGACCCTCTGTCCTAGGACACTTCCAAAGAACAGTCCTGACACACTTGGAAAGCTGCACTTAATTAATGGTTAAAAAAAAATAAACAGAGCCCTGGTCCATAAGAAAACCACTGCAGTTGGCCAAGGGCACCGCTCGGGTGGGAAGCTTGGATAGGATGTAAGAGACAGAAAGAGGGTCACTGCTTGTCTCTTGTCACTTGCTGCTTGCTTCTTTGCTTGCTGCCTGCTGCTTGCTGCCTTCTGCCTGCCCTGATTGGTTTGTTGATAATGGACAGTCCACCTGGAGTGAGATGAACTCCCAAAGTAGTTTTGCATTTCCCTGATAGCTAAAGATACTGAGGATTTCTCCATATATTTATTGGCCATTTATACTTCCTTTTTTTGTAAAGTTTCTATTCAGATTATTTGTGCATTTATTGATAGAATTATTTGGGGGGTTTTTTAGGTGTTAAGTTTTTAAGTTCCTTATATGTTCTAGTTGTTAGTCCTGGATTAGACGAATAGCTGGCAAAGATTTTCTCCCATTCTCTAAAGTGTTTAATCACTTTGTTGTTTCTTTTTTGTGCAGAAACTTTTAAATTCCATATAATTTCATTTGTCAATTCTTTCTGATTCTTGAGCTACTGGAAACCTATCCAGAAAATCACTGCCTGTAATGATATCTTATTGTGTTTCCTCTATGTTTTCTTCTAGCGTCAAAATTTCAGGTCTTACATTAAGATCTTTGATTCACTTTCTGTTGATGTTTGTATGGGGTGAGAGATAGGAGCCTGGTTTCAGTCTTCTACATGTAAACATCCAGTTTTCCAAGAGCAGTTTATTGAAGAGGCCATCTTTTCCCCAGTGTGTGTTTTGGTAGCTTTGTTAGGAATCAGTTGGCTGAAGATGTGTGGATTTATTTCTGGGTCACCTGTTCTGTCCCATTGGTCTACAGGTCCGATCTTATGCCAGTGCCATCCTAGTTTTGTTACCATGGCTCTGCAGTGCGTTTTGAAATCATGTACCGTGATGTTGCTAGCATGCTCTCTTTGCTTAGGGTTGCTTTGAATATTCAGTGTTTTTTGTGTGTCTGTATGAATCTGAGATTGTTTTCCCTGGTTCCATGAAGAATGCCATTGGCATTTTGATAGGCATTGCATTGAATCTATAGATTGCTTTGGGCAGTATGACCATTTTAGCAGTATAGGTTTTCACAATCCATGAACATGAGAATGCTTTCCATCTTCTAATGTCTTCTTTTAAAAGACTTTCAGAAAATATATAGCCCAGGAACATGTAATGTGACTAACAGGTGCTGACAAGGTCCAATTTGAAGTTCCAAGAACAACTCACTGGGCTTGAGATGTGAATCAGCAGTAGAGAACTTGCCTGGCATGTACAAGGGTCTCAGCTCAATCTCCAGCACCAAATAAATAAATAAAAGCTAAAGTATGATCAGTCAGCAGAATTATGCATTAATATCAGAATACTTAGTTTTTAAAACAGGCATTTTGGATGATCTGAAAAGCTAGAGAAAAATGAGGTACCCAAAAATATTTTATGAACAAATATTAAACAATACACTTTGACAAATAAGATAATACCTTATGCTGCAGAATCGAAGGAAACTATAATTTTAAACAATAAATTCTAATACTGTAGAATCAGTGATTTTCAGATGCTGAAAACCATGCGTTTTTGAAATGCGTCCAGGGTGTAAATTCTACAGAATAATGTTACTCACAGAATTTTACCACTTCTCACAGAAAGGTTAATAATATTTTAATATTTTGTAAGATATGCAAATATTTAGAAGAGCTACACGTTTCTAGTTTACATATTCTTACCATGTAGTAATGCTAACAAAGTGCACTGTGTTTGGTTTTACTTACATGTACACATTAATGGAATTAAAGGAATCTACACAATGGGAAATCAGTAAAGAAAGGTGTCGTACTGTTGTCATTGACAGTGGAACAAACAAGGCTCTGAGTGATTTAAGAACCACAGCATATGCTTAGTTCACATCCTTCAGTTGTGTGTGGTCAGGAAGTAATTATGGCACCGTGTAGGGTAACAGAATTCCAGCTGTGAGGAGCAAGATTGCGGCCACATTCATCATTCTTCTACAACCAATGACAGCATGCCTTACAAGAGACCCTGTACTCCAATGAGATGGTCAAACAGGGAGAAACACTAGCTACTAAATGTTTTCTAAAAAAAGAAAAAGGAAAAAATCTGCCTGTTCACAGGAAAGCCTTCCTAACTTTGCACTTTGGAAAGAATATGTGCAGCAGAGAACTCACTGAGAAGTACTTCCTTGCCGACAAAGAAGTTTATCCAGGAAAGGATAAGTGCCACGATGGTTACTATTGTGAAGGGTTCTGGGACCATGTTACACCACCAAGATGCTGAAATGTGCATGCATATGGTGGGAGGACTGCGATCCAGATGGAAATTCGGAGATTTCCCCAACCTAAAAGCCAGTTACACAGCTCCACTGAGCCATTTCTAAATCTAAGGCTTAGGGATAAATTCTGCTCATGTAAGTATATAAAACATATATGTCTATCATGTGCACACAGAATTCATTTAAAAAAAAAACAGCACCATTCTATTCAGTATTTTTTCTTCTCCCATTGGGCAAAAAAGCTTAATTTGTGGAACTGCTTCTGTGAAATCATATAATCACCAATGAGCAAATCTTCAAATGCAGAATAAGGAGAGATAAGTCTTCATTTTATTTAGTTACAATTCCAGAGCAATTCAATAACTTTGTGGAAACAAAACCAAGTGGGGACAAACACGATGTCCCTCCATAGGCCTGAGCTCAAAAGAGTACAGATGCAGTCAGGACCATGAGCTGCTGAGATGTTTCAGCAGAAGGTGACAAGCCTGGGTCACAATGCCAAAGCTTTAAGTTTATAATATGAAAACTGTAACATGAAACTGTAATGATGACTAAACTTACCAATCTTGTTTCTGATTCATGTTGATATTCCTACAGGTCATTCTTTGATGGGTACATTGGCCTTTGGTCTCAGTTTCATTGAATTCCCAACCTCTCCCAAAACACATGGACTTCTGCTCTGTATGATGTTTTCTTTATTTGGTACCGGGGATCGAACTCGGGACCTTGCGTTTTCGAGGCAGGGGCTAACCACTGAGCTAAATCCCCCGCCCAACTTCTACTCTGTAGGTACAGAGGCCATGTATGTATTACAGACACAGAGCTCAGAATAAACCAGACCAAAATGTTGCCCATGGCTTTCTCTAGGTCCCAGTCAATTTTTTTTTCTTTGTACGTGTTTTTGTTGCCCGATTTCTTCAATTTACAAACACACACACTTTGATACTATGGGGAAAAGACAAGTGTTCTTTTTGCAAAAATAGCAGTTATAAATCAAATATCTCTAAAATGCAGACTTTGACAACTCTTCCTTTATATTTTTTTGTAAATGTATTTGTGGAAGTTTTTATCATCAGGATAGAGGTGCATAAGTTCCAATTCTTGGAGTTTGCCTTGGAGTTTTACAATGATGTTAAACAGCCCTAACTTTGCTTGTACATTGTTTTTGCAGAGAGCTCTGTGGGCTGAGGTAGAAATTGAATGTTGGGATAGTTAACAACCTAACTACCACACACAAGGGAGATGGAAGTTTACATCTATCTTATTCTAAAGGCAGGCCTAGGACATTTGGCAACTGTAGCCTCAGGCAAAAGAATTAGAACTGAAATGCTGAGTGTGAAATAGAGGTCAATTAAATCATCCCTCAACCTACATTTCCCCTAAGTAGTTGATTCCAACCAGAAAATTTACTGAGGAAAAAAATTGGCTTTCTTTGCAAAATAACCATTCTAAAATATATGGGAAATGATAATGCTACTCACATCACAGAATATATGAAAATAAAATTTAAATGAATTATAAGAAAAAAATACCTTTTTGGTCTTGGAATAGAAAACAACCTTTTTAACTTGGACCAAAAAAAAAAAAAATCACCAAAGTTCTAAGGAAAAAATAAAAACTATAAGCTTTTCTGGCATAGTGTATAAAGATATCAATTACAAAAATGTTCATAATAGTAAAAAACTGAATACAAACTAAGTGCTCACCAATGTAGAAAGTATAATACAGTGCCAGGAAGGAATACTATGTACCTATTAAAAAGAATGAAGCATATCTGAATGCCCTGACAGAAAGTGCTCCAAAATATATTACTTTGTTTTAGAAAAATAAGAACAGTATAATTTTGTTTTAATAAAAATAAAGACGTCAATCTGTATGAACAAATCTATGTATACTGAGAATCCTACATTTTAAAATAGTAAACACTGAATCATTAATTCTTCTATGGAATCATGCCCTGCAGTCCTAGCACCTGATGGGCCTGGGGGACCATTGCCATCTCCACGCAGAGGAAAATACAGCCTGACCATACAGAAAGGGGAAATAAAGAAAGTCCTTTGTCTTCCAGCGCTGGACCACAGAGGTCAGAACTCAAAGGATGACGCATGGGAAACCCAGACTAACATGACTGGACCTGAGACAGGAAGGCTAACACTCGAGACAGAGGGATGACCCTGGTGGAGAAAGGGGTCTAGCAAGGTAGACTTTGTCAACACGCTGAACAAAGGGAAGAAGATCCGGAAGTCCCGCCTGAAGCAAGGATATCCTGAAAGGATCTGAGAAATACAGAAGCCACAGCAAGCAAGTTCCTCAAGGTCCACGGTCAAGGACAGCAAATTCTAACAGGTACCAGGTACTGAGTGCAACCTGTTCACAACACTGATGGTGTAGGGATGAGATGGGTTCTTATCTCTGCAGCCAGAGACAAGAAAGAAGTCAGAGGATAGCGAATGGATATCACCCTTTCCCCTCAGACCTCGAAGAAATTCTGCAGCCTCCACACCCAGATGCCCTCTTGGGAGAAGTCAGGAGAGGAAACTCTGAAGGATACCGGAAGGCAAAGTTAACATAAAGCAAACCGAACTAACGGAAACTGGGTCAACCTACGCTATCAGAGGTTCCGAACTCACCAGCCATTGCCACCCAAGAAGAGAAGCCGTGCTTTTTCATATAGTATGAGTTACAGAAGGTTGCATCTTCACTCTGCTGCAAAAAACTCCACAGGGTTGGGGACGTAGCTCAGCAGCGCCGCGCCTGCCCGGCAAGCGCAAGGCCCTGAGTTTGATCCCCAATACAGGAAAACAAAAGCAAAAATTTGAGACTCATTTTGAAGATTGCACTAATATGATTTAATACAATCGAGCACGCTGGTGCACACCTGTAATCCCAGAACTCAGGAGAGTGAGGAAGATCACTGAGAGTTCAAGGTCAGCCTGGCCTCATATTTATTTATCCAATAAATAAACAAATAAGATTTAGTGCCAAGTTGGATATTAAGATGTGGGAGAAAAGAAGTCACTATCACGCCAGATAGCTTGCTTGATGCATGCTCCCAAACACCCCACCTCTGAGCGAATCAGGCTTTAGGAAGATATTCTCAATTTGAACCACAACAACGGTTGTCTTAGTCACGTTCCTCATTCCTGTAACAAAAATAACTTAAGGGAGGAGAGGTTATTTTGTCTCACATTTCAGAAGTTTCAGTCCACGCTGGGTAAGCTTAGGCCTGGGCCCAGGAAAGCTGCTCACATCATGGTGACCAGGAAGCAGAGAGAGGAGGGGAGGTGCGAGGGGAAAAGTCCTTCCGGGTCATGCCCTTTGACCTGCCTCCCGCAACTACACCCTGGCCTCCTAGCAGCGCCTGAGCCACCCTTGTAATCCAATCACCTTCGAAAGCTCCTCCCGTGAGCACACAGGGCTCTTAGACATCTAGATACAAAGTGCAACAGCACAAACAGAAGGCAAGGACACAGGACCGTATATGCTCAAAAATAAAAAACAAATGAAGTTTAAGCCAATAAAATCACACACTCCTTTTAATTTAGTTACCCACTGCCCCAAGGAACGTAACCAATATGTGCTAGTAACATGTACTAACAAAAAAAAAATTTTTTTTTTTTTTGTACCAGGTATTGAACTTGGGTCCTTGCACTTGCGCAGCAGGAAGCAAAACCACTGAGCTAAATCCCCAGCAAAAAAAAAAAAAATTTTAAATAAGTGTGAATAGAAGCTGGGTGTAATGTGCACCTGTACTCCCAGAAGTCTAGGAGGCTGAGGCAGGAGAATGGCCAGGTCCAGCCCAGCCTGGGAAACTTAGAAATTTAGCAAGATCCTGCCTCAAAATTTAAAATTTTTTAAGAAAATTTTTGAACAGCTGAAGATGTCAAGTGTGGTGGTGTACGCCTGAAATCCCAGCACTTGGGGAGCTGAAGCAAGAGGATCGCCGAGAGTTTGAGGTCAGCCTGGGCTAAAGAGTGAGTTCAAGGCCAGCCTGAATTACAGAGCAGAGCAAGACCCTGAGTCAAAACACCTAAAAAAACAGCTGAGGATGTAGCTCAGTGGTAAAGTCCTTGGCTCAACCTCCAGAACCACACATAACTAGATGATAAGACAGGTAGATGGACCACAGATAACATACAGATGGAAGTAGACACTTCACTGTAATTCAGAGAGAAGCTTGATAGGGGTCTGCTGCTCTAAACAGTCAATATGCTATGAAAAATAACAAACACAAAGGTTTTGATTTGCTGGGGAAATGGTGTGGGAGGAATCTTACTTTTCTTTTTCATTTCTGGTATTTTAAGGTCCCGACTGTGGCTTTAGGGCTCCCCCTCCTCACCGCTGTGGCCGCTCTGGGGTGGCCCAAGCTCCGTGCCTCAGCCTCCCCCTCCCTGTGCTGTCCTCGCCCCTCATCCCTCCTGACCCCTCTCCTCTGCCCACCCGCTTTCCGCTCCTTGACTGACTGTGACATCATCTCTATCTCTGTTTCCTTCCCTCTGACTTCCTGTGCTTCTCGTTGCCCTCTGAATGCTGTGCTTTTTACATCGCTGAGGTCAAACTGAGACTCAAGTGGCAAAGGATAATGAGTTTTAAATGTCAAATGCACTGAGAAAAAGAGACCTTTAAAGATGTGTTTGGACTCAACTTATTTTCCGTGATTTATTTCTACTGTCACAGAAGCTACAGTTTTTAAAGAGTTAGAAATCTTTTCCCATCCACAGACATCTAGTCTTCTGCTAAGGTCACCAAACTCTAGGAAACACTGGGTGATGGACACTTTCTTATAGCCAGGTGTGGTGGCCCACACCTGTAGTCCCGGCACTCAGGAGGCTGAGGCAGGAGGATCACCTTGAGTTCAAGGCCAGCCTGGGCTACACAGTGAGTTCGAGCCTGGCCTGAACTACATATCAAGACCCTGTTTCAAAAAGCAGAAAGAAAGAAAGAAAGAAAGAAAGAAAGAAAGAAAGAAAGAAAGAAAGAAAGAAAGAAAGAGGGAAAGAAAGAAAGGGAAGAAAGAAAAGGAGAGAAAGAAAAAGATGTATATATGTATACAACATTAAACACATTTTTCTATACTTTCTTGGATCTTCAATTGCTTATAATCACTACTTAATACTTTTAATTAAATTTTAACATGGATCAGCTTTTTTTCAAATTGAAAAAGCAAGCATTTAACATTGCTCAAACCACTGGGAGACATGAAACCAAAAATATCTGTGATCTCAGATTTCTCTGTCTAATAAGAAAAGCAGACCCTGAGCCTAGAAGGTAGCATAGTGTGAGACATGTGCAATCAGACATCTGTGATGTCCCCACAGCTGCTGGGAAGCCATGAGGTCCTTAGGAGAGGCAGAGATGGACCAGGCAGTGTCCTGCCCTTAACAAATGTACAGTGCAACCAAAAGGAAAAGCCAGAGCCAGGCACAGGGTATGTGTTTAATCCTCAAATTCTGGGAGGCCAAGGCAAGAGGATCACAAGTTTGAGCTCAGCCAAGGCAAAGCAAGAAATTTTAAGGACTGGGGATGTAGCTCTGTATGCAGGTTCCAGGTTTAATCTATCCCTAGTACCACACACAAAGAAAGAGTAAGGAAGGAGGAAAGAAAAAAAGAAGAAAAGTAAAGAAAAGAAAAAATAAGAAGTGTGTGACAAATAAAAAAGATTTGGCCAGGCATGCTAGTGCATGCCTGTAATCCCAACACTCGGGAGGCTGAGGCAGGAGTATTGCCACAAGTTCAAGGCTAGCCTCGGCTACATGGTGAGACCCTGTCTCAAAAAATTATAACAAAACTAAAAATAAAAAGCAGCATTAGAACCGTGTGAGGTGTCACATATTTGTAATCCTAGCACTCAGAAGGCTGATTGAAAGTTTGAGGCCAACCTGGAAACATAATGAAACTGTGTCTCAAATTTTTAAAAATTAAGGGCCGGGGATGTAGCTCAGCAGCACTGTGCCTGCCTGGCAAGTGCAAGGTCCTGAGTTCGATTTCTAGTACCAGGGAAAAAAAATTTTAATTAAAATTACAAGGAAAAAGTATATGAGAAAAGAAGGAAAAAATAGGGAAACAGAGCTCTTGTAAATAGGGAGGGGTAGAGGAGAAGGACAGGGAATGGGAAAAACAAGAACCAAGTTATATCATGTACAGGTATAAGATCCCAATGATGACTTCGATCAAAATGTGTACCTAGGCTGGGGATTTAGCTCAGTGGTTCCGCTGCCTGCCTTGTAAGCACAAGGACCGGAGTTCAATCCCCGTACAAAAAAAAAAAAATGTATACCTAAAATGTACCAACAAATTTAATGGAAAAAAATTAAAATTACAGAAAGGTTGAGGATGTAGCTCCATGCAAAGGTCTTGGGTTCAATCTTCAATACTAAAAAAAAAAAGCCACCAGGGCTGGGGATTTATCTCAGTGGTGTCGCGCCTGCCTTGAAAGCTCAAGGTCCTGAGTTCAATCCCAGTACCAAAAAAAATCAGCCTCACAACTGAGTGTGTGTGAGTGGATACTGTCTGTGAACAGATCTGCCGAACAGAACAGACATGAGGGGCACCACGCTCAGGAGGAGCCAGGGAGAGAGGGTAGCAGGGTGGGAGGAAGGACAGGTGGACAGCCAGAGGCCATGGGTCAGCTATTCAAGTAAGAGGCGGCTTTTCCGATTACCTGTTGCTCAGCAGCTTCAAACAGTGGCTTTTTACTGTGCTTCTCGGTGCTATGGGACAGGAACAGAGGCCATGGAGTGGACACCTCTCCCAGCCCTGTGGAAGGCCCTCCCTCGGGCCTCGCTGACAGCTGGCTCCTGGGTGAGGCCCTGAGGCCTCTGTCCCTCCTCCTGTGGACATGACAGTTGGCCAAAGAAAGCATGGTCAGCTCTGCTGGGTGCAGCGGAGAGAGCGGAGAGCTAGGAGCTGGGGAAGGCACGGAGGAGGAGGCCATGGAAAGAGACCCACTCTGGGCAGTCGGGCAGGCAGGATCCAGCCTATGTGTTCGAGTGATGGAGTAAGGGCTACAATACTTCAGGGACATGAAGACGGAGAAAGGGAAAACTGAGCTGCGGACACAGGAAGAGGCCCGGTGAAGAACAAATTGTGTTAAGTAGGAAAACAAAACCAAACGCTGGTGGGCTCAAGGGAAGAAATGAGAGAAGATGCAGCAGCTACAAAGTGGATAAAGAGATAAATGAGGTTCCACAGTGGTAAAGAGGGGGCCAGGAAGTGCAGTGCACAAGTGTAATTCCAGCTACCACAGGGAGTCAGCATGATCACAAGTTCGGGGCCAACCTGGGCAACTTAGTAAGACCCCATCTCAAAATTTTAAAAGGGCTGGGATCCTTACATGTGACGCCCTGAGTTCGAGCCTCAGTATGGCAGGAAGGGAGGGAGGGAGGAAGAGAGGGAGAGAGGAGAAGAGATAGAAAAGAAAAAGAGTAGAGTTCCTCACAGTTCAGATATGTCAAAAAGGTGCTGTGAAGTGCTTCCTTGGGGAAAGGGTAAACTAGGCATGGCGGGGCGTATCTGTAACCCCTGAATTCTTGGAGGCTGAGGCAGGAGGATTGCAAATGTGAGCCTAGCCCAGGCAACATAGTGAGACCCTGTCTCTTTAAAAAAATTTTTTAAGTGGCCAGGCATTGTGGTGCACACCTGTGATCCCAGCACTCAAGAGACTGAAGCAAGAGGATCACTGAGAGTTTGAGGCCAGCCTGAACTACATAGCAAAATTTTTTTTAATTTAAAAAGAGCTGGGGGGTGTAGCTCAGTACAAACACTTTGGTATCTAGCCTTGGAGCGGAGCATAAGGAGGTAAAAGCTTTTGTGTTGTTGTTTTGTTTTTTGAGACAGGGTCTCCCCTATGTAGTTCAGACTGGCCTTGAACTCATGGCAATCTTCCTGCCTCAGCCTCCTGAGTGCTATGATTACAGGCATGCACCACCACGCTCTTCAGTAAAAGCGTTTAAGGAAAGGGGGGAGAATGCTTTGCTGAAGTTGCTAAGATCTACAGTAAGAATATATCTTCTACCTATGAAATTGTGGAGCAGGGGAAAGAAGTCAGTGCTAATTTTGATGTTGTACTGCAAACTGCAAAAGTGACAGCTACAATGTGTGGTACTTAAAAGTGGAAAAAGCATGAAGTGTGTGGGTAGAAGACATAAACCAGAATCCATGCTGCAGTTGATGGTGACCTGTTGCCCAAGGAAGCACTGAGCATTCAAAAAGGGACCCTCTGAAATGCGTGCTCTCAAACCCCCACTGCAAGTAAGAAATGCACCCAGATAGGGGACAGGTATAATGGAGTTCAGAGCCGGGTGTGGTGGTATGTGGCTTGAATCCCAGCACTCGGGAGGCTGAGGCAGGAGGATCGCTGGGACTTCGAGGCCAGCCTAGGCTACATAGTGAGCTCAAGGCCAGCCTAGGCTACCCAGCTTGAGCCTGTCTCAAAAAAGCCCTAGTGAATGAATGAATGGAGTTCAGTACGATCCATGTTTTCAAGGCATCCACTGAGAGGCTTGGAATGGATCCTCCTCAGAGTTCGAGACCAGCCTGAGCTACCTAGGGAGACCCGGTCTCAAAACAAAACAAAGTGCAGTGTTAAGGAGACTCGAGGGACAAGGTGTCAAGAAACAGGTTGCACCCGGGGCTGAGGGCAAGGCCGGCCCACAGTAAACCCGACCCTCGCCCAGAGAGCCACTTAACAGGGAAGCGCCTCACAGGAGTGAGGTCCAGGCCACTGCAGGGCGAGCAGCCTCAGACCTCAGCCTCTGTGACCTTCTGTGACTCCACGATGAAGGACATAAGTAATGGGAACCACCGAGAGCATCTGGGAGGTTTCAAACTTGCCCCTTAGGCAGATGCGGGAGGGGAGGTGAAGCTCAGAAGTCCCAGTGTGTCCCATGCGCTATCACGGATGGACAGCGCCAGCTAAAGGGGCTGTGGAAGCCTTTTAGTTGGGTGCTTGATGTGCCCGGGTTTCAGTGGTGCCCGGGTTTCAGTGGTGCCCTGGATGAGCGGGCCAGGCCGTTAGGTCTGTCTGAGGTCATTAGCAACAGCCCGGGCCCAGCGCAAGGCTGAAGGCTCCTGCAGATCCTCCTGAAAGCCAGTGCTGGACACCGATGTTTGCATCTGAAGCTCTGCAGCTATGATAAGGACCAGCCAGGCAAACCGGGCCGGGCTGGGAGCTGAGGACCAGAAGGGCGGGGCATGGCTCTCTCCACCTGGGTTCCCGGATTTCAGTTCCTCAGGTATGTCAGAAAATCCAGGGTATTGTTCATAATTCACCAGTTCTTAATAGACAAGCTATGCAGAATCTTAAATCCATAATTACCAGGGACTTAGTACAAAACACAGCATTTACTTGGGTCAGATACTGTCTAACCACAGTTGGATGCTAATGTACAAGGCTCTTACGAAGTGTACCTCAATTAAAGTCTATTTTTTTCTATTAGAAGAAAAGGCATCTTTCTATATAAAGACAGTGCTAGCAAGTCACAGAGGCACATGCTTGTAATCTCAGCACTCTGGGAAGCTGAGACAGGAAGACCAGAAATCTGAGCCCAGCCTCAGCAATTTAGTAATTTGGGGAGATTCTGTTGTAAGAGAAAAAAGGCCTGGGGGTGCCACTCAGGGTTAAGCCCAGGGGCTTAGTCCTCAGTAAAAGGAGGGTATTTGGGGTTTGTTTTGGGGGGGCGGGGTTGGTACCAGGGATGGAACTCAAGACCTTTCACTTGCAGGCAGGTGGAGCACCACTGAACTAAATCCCCAGCCCTAAGAGTCTCACTGTGTAATTCAGGCTGCCCTTGAATTATGTAGCCCAGGCTGGTCTCAAACTTAAGGTGATCCCCCTGCCTCAGCCTCCCACGTGCTGGGGTAATGGGCACACACTACTATGCTCAGCTAGTGATGTTGCTTAAGTAGAACTGTTAACAATTTTCTTAAATATGGGAGCCTTTAAATTGTATCCTTATTAATCACTTGTTAGGAATGGACCTCTCTTTGGGCACGCTTTCTTTAATGTCAATTGTATGTGGAACAAAGCCAACAGCTGCTTAAGAGCCAAGAAGATAATGGACCAAATCTACAAAGTGAAAAAAAAAAATCTATCCATGGTTTATAAAATTGACCAAACCCATGTTACTCATTAATTCAAAACTATTAATTTCTCACTCTTAATCCAGAAATGTGGGAGTGGGTAGGGGGCCCCTCTCACCTGCCTTGACCACATATTCATTAGGCAACTTCTAAAAATTGTTTCCTCCGTTGCAACTTTATTACAGTCATCACAGCAAGACTTGAGAAGAATGTGGAGGGGAAACGCCCTACTGGGAGTCTTGCTTCCTAATCATTTCCACTTCCTTTTATTCCTTTGTTCTCTCTTCATTATGTGCTTCCTTTCCTCCTCCTGCTAGTTTTCTGTCTTTGCTGCTCTCTTCTTACACCATCACCAGCACTCAGCGAAAACCTAATATGACCCAGTCTCCTTCTGCAGCCAGGCCTTTTACCCACAGTGCTAAATAAGTGACAACAACCGGAAGTTGGTAACATGATGGCCTCCAGGGCTTAGATATGCATCACTTTCACTGTGACACCTACGTCCTCTCTGCTTCTACTTTTCTTTTTTTTTTTTTTTTCCTGGTACTGGGGATCAAACTCAGGACCTTGCGCTTGCCAGGCAGGCAGCGGCACCACTGAGCTATGTCCCCCACCCTTCTACTTTTTCTTTATGTTGCTCTCAACTCAGATCCTATACAATCACTTCATGTATACTTTTTTTTTATCATGTATACTTTTTTTTGTTTGGTTGTTTTTTTGTTTTTGTTTTTGTTTTTTTGGAGACAAGGTATCTCTATGTAGTCCAGGCTGGCCTTGAACTCCTGGGATCCTCCTGGCTCAGCCTCCTGAGCGAGGGAATTATACATGTGCCCACCATGCTCCACGTTCTGCATGTGTATGTCCTCTTAAGAGTTTGCTTGAGAGCGACTGGGGAGAGGACAGGTGTGGGACAGCTGGGTAGACAGGTGTGAGGTTCTCTGATTCATGGCATAGACTTTGAATTTTTCTTGAAATATAATAGCAAGTGTATTAGCTAATGCCCCATAAAAAACAACTCCTACATCTAAACAAAAAAAGAAAGAAAGAAATGAAAAAGTGATTGGTGATTAGGAAGTTTGGAACAATGGGAAAGAAAAAACAATGCCTCCCATCTACCTGGCCGCAAGCCTTTGTGTGTTTCTGAGGGTCACCCTCTTGAATAGCGCTTTCTTTCTTTTTTTTTTTTTTGTTCTTGGGATCGAACTCGGGACCTTGCACTTGTGAGGCAGGCGGCAGAACCATCAAGCTAAATCCCAGCCTTATTGTAATTTCTTTCTAACGCATATGAACAAAATTGTTGCACCTATAGTCTCAGTTCACAAAGAACTTTGCTTGTATCAGCTAACACAGGTCACCTCAGCTGAAGCAAAACAGAGAAGTTTTCCCAAAACACTGTTACAAGTTAAAACTTCGGATAAAATGGTTTCATAAATACCTCAAGTTTCTCCTACCCTGGTTGGTTAACAAAGTCAGCAAATAAAAATACAAGACACCTAGTTAAAATTCATTTCACACAAAGAATACATTGTTTATCTAATATAGATGTGTATGTACAAACTTTGAGACATACATATGTATTGAAAAATTATTTGTTGTATGTCTGAAATACAAATTTAGCTAGGCATTCTGTATTTTATCTGGCAACCCTATCACTAAGGAGTAACCTAAAAATTTCTGTTCAGTCCAGGCTTTCTGGCCAGTCACATCAGGAGAGAACACTAAGATGTCTCCCTTTTTAAGGAAAATCTGGCTAAGTAATTTAGTAAAGCAAAGATTCTAGCTATAAAACAAACCAATCATGCTCCAAAGTGTCATTTTAACATTATTTTTTTTTTTGAGACAGGGTCTCACTATGTAGCCCAGGTTGGCCCTGAAGTCATGGCAATCCTCCTGCCTCAGCCTCCTGAGTGCTGGGATTAAAGGCATGAGCCACTACATCCAGACTATAAATTTGGATTTTTGTGTTATATGTTTCTCAACAGTTCTGCCACTAAAAGCATAATTTTAAAAAGGAAGAATCATTTTTGTTTGAATGTGATTCAGACTCAGAAACACAGGACCACATATTCATTAAAAAATTTCAATAGCAAAAAAAGTGATGAACTTCAGTTACTACAAAGATGGAAAGACATTAAAGCAAATAAGGAAGAAAAACTGCCTCTCCCGACGTCCTTTTAATCAACCAGAATATGGCTGCCTGTGCTTTATTTTGTTCCGTAAATCCCACACATTATGGCCTTACTCTGTTCTCTGCAGAAGACAGAAGAAAGGTGCACCCTGCTGCCAGCTGCCTGGACTCCAGCACCGGGGAGGCTGAGGCAGAAAGATGAAAAACAGTTTGATCCCGGCCTGGGCAACTTAGTGAGACCCTATCTCAAAAATTTAAGAATAAAAAAAATGAAAAAAAAAGCTGAGTATGTAGCTAGAGCAAGAGCCCACTGGGGATTCAATCCCCAGTACTGCAAAAAAAAAAAAAAAAGGAAACACTGAGGTCACATTCACCTCAGACCTGCAGTGTTACAGTGTTCAGAAAAAGATACGAGGACGATCTCCACCCAGCCCCCGGGAAGTTGACCTAAGCATCCACTCCTCCTCCCCTGGCAAGATGAGGTTCCCTCGGTAACGGTAACGCGGGACTCCGCCCGCGGGACCACTGAAGAGCATCAATGGTCTCTCCAAAGTGTCGCAGGCTGGCTTTATTTTCCCAGAATTTGCTTATTTAGGTTCTTCTCTGTTTGGGTCTGTTTAGAACACGAGGATCAGGACTGACCAGCTCATACTGCCAAAGGGCAGGTCACTTAATAAAGATAAAACCAGACTAGGGACAGAACTCATAATATTTAGGGTCAGGTTATCTTCTCCGCCTAACAGTACAAACTAGAGGGGATTCCTGTTGCGCCATAGGAGTATTGTATTGTATTGTATTTTATTTTTTGAGACAGGGTCTCACTATGCAGTTCAGGTTGGCCTCCTGAGTGCTGGGACTACAGGCGTGCTCCACCATGCCTGGCACATCACAGTAGTCTTGGGGAATCCAAATCTGTGGCTATTTCTGATTGAATTGGTTATTTGAATAATTAAGAATAAAAAATAAAATTTCAGGGTGGGGCTGTAGTTCAGTGGTAGAACACTTGCCGAGCATACGTGAGGCCTCGGGTTCCATCCACAGCACTGCAAAAAGTACATAACCATAATAATAATAATAATTAATAATATAAAATTTCATCCTTTCTTTAATTTTAAAAGGCTCCTTAGAAGTTCCCACATGCCTATTTATGACTCACGGGAATAGACATACTCATCAAGCCAGCAGGAAAGTGCAGAGAACTTACCTGAACTTGGCAACACTTGAACTTGGACCCTGTGAGGGATGAAAAGGCAGACAGGAAGTAGCCTTGTCCTTGAGAAGCTCACACTCCAGGAGGGAGCTGGAGGACCAAATAGAAATAACATAACCATAGTGTGCAGAACAGCATAGCCTCGGGAGACCGTACAGAAGGGAGACAAGGTTTTCCCCAAGAGGTGGAGTGTAAGTCTGAAGATGTGGGTAGGAACTGGGAGGAAAAGAGGAAGTCCCCATGTGTGTTTGGTCCAAACCACAGAGGTGATAAATAAGCGGCAGCACATGGTCCCAAAGCTGCAGGTGCAGATGGCTGAGGGGGAACCTGCAGGGCAAGTTCAAGAACAAATTAGAAACAATAGAGACATTATGCACCACAGCAGACTCTCCGCTTGTTTGGACTGGTGTTTATCTGTTTCCGGTACCCATTTTCCGGTTCTAGCAACAGCTCTTCCTGTAGGGATCTCTCCTCCCCAGCCACACTCACTGCCTGTAGCACTACCGAGAGGAGAACACAGAGAAAGGAGGTCAGACAGAGTGTCCAGTACAGCCGGGATTTGCTAACGGCAGGGAGGAAGGAGAGCCCTCCAAGCCCACAGGGAAAAGGCATAGGAGGTGGGTCAAGACAGGTTGTGCCATGGAGACCACCAGCAGAAAATGAGTTGTGAAACCAAGTTTATATTCGTTTTTATAAGTTATATGAACTGCAAGTAGTGTGCTGGCAACCACTCCAAACACTCGAATTTAATCAGTATAAGTAGATTGTTTAGATAAGTAAATAATACAATGGCTTTGTCTTTGGGACTTGACTATAAAAGCCTTATTCAAATACCTTAAAGGCAGCATAAACAGTCCTCTAGCATAAATCAGAGGGAATGCCCTACCAAGCAGTATCACTGATGTCTGTTATCTGGCAGTGATTGATTATCTCCTCACCACACTCATCTAAATGCCGATCCAGAATATATCCTGAGAGCAGGTTTGGTTCTAAAAATAGGCAGGGAATTTTTAAAAGCCAATGCATTAGTGGTTTAGAATTTTTAATTACTCATCTTAAACATAGTCAAGATCTGGAATAAAGGTATTTGTTAGGCAGTATACATAGATGGGCAAGTTGTTGGCATAATTTTTGGAAAAGAAGTTTTTGGTATAAATTTCAAAGACAACTTAGTGAAAGCAGCATTCAAACAAATGCCAAAGAAGTGGCCCACGGAGAATGCCAGGCTCATAGCTTGTTGCACATTAGTTTCTCACCAAATCAATCAATTTATCATTGCTGTTTAAAGTCATCGGTAATTGTGTTATCTATTTTTTTTTTTTTTTTGGTACCGGGGATCAAACTCTGGTCCTTGTGCTTGCAAGGCAGGCAGCGGAACCACTGAGCTAAATCCCTGGCCCTCTGTGTTATTTTTAAATGTTTTGACTTTTACTGTTCCCAGATTCTTTAGTCTGTCTTCTCACACCTGCTGTCTTTTCATGTGTGGTTACCTCTGACAAACACTTCATCTGTCAGAACCCCGTTAAAAATGCTCCCTCCTCACTGGAGCCTTCTCTAACTGCGCTTAGTAAATAAGCTTCCTCTCTCCTCCAATGCCAGTATAGTTATTTACCCATCTCTACCTCTGGCCTTTTTACATCCCTTGCAATGAGCACAGCTCCTGAAATTGTACTTTCATTAGTGGAGGATTTTACAAGTCCCTAGGAGGTAGGCAGAGGCTAGGTGTCACGTGAGTGAGGCAGGGAGATCAGGAGTTCAAAGACAGCCTGGGTAACTTAGCAAGATCCAGCTCAATTCTCTGTGGGTTCAAACCCCAGTGCTGGGGAGAAAAACAAAACCAAACCCAATGATCTCGTTTCCACCCATATTCCATTCCGGTCCCTCCCTTCAAGTTTATTGCTCTACATCTTCGCTACTTATTGCTACTCTGATTCTATCCTTCTTGCTCCTTTATCCACAAAAACCCTCTCCCCCTGAAATTCATGCTGCCTGATTATGCCAGCTTCCCCACTCCTTACCAACCTCAGCCACCTGTCTGGAGATCACTGCCCAAGTTGTGGGGACTATGGGTCCCATTTCATGCTTTCCCTCTCATTTCTTATGTCATCACAGGCAACTCCACCAATTATGCGGGAGCATTAGAGATTAGTGAGAATACTAGCCAGTACTAACCGGGCACATTCACTGAGCCAAGCATTGTTTAAATGCCTCTATGGGCCGGGGATGGGGGCACAGGCCTGTAATCCCAGCACTCAGGAGGCTGAGACAGGAGAATCACTGAGAGTTTGAGGTGAGCCTAGGTTACATAATGAGTTCAAGTCTAGTCTGAACTACGCAGTGAGACCTTGTCCCAAAAAGCAAACGAACAAAAGCCTCTATGGATTACCTTGATTAATCCTCCCACCAATCTCATGTGGCAAGGGGTACCCACTAATGCCACTTTACAGATGAGGAAACGGAAGGCGGGCACTCTGACGGACTCTGGACCAGGCCTCAGGCCGAGAGGGAAACGCGGGCAACCTGCCCACCACACTGCCGTTCACACCGCCACCCACAGCTACCTGGGAACCTCCGAGCGGTGGCCTCGCCTCCAGAAAACCGGGATTCCCTGCCACACCCGGGGGTCTGGGGCCACTGAGGACTGCTCCGCCGTAAAAGCGGAGCCTTCCAAATCCCCTTACCCAACACTGATCCGCATCACCTTGTCACCTAGTGCTTCCTCTCCTGCCACTTTCCTCCACTCCAGGGGAGTCCCCGGGCTCCTCTTCCTCCATTTTTTTGACAGTGCTGGGGTTGACCCTATGGCTTCCTGCATGCTAGACAAATGCTCCACTACTGAGCTACAGCCCTCACCCTCCTTCTATCAGTTCTACTCATCTCCCTCACTTATCCTTTCTAGACCTTAGCAATCACTGAACCCATACCTGCAACAAGCAACCCTTCCCCATTGTCCAGCCTTTCCTGCTCCCTGAGATTCTCATCGGAGCTGCTCTCATCACTTGTTTTCCCCTCCTCCACCCAGTCTCCTCCTCTTACCTTGCCACTCGGCCACAGCATCTGATCAGGGTGCTGACCCATCCATTTGGAAGGCTTGGGATTGGGCCCGCACTTCAGGAAGACTTGCTGCATTGTATCCAACAGGTTTATGTGGGTGCAGTCAGTGGGTTTTCAAGTTTTCTGGTCATTGTCAGAACCTTTTTGTCAGAACCAGAAGGGCCCCCTTTCCATCTTGTTACAGAAACTGTCAGTGAGCGGCCTTTATTCCCATAGTTTTCTCTACAGCCTTGGGCTGATTAACTCCCCGAACTCTGTCTCTAACATAGATATCTCATTTCAGCTCTAGAGCTGACAAGTGGACAGTTCTCCTGACAATCTCACCCAGTCTCCAACTTGCTCTGTTCACATTTTAAACTTGGATTTATTTTTCAACGAATGGAATCAGCATCCCACCAATTTCTCATGCCATAAGTCTGGCAGTTTCCCTGAACAGTTTTACTCCTTCCTTGCCTATCAATGCTATATTTGTTGCATTTGGTTTTGTTTGATTTGGTTTGGTTGGTTTAAGGTTTGTTTTTTGCAGAACTGGAGCTCAAACTCAGGGTCTTGCGTATGCTAGATGAAGCACTTCACAACTGAGCTATAACATTAGCCCTTTTGATTTTGGGATAGCGTCCTGCCCGGCTGCCCATGCTGGCTTCGAACTTTTGATCCTGTTTTAGCCTCCCAAGTAGCTGAGATTACAAGTGTGCACCACCAGCCCAGTGCTATTCTTTAACATCCTTCAACTAAGTTCTCTCCCCTCCATTCTGTTGCCTTAACTCACTTCATAGTTCCCTGATGCAGTTCTTTGTAGTTAACAACCCACTTTTTGCTTATTTGTACTAGAGGATGAGAATCTGAATGTCACTCTTCTTAAAATTCAAAATAGGGCAGGGGATGTAGCTCAGTGGTGCCACACCTGCCTTGCAAGCACAAGGTCCTGAGTTTGATGGCCAGCACCAAAGAAAAAAGAAAATATCCCCTAAAATCCAAAATAATTCTCCTACTGCATATAAGATGAAGTCCAATTCCTTAATTTTTTTTTCTTTTTGGTACCGGTGATTGAACTTGTGATCGAAAGTGTATCTGCTAAAACATCATATACACGGTGTACTGCACTGGCCTAGAAATTTCCTGACATCATCCAAGTGTCAGTTTGAGAGGCAATTTCTTCTCTGACAGCTTTCTACACGCTCCAGAAAGATGCTCCACACAACATCGATGTCCCTCTGAACTCCCACAGGACACATGCCAAATGCCACATATCCTATTGTTTTGAAAAACTATTTTGATCTCTGTTTCCTCCAATAGACTGTGAACTCCTTGAGGGAAGGGAGTATTTTGTGTATTTATCTTTACACTTCTAAATGCTTTGCAAGATCCCTGGCCCATAGTAAGTATTCTGCTGATGCATCGATGAAAATTGTTATTTTTGAAATTCAAGAAAGCTCATATGAGACGGGCATGGTGGTGCACACCTGTAATTCCAGCAGTTGGAAGATTGAGTCAGGAGGAATGCCATGAGCTACATAGTGAGTTCGAGGCCAGCCTGAACTACATAATGAGACTCTGTCTCAAAAAACAAAAAGCAAAACAAAACAAAACAAAAAATGCCCATATGATCACTAGGGTCTCATCCAAATCTAAGATCTATGGTCTTGTATCTTCAGTCAAGGGTTGAAATCATTCCACCCAGAACTGTATAAGCACAATCTGTTTATTCTTTTCCTATTGTAAGGCCTGCCTTATAAACCCTGTAAGGTAGATGTCCCCCTATACTGTCCTGTGCCTGTGCCACCCCTGCTTTGGTCTGTGTTTTAGAAAGCATAGGGGTAAGTGTACATTATCCTTTCTTAGAGCAAATGGCTCTTCAGCTTGACCAAGTTTAATGTCCATATAAAAATCAGAAATGCCTCAAATTGAGGCATACAGAAACATCTCTGCTCTCTCCTTCAGGCTCTGTCTGCCATCTGCATCCTGCATCCCCACTGCCAACCTGCACCCGACCACTTTCAATCTAGAAACCTCATTCTCTGTGGAATACTTGAATCAGAACTAATTACAGCAATAACCAAAATGGTCCTATGAATGCATGCACTGCACAACAAGAATACTTTTACTGGATTACTTAGCCGTGCCCGGCTAGGTCTGTTAATGTGCTCTGCCTGGCTTCACTGCAGACATACTTCAGAAAATGTGAGCCTGCAGTTAAAGTCAGAGGGCCAAAGAAACCTGGAGGAGTAAAGAATCAAATTCATCTCCTTGGGAATATGTTTTAAAACAACCCACTAATGGGAATAAGGGATTTAAGAGGTTCATTTCTGAGCAGATGGCCAAACTAAGGCCAGGTCAGTTTTGTAGTTTTTGTTCACTGGTTGGTTTTCTACTGCATCCATTTGACTTTGGTTCAGAAAGGAACCAGAGACAGGGCTCTGAGTAAATGTACTCGGTTTCGATGTGCATGTTCCCTCCCTCAGCTAACAGCAGCCCCACCGAGAGGAAAGAAGGAACAAGGCCATCGTGGGGCTTCAGCTCACTCAGCTACAAGCACATGGCTCTTGTGCTTTGAAGAGAAAAGGAACAAAAAAAACCCAAAAAATGATTTCAGCATGGTGTTGTTGAAGCATAAAAGCAATCAGCTTGGTCTTTAGTTAATTCCACCCAAATAGAAGGAAATATGAGAAGAAACATGCAACAGGACAATGTCTGAAGACAGAGAGCCCGAAGTCTGGTAGCCGGGCTTGACTGTGAGTCAGACACAGCTGAGTTTCAGCTCAGCTCTTTCCAGGGTGACAAATGCACCTGTGTGGGAGAGGAACTCATGCTCAGGGCCCTTTTGGACCTCAGCCTGTCACTCCTCCCTGCCCACCTGTATCCTTTATAAAACCCTTTATGGTCAACTGGTAAATGGTGTAAAAGTGTTTCTCTGAGCTGTATGAGCAATTCTAACAAATTATTAAACCCAAAGAGAGAGCACGGCAACACCCATTGTAGTTGGTCATTCAAAAGCACAGGAGGCCCAGGCTTTGGGATTTTCATGTGAGCTGGGGGCTGTCTTGTGGGACCAAGCCCTTACCTCGTGTGACCTAACACTGACTGCAGGTCGGCAGTTAAGAATCAAATTGAGTTGCAGGACAGCCAGCTGGTCCAGATTGGCATGGGGGAAATCTGCAAATCTGATGTCAGAAGTGTTCTGCGTGTGCTCACAGAAGCAGTGTGCTTCGTCACACTTCGTTAGTCCTGGCTCATGTTTTCAACCAGCTCACCGATTCTCATAGCTCCAGAGAAAACACAATAAGATCAGCTGACTTTGGCTAGATGCAAATGTAAATGACCTTGAACAATAAATATCAAGAAAAGTATCAAGAAAGGAATCTTCTCAATACTCCAAATTTGGAAAATATTCAATACTTTTTTTTTTTGGTACTGGAGATCGAACTCAGGTCCTTGCACTTGAGAGGCAGGTGCTAGAACCACCGAGCTAAATCCCTGGCCCTCAATACTCTTTTGAGACAGGGTCTCAAAAAGTCATTAAATTGCCCTGGTTGGCCTGGAAGTCTCCACCCTCCTGCCTCAGTCTCTCAAGTGCTGGGATTACAGGTCTGCACCACCATGCCCAGCTCCAAATTCTTTTTGCAATACCAGGGATCAAACTCAGGACCTTATTGTTGTGAGGCAGGCACACAGCACCACTGAGCTAAATCCCTGGCTCCTAGTTCCAAATTCTGGATGGTACAACTGAGATGAAACTTAGAAATTGCCTAATCTAGTGGTTTCTAAATCTAGCTGCCCAACAAATCAGCTGCAGAACTTTATAAAAAATAATATATCAAAGAAGAATAAAGGTCTCTAGTCCTAGAAACCTGGAAATCTAAATTTCAAAAAGCTCTTCAGAAAATTCTGGTGATAAAAACTCCAGATAACGTCAGTTGGGCCAGTTTCATCATGAGGGTAATTATAGGTGATATGCGTAAAGTGTGTACTGTGGACCACGTTTAAGTTTGTGCCATCAACAGATAACTTGTGAGTCTCCTTCCTCTAGACACTCAGCATGATCCACATGCAATCCATCCCCTAATGTGCTCCTGATAGATATCATTAATTTTCTAGTACAGCAGCAGAAAGTCCTTCCACTTAAGCAAGGAAGACTGAGCTGCAGTTTCTGACCACACCTCTTCTCACCATGCTGTGCTATGCAAACCCTACAATGATTAAAGAAATTCTTAGGCTATCAAAGTTACCGGGTTTTGGGGTGCTGGAGCCTCCTCGTGGAGGCGGGTTTTAGGTTTGCTCTGTCCTGAGCAAAGAATTGGTCAAGACAAGCACAAATGGTAGCAAAGTTCCATCAAAGGTAGGAAAAGAAACAGGCTGTGGAGAGCAAACCTGAGCCAGGTAAAGGTAGAACAAAAAAATAAGAGCACCCTACAGCATGCGGGTGGCCACCAGGCAAGAGTACACAGTGGCAAAACCTCAACGTGGACTCTCCTTCTCATATCATCTGCCCCTTGGGCTGCCGTCAGGTCTAGGCCATCCCATGGAAAACCTGCTGAGTCCTCCAGAGAAGTCCACCTGCCGGGCTTTGGGGACTGCTCTGCGCATGTGTCCTGGGATTTTGTAATTGATGGGTCACTCCTACTTCCCCAGGCAGCTTCTCCTGATCTCCTGCCTCACAAGGACATAATTACAATTTAGTTTACAGGAATTGTCTTCTTTTGTGTGTGTGATTTTGTTGTTTTGCTTTTTTGATACAGGGTCTCACTGTGTAGCCCCAGGCTGGCCTCAAGCTTTTGGTGACCCTCCTGCCTCAGGCTCCTGAGTGCTCAGGATTATAGGCGTGTGCGCCACCACACCCGGCAAGTAATTTTGTTTTTATTGATCAGAGTTTAGGTTAAGACTTGGGATGGGACACGTTATCTTGGGGCACTCCCTCAATGTCTGTTCTAATCTCCCTGGGATGCTTTTTGGACCTTTTACTTCTTTTTCTTAGCTCTGACCTCACTGGCACCAGCCTCCCAGGGCCCCTGCTGACTGGCTCCTCCTTGGAAGAAAATTTCCTTTTTCTTGGGGACACTCCTGCTGCCTGCCTCATCTGGTTCACCAGTCCTTTCCTCCTGGGGTTGATTTTTCTTTTCTTTTGTGTGGTAGAAGGGAATAAACCAAGGGCCTTTCCACTTAGGCACCCTCTCAGCACTTTTTGTTTTTTATTAGTTTTAATTTTGAGACAGAGTCTCTCTAAGTCACACGGGCTGGGCTCAAATGCACAATCCTCCTGCCTCAGTATTGCAGGGTACTAAGGTCACATGCCCCACAGGTGGGCAGCCCTACAACGGGCTGGGCTTTGGTTTTCATTCCAGAAAATGGAATATGTGTTCTAATGAGCTAAGGACAAGAGTTTAGTTTTTATTTTACAGATGGAAAAAGAGCTCAAAGAAAGCAGAAATGAAAAATAAAATAAAATAAAAACAGACTGGTCACTTCAAACTTAGCTTCCCTATAAGGCAGGAACAGGGAGGCAGAACAATAGGAAAATAACCTCTGAGTTAATGTCAGTTTATTTCAGGTTACTCATTTTGTGTAAAGACTTAAGCAGGGGGACCTTCAGTACCATGCCTATTGAACTGGCCTGCTTTGAAAATTTAGCTGTTATCTCACTAATCCTGATTTCCGGGAAGGTCAGATAAAGACTTTAGTTTCAGTTTAGTGACATGGAACTTTAGCGTGAGTGACTCCATTTTGATTTTTAGTCTGCCGTGTTGGACAGGAGCTTAGTCCGAAACAATAGCCTCTTATAATGTTTATTAAACAGAACTGTTATAAAATTACTGAGTTCATGATTCAGCATCCTGTGTAAATTACCCAATGCAAATCTTTCCTAGGGGCCAAGGCTCCCAGAATTCAACCTCCTCTTCCCACTCCAGCCATGCCCCTCCCAGTGGGGCCGATTTACGGCCTCGGGTGACGGCCCACCCAACACAAACACCTGGCTGCGCGTCTAGCTTTTCATGCACAGCCTGTTTTGGCTTTTATTGAAAATATCCACAACAAAATAAAGTGAACTTCCTGCAATTTTGTTACTGCTGCTTGCTTCCAAAATTTCTAGCGACAAACACTTCGACTTTAATGAAAACAGTTCACTTTTTAAATGATTGCTTGGCATCCTACCGAGAAAATTTGGCTGTTGAGTGCAGTTTGCCAAAAGGCTGAAATGAAGGAGGGCAGCACTGGCCACACTTCACGGCCTCACTTCCAGCAGCTCCTGCCATTCCGAGCCCAAGTTCAAGCCTCCCAGGGAATGTCTGGCAGCCTGAAGAGGCAGCTACTATCCTTAGAAATCGTTGTTCTTCTAAATTGCCAGAGCATTGAGTGGATTATAACACGATAGAGCTATAAAAGTTAGTGCCTCCACAATAAACGTCAACTATACTTCTCTGGTGGTAATTCAACCTCCTTTCAATCACAGAAATTATGTCACTTAAACTAAACTGTGGATAAAGCAGGAAGGGATATAAGAGAGTCTTCTAAAAATTAAAAACTGTAGAAAATCTACTTACAAAAACATATTTAGGTAACTTCAAATTGCTTTGGTCGACACACATAATACCATGCTGGTAATCCCAGCTACTCATCAGGAGGCTGAGGCAGGAAAATCCCAAGTTCAAACCCAGCCTGGGCAGTATGATGAGTCTGTCTCAAAAAATAAAAAAGAATTGCTAAAGTTGCTGAAAGGCAATGAAATGAAAACAGCAAGCATAAGCACTCCTTACAAAAATGTTTTAAAAAGGAGCCAGGTAAAGTGGTGCACATCTTTTGGGAGCTAGGGCAGGGGGACCACTGCAAGTTCGAGGCTAGTCCTGTGTCAGAAACAGAAAAAAAATGTAAGGAAATCAATACTATCGAATTTAATGCTCTAAAATGTCTGTCAGTAGCAGTAAAATACATTAGCTCAAAATATATGGGAGAGGCTGTAAGGCAACAGCCATCCCAGATGCAGGTCCCAGAGGCCACCGACCCATGGAAACCAGGGCGCCTAAAGGAAATTTCTCTAATCCAGTCCCAAATATCCCACATGACAGAGGAGTAGAATTAAAGACACACGGGCAGCTTGCTGTCTGACAACTGTAAATTATTCAGCAATGCCTCTCGGTGCACCAGTAAGCAGAGAGCGTGGCACACTAATAAAAGTAATGAAGTCTTTGTGGTAGGTGAACTCGCTGCCGTTAAATGTCTTCTGAGAAATGCGGTGAGCCCGCCAAGTTTGCTGGGTGGAGAGCTGAATTTGTAGGCTGACGAAGTGAAAATAAATACAGCCATACCATACGGCTGAGGTGGTGAGAGACAGTGGGTGTGAATGCTCAGAAAGAGAATGCTTTATCCAGCCATGACTTTCCTGGGAAGCAGTGATGACATAAAGCTGCATTTATCACATTTGCACTTGTCAGCAAAATCTACAAACACCCTAGGGCTGGATTTTGTCGTTGCTTTTGTTTGTTTTGTTTTTCAGTACTGGGGCTTGGACCCAGGGCCTTCACACTGAGCTGGGACTCTTTTTTATTTTTTTCTGACTTTGAGACAGGGTCTTGCTAAGACGTTAAATTAACCAGGCTGGGCTTGAACCTGCCATCCTCCTGCCTCAGCCAGCCAGAATGCTAGGATTACAGAGATCCACCACCATGCTCAGCCACAAAGTCATAGCTTAATAACAGTCCACAGCTTGGGTGGGTTACATTGCTATCAGTACTGAGGAGCTAACAGAAACACAGCCACATAATACAAACTTCATACTTTTCATCCAGCGAGGGATCATCATTTGTGGTGATGCTTCAGCAGGTGAAAGCTTACTGAGGTGCCTTAGTCATCCAGAAGCCCTGAGCTGCCACAATGTTGGGGTTTATGGAAGGCACTACTCATGTCCTGTATCAGACAAGGACCAAGCAGGACAGAGCCCCCTAGTGCAGCACCTGGAGGTGTCAACAGTGGGACACATTTACCACCCTGGGACTCCTGGGCCCAGGGAAGGGAGAAGTTCTGAAAGTTGAGATAGAAAAAGCTGCACAAAAAACAAAAAACAAACAAAGTGATCTTTCGAGAGCCAGAAGCCACTCTGCAGGGAGGTAGAAGACCAATGTCCCAGCGTCCCTTCCTCTACTCTCCAGCAGGTGCCGCCCATTGACCAAACCCAACCAAAACTGGGGACAAGGAGGCTTGAGAGCAGTGAGCTGGGACAGGGAGCAGGTGGATGGAGAAGGTGGGGTGAAGAGCGGGTCTGAAGGGGCCAGTGGAAGGCAGGATTGTGCCCTCAGTGACCTCCAGACTTTCTTGTCTTTCTTTCACCAGTAATTCTCTAGGTGAAGCTAGTTGCTTGGTTTCCTCTCTAATACGAGCCATTCTAACAAAAAAAAGGAATGGAGGGTGGACATGCTTCCCAATTCCCTAAAGCATTTCCAGGGAACATAATCTTCTTCCCCTCAAAAAAAAGTCAAGCTTTCACACTTAAACTGGGCTCGAGTGGCTCATCCCTATAATCACAACTACTCCAGAGGCTGAGGCAGGAGGATTCCAAATTCAAGCCCAGAACAGGCAATTTAGAGATCCTGTCTCAATATAAATATGAAGAGCTGGGTTCAGTGTGAAGGGCCTGGGTTCAATCCTCAGTATTGCAGAGAAGAAGTCAAAAATAAGAACTCCCACTTAAGTTCCCAGGCGATGTTTATTTTCATCCTACAAAGAATGCCTGTTGTTGAGTGGTGACTTTTTTAAAGGAGAATAATTAAAGCTCTGTTTTTTTCTTGTTACAAATCAGGTGAACAATGTACTTACTCTGAATGATGGCAGTTTTTTGGCTGCTTGTGAAGCCTAGAAATATTGATCAGTTAAAAATATTCGGTTGCATCTTTTGAATTTGCTTACTGCAGCCCTTCTCCAGGCCTGCCTGGAGAGGACCAGCATTTTTGTTATCATGATAAATTACCCTCCCTGGTAGGTCACTCTTTTTTACCTAAAGTCACAATTTTCTCCTTCCTTAAGGTCACAACCTGATTTTTCAGGGTAACAGATTTATTGCTTGCTTTGTGCTGCAAAAAAACAAATTGCCAACATTGCTAAAAATATAGTCCTATCATACTAAGTTTGGATATTTCCCAATGGGAACAAGACCCAGCATCTATATTCCTGTTGTAATACGGTAAAGGGGCATTTGAACATTTCTCTGGTGTCATAGTCACTTTCTGCTCACTGAGACCCAACACCTGATACCCACAAATTGAAGGAGGCGAGGTTTATTTTGGCTCACAGTTAGGGAGGGCTCAGTCCATGCCTGGTCAGCCAGAGCCAGCCAGATATGGAGTGGTGGAAGGGGATGCTGGAAGAAAGCTATTCATGTCATAGCAAGCAGAAGCAGAGTGAGAAGGGGAGAGAAAGAGGGAGACCCTTCCAAGTCACACCCCAGTGACCTCCTTTTAATGAGGCTCCACCTCCGCACAGTACACTCATCTGCTGGTCTCCTTGGTGGGTGAATCCATTGACAAGTATAGCACTCCCTGGGCTCAATCATCCTCCAAAAGCCCTCCTCAGAGCCATGAAAGTTTGGGACATATTTTTGGGCTAAACTGTAACATCTGGACTGGATTTGGGAGAATGGTAGTTTTAAAACACACTGCCAATTTAAGTAATTGATAAGCAAGTGTTTGTTGACATAGTCTTGGGAAATTGTTACTCTTTTTGAGGAATCTCAAGAAACAGAAAAAACAGCTGCTGCTGACCTCCAAAGCGAGCCTTTCCCACTGTTGGCACACGTTCTTCAGCCACAAAACAAGTGAGTCTCCATTTACATGTCCCCAAAACCTGGGAGTGAAGTGGTGACACCACTTTCTGCCATGAGAGTTCTGCTGCATGACATTCCCAGAGCAGTGCAATGGAAGACACTCATGAAAGAGCACTTCCAGAACGGCTTCAGAAAGTTGCAAGAACAATGGGACAATGTTTGAAGTGTGTGTGTGAGGCTACTGAGAGGGATTAATGCGATGTGTCTTTCATTATAGGAATTTTTTAAATTTAAGTACTTACCATGTTTTTCATCACACCTTAGAAGTATTTTCTAAGAGAAAGTGTTTTTTAAGAGAAATATTTTCTAAAAGAAAACAATTTTAAAATGTCTTCTTGAAAAATAGATCTGAGAAGGCTTCACAAGTATTTGTTTTGGTTTGGTTGGGTTTGAAGTTTCCTTTGGGGTTTTTTGGGCAAATGAATAGAAGCCCTTCAATAGAAAAAAGTGAATGAGGAAGACAGAATATCTAGAAGCATGAAAAGGGGCCAAGTGCAGGGACACAGCTGTAACTGCAGCAGTGAAGGAGACTTAGGCAGGAGGGTTGCAAGTTCAAGTCCCACCTGTGCGATCCAGCAAGACCTTGCCTCAAAATAAAAACCAAAAAGAGAGCTGGGGATGTAGGTCAGTGGTAAAAGGTCCTGCATCCAGTCCCCAGTACTGGAAAAACCCTGAGAGGATAAAGGACCTTCTAGGCCATGCTTTCGGATAACGCACTCACAGAGCAGCTGGCTGCAGCCAGTTATACCCATGAAGGTGGATGGGAACGTGGTCCTCCCCACTGGGCCACACACTCCCCTGCCAGACTAGTAATCACAACAGAGGCCCTGGGACTACAAAGCCTAAAATATTTATCATCTGACCCTTTACAAAATCATTTCCTAACCTTGCAAACAATGTGAAACCTAAAGTTGGAAGAAAGAACCCAAATACATTATTTTTATCCTACAGGAGGCCTCGTCACAGGCATCAGGGGAGGGGAATGAAATAGTAAGACTGAGGGTTGAGCCCCAATATAACGGAGTTACAGTATTCTCCATAAGGGTTGATGAGGTGGCAGCTACAATTTATTCTACTTTTTAGGTGGTATATAGTATTTCATAGTGCAAATGCCATACAATTTATTTACCCCTTCTACTTTGTTTTGTGGTACAAGGGATTGAACCCAGAACCTTCTCCCTGAGCTACATCCCTATCTCTTTTGCTGTTGTCAGTTTTATTTTGAGATAAGATCTCATTAAGTCACTAAATTGCCCAGGCTGGGCTTGACCTTGAGATCTTCTTGTTCCAGCCTCCCAGAGAGTTGGATTACAGGTGTGTACCACATCTGGCTCTTTCTAATAGGAATAGACAACAGGGCTTGTTTCCAAGGTTTTCTCTCTTTTAGGGCCACTGCTGCTTTGAATCTTTTACATCTCTCAGTCCACATAATCAAGGGTCACTCTAGGATGAAGATCACAGACAATTCTCTGGTTATGTGGTGAGCACATGTTTTGTTTTACTAGGTCAGGCCAAACTGTCTCCAAAAACTAGTCAAGAGTGAGGTGCATACTTACCCTCTATATTAGGAGGGAGGAAAGCAAAACGGAAGTTAAAAGTCACAAACTCCGGAACCAACACGTGTGCCTTCATACCGTACCTCTGTCACGTCTCAGCTGTGCGACACCACAAGTCATTCAACTACTCTGAGCCTGAATGTTCTCGTCTCTTAAGTGAAGATGGCTCTGGAACATACCTTATAGGATTGCTAGCTACACAATACAAAAGTAGTAATTTTTAAAATTTGGTCTGGTAGTAAGGAAGTATTTTTCTTGTGATTTTTCATTTGTATCTCCCCAAGGTGTTATTCGTGGCTTTTCCCATTTTTCCACTCATTGTCTGTGTTTGGTTTTGTTTGCTTGTTTGGTGCTGGGAAATTGAACCCAGGACCCTGTGCATGCTAAACAGGCACTATGCCACAGAGCCACACACCCCCAGCTTTGTTAGTCTTTTTCTTACTGACTCACTAAAATTCCTATATATTCTGGATTAATCATTTGTCATCTGGGGGGAGGGAATTGAGACAGGGTCTCACTATGTAATCTAAGCTGGCCTGGAACTCCCTGTGTGTCCCAGGTTGGCATCAAACTCTTAGCGATCCTCCTGCTTCAACCTCCCGAGTGTTGAGATTACAGGAGCGCACCATCACGCCTGGCTTCATTCGTCATTTTCAAGTGTAGCAAATATCTCTTTCCAGCTCCTGGCTTGTCTTGTTCACTCACTTGATGATCTACACAGTACAGATTTTTTTAGTCGATTGACTCGGAGGGAGGGTCGAGAGAGGGTCCTGCTAAATTACCCAGGCTGGCCCGGGGAATTAACCCAGGGCCTATGCATGCATGCGTGTCCTAATAATTGAAGTAATTTGTTCTAAATAAACTGACAGACTGCCAGTCTTCACAAGACAAGTGCCTAATTCCTCTCTGCCTTCTTCCCTACAGTACTGAGAGCTAAACCTACGGCTTGCTGCATACTGGACAAGTGCTCTGCCACTCAGCTCCAGATCTAGCCTTTAACTTTTATTTTTCTTTGTTTTCCTTTTTATACTACTAGGAATTGAACCCAGGACCTTCACACTGAACTGTATTCTCAGTCTTTAAAAAAATTTGCCGGGGGCGGGGGGGGGGGCTGGGATTTAGCTCAGTGGCACCATGCCTGCCTCGCAAACAAGGTCCTGAGTTCAATCAAAAAAACAAAAAAAAACAGTAAAAAAAAAAAAAGAAGAACGGATAATTTTTTTTTTTTTCATTTTGAGAAAGGGTCTTGTTAAGTTGCCCAGGCAGGCCTCGAACTTTGAGTTCTGCCTCAGACTCTGGAGTAGGTGGGATTACAGGTTTGCACCCCCACACCCAGTTACCCTGTGCAGTATATATATTACTGTTCCCATTTTTGTTGTCGTTGTTGTTTCTCATTGTGTTTTGGTACTTAAACCCCGGAACATTCTCATTTTTTTTTTTTTTGGTACCGGGGATCAAACTTGGGTCTTTGCGCTTGCACAGCAGGTGGCGAAACCACTGAGCTAAATCCCCGACCCAACATTCTCATCTTTGAGTCTCGCTGAATTAGGGTTTATCTACTAAGTCCAAAAAACATTTCCCACACACCTGTTGCTCAGAAAGTGCTGTCCAAGGGGTTTTGGAAGCTGTAAAAGTAAACACAAGCAATTATTCTGCAAGATCATACAGAGTTATGAGGTCACATGGGGAAAGACAGTTGCTTTAGTGGCTCAAAGACAACACTGACCACAGCTCCTAAGGAATCCAGAAAAGCTCCATCCAGCAGTTAGTGTAGTGTGGCTTTAACACCAAGAAGTCACTCCCCTTCTTTCTAAGGCCCCACAAACTGCAAGAATAGGGTCTCTGCTGGGAGCCCTTGCCAGAGGCATTGGGCAGCTGGACACTGCTGCAGGGCAACATCTGGGGTTGTGACCCAGGAGTTCCAGTCTGCATTCCCACCCTTACGCTCTTCTTGACTCTGATTGTGTGCTTCAAGTCTTTTTGTTGGTGGTGTGGCCGAGACCTGAATTGAATCCTATTCTTAGTCCATTCCAACTTCAGCCTGTCTCACATCCCCTGGAAAGATGTGTTGGGACTCAGTAGGATGTGTCCCTATAGCCACTTAAGTTTTTCAAAGAGTCATCCATGTAAAGAAACATGGAGATTTAAAAGTGTGTCATCAGCCAGGCAGAGTGGTGCTCACCTGCAGTGTCAGCTGCATGGAACTCTGAGGGTTCTTTGAGCCCGAGAGTTTGTGATCAGCCTGAGCAACATCACCCATTTTAACAAACAAATGAGTACCTCATCCTATCATGGTATCCATTTTATAAAACTAAAGATGGTAAAAAAATATTGGATTGTGTTTGCCAGGGGTTATGAACATGTTAGACATTTGGGGGAAACATGTTGAGCACATAATAATACCCTGACTCCAACACACTCATATTTTTTCAATTTACATTTTATAGATGATCTGTAATAACATGGCATCAAAAAAGAAATACTTCCCCAGGAACCAGTAGAATTTTCCAAAGTCCTATCCAAACCGCTCTACACATGCACAGTCTGAGCAGCAGAAGTCCCAATTTTCTTCTGCCAGTCACTGTGTTCTTTTTGTGGCCACCAGAAGCTACCAATGTGATAACCTAGAAAATGGAGAGCATGCACACAGAGCTCGTGGGAGGGAACTTCGCTATGCTTTGGTTTATCTGAGGAAGGCTACCTGGAGCAAGAAATTTCAGAGGCTGGGGACAACTTAGCAGTTGGTAAGTATTCCATCTACAACTCCTTCTCCTCTAGGCAGAGCACTGCTGGGAAAATAAAATAAAAGTTGGTCCTGTAGTGCTAGATATGAGAGGCCTGAGATGAAAATGCTCTCCCCTCATCATTACTTGACTGAACTTGTTATGGTTTTTACCTAGATATCCCCCCAAAGTCTCATGGGCTTACAGGTGGCTGTCAGAGCTTGCTGGATCTAGGGTGTGTGATACTGGGATTAGGGGTGTGTAGTATGAAATTGGTCCACTGATTGGAATTAGCATAGTTCTGGTTGTGGCTGAATGGATTTATTGAAAATAGATGTCCCACTCTGCACATGGTTGACACCACCCAAAAGGCTTGTAGATTGGATGGGATAAAAGGGAAAAGGAGGCTGCTTGCTGCCTTCTGCCTGCCTTGCCATGGACTGTTTCTCCTCTGTCATGCCCCTCTGACATGCCTTGGAGCCAACCAATTATGGACTGAAAGCTATCTACAAACTGTGAGCTGAAATAAACATTTCCTCCTTTAACTCTGGGTGTCAGTATTTTGTCCCAGTAATGAGAAAAGTAACTAAGACAGGGGTGTATCACTTAGTAGAGAGTTTCTTAACAAAGAAAGTGGCAGTAAGTGGCCCCTTCTCCTTGATACCTGACTCACTGTGTGAGAAAGGCAGCTTGAACCTGCAGACTCACGGTGACTATTGGCAACCCCAGAGGCCTCCACAGAGAAGCACATCAATGGAACAGAGCAGTAGACACAACAGACTGTGGTGGCTGGTGAGTTATTTGGGTTCAAAGGTCTCCCAGGAGAGGGTGATTGACCAGTAGCATCCTGGAGAGGAGCCAATGGAGCTCGGAACTCAGAGCAGCTTCAGGCTCCATCTAGCAGCTCCCAGTGTCAGGGTGAGGCAAAACTGAGCTCAAGTCAGCAAGAGATCAAGGAGCCAAGTTCAAACTAGCAGGAGCCACATGAGATGTTGCAGGCTGAACAAAAGAGGTTCCAGCCTAATAGTCAGAAATGAGCTTGAGTTTCAGAACTAAAGGTGCATGTTTCCTGGGATTACCCACTACCCTGCCTTAAATCTACAGCTGTCTTGATAGGATTAATCAACACAGATCTGTACTCTGCCTACTTTGTCTACCAGTGATAGAAGAGACAAGCCTTGAAGTGGACATTTTTCTCTTTATTCTTTCTTCCTCTTCTTCTTCTTCTTCTTCTTCTTCTTCTTCTTCTTCTTCTTCTTCTTCTTCTTCTTCTTCTTCTTTCTTCTCTTTTCTTGTTTTTGTTTTGTTTTCTGTTCTTTTTTTCTTGACTATTCTTATTTATGTGTGAACATTGTTTCTAGTTGTTGTTGTTGTTCTGTTCTCTTCTTATTTTTATTTCTTCCTTCTCTCTTTCCCTTCTGTCATCTTCATGAGTTTCTGAAAGTTTGCATAATCTTCCTTTCTTCTCCAGCCTTGCTTCTAATCTCTTCCTCTTTTTTTATTTCTCCATTTTTCCTCCCTAACCTCTTTTAATTCTCTCCTCTGAGGGTAAAATCACCATACTGAGGGCATATTTCCTGTATACAATTTTCTGGTTTTAGATTTTTGTGTTTGTTTGTTTTGTTTTAATTTTATTACATAACCACAAATCAGCTTCATACAGTTAAAGGTGGCAGGTTAGTACTCAGCACAGTTTATCATTTTCTAGTCTGTATTTGATGCTATCATTGTTGTTGATTGTACTATTTTAGCCAAGGTGACATAGTTGTGCTAATTGGTTGTTCTTCTGGGTATCCCAAGACTGAGATTGCCTAAGAGTCATAAACAATACCAGTGCTGAAAAACCAGGGGTTAAGCCAAATAGCCAGCAACTTCTCATCCCCAATAAACTGAAGAGGTAAGATCTTGTAACAGACTCAAAACCCAAAAGGCAGCTACACCTGCAAGACATCTCTGAGAAGTAGTCATTTCCTAAGTGTTCTAAATACTAGCAATAAAGCTACTTGCCATAGGTAATTAACCAGCATCAACCCAGGAATTAAACTTTTAAAAAACAGAAAATGAGAAGACACTTAAGCAAGATGCAATGCCAGACTTCCAGCTCAACAAAGGCAAACCCAGGGGGCAATAAAGGAGAACAATTCAAAACCCACCCATCTAGACTCTCTGAAGTGGTAACAGTGGAAGTAACAAGGCAAATGAATGAGGCTTTACAAAATCAAATCAGAAATAATCTCTCAGATAGCTACACAGATAGATGGTGACCATAATGAAAGACATGGTTAGTGGCTCTAGAGCAGATACAGAAAAAAAAAAATAGAGGTGCTTAGGAAAATGATGGAAACTAGGAATGCCCAACATAGGAAAGAAATGGAATCCATGAAACAGATTCAAACAGATATCAAAGAGATCAAAACTTCCACAGAAAGTATACACACCAAAATGAACCAATTTGAGGACAGAATATCAGATGTATAAGACAGAATTGCAGATAGCAACCATGAAAAGAAAAATTTCTTAAAAATAGCAAGGGACCATGAAAAATGAATCCAACAGCTGCTAGACAATGCAAAGAAGAATAACATAATATTGATCAGAGTCAATGAAAAAGCAAGGATAGTACAAACAACATAAAAAACCTGTTCACAGAAGTAATGGCAGAAAACTTTTCAAGCAGGGAGAAAGAATTTGACATACAGATAAGTGAGGTATATAAAATTCCAATTACCCATGATCAAAAGAAATATACACCAAGACACATAATAGTCAAGATTCCAAAAATTCAACACAAGAACAGAGTATTAAAAGCTGTTAGAGAAAAGAAACAAATTACTTGTAAAGGAAAGTCCATCAGAATCACAGCAGACTTCTTCACACAAATCCTCAACTCAAGGAAAGCTTGGAGTGAAGTATTTCAAGTGCTTAAGAAAACAACCTCCGAGGTACTGCAGATTTAGCTCAGTGGTTCCACCACCTGCCTCGCAAGCTCAAGGTCTCAAGTTCAATCCCCGGTCCTCCCCCCCAAAAAAAACCCCTCCAACCCTGATTGATGTATCCTGCAAAACTATCTTTCAAAATTGATGGAGAAATAAGATACTTCCATGACAAAGTACACCTGAAGAAATTCATGACCACCAAACCAGCACTCTAAAAGGTTCTGAAGGATATTCTAGAGAGAGATAATGAGGACTACAACTCCATGAACCACAAAAGAAAGAATCCACCAGGCAAGGCAAGCAATTAAAAGGGGTGTGGGACCAACAACAGGAAAATAACAGGACAAGGATAAATCGATACATATAGTTGTAAACATCAATGTAAATGGTTTCAATTCACTAATCAAAAGAAAAAGACTGGTAGAATGGATCAAGAAGCAAGATTCAACAATATGTTGCATACAAGAAACACATTTAATTCAAAAAGAAATTTATAGACTGAAAGTCAGAGGATGGAAAACAATACTCCATGTGACAGGAAACTGGAAAAAGAGTAGGGATAGCTATTTTGTTTGCAGACAAGGTGGATTTCAAGCTAAGACTGATTAAGAGAGACAAAGAAGGTCACTACACCCTTGTAAAGGAAACAATCCAAGAGGAAGAGATAACAATCATAAATATATATGCACCAAATACCAGCCCACCTAACTATCGAAAACAGATTTTAACAAACTTAAAAAATCAAAAAAGCACTAATACACTTTTCATGGGAGACTACTATACCCCACTGTCACAGATAGATTGACTAGACCAAAAAATCAACAAAGAAATATAACTCAACCAAACTTTTCAACAAATGGACTTAGTAGATATCTACTGTATTCCACCCCACCACATCAGAATACACATTCTTCTCAACTGCACATGGACAGTCTCCAAAATAGACCACATACTAGCTCATAGAACATGCTTAAGTAAATGCAAAGGAATTGAAATTATCCCATGCATATTATCAGACCACAGTTACAATGAAATTGGAAATCAATGGCAAAAAAACCCACAAGAACTCCATAAACACATGGAAATTAAATAACACCCTCCTGAGCAACTAATGGGTCACAGATGAAATTAAAGAAGAAATTAAACAGTTTCTACAATTAAATGATAACCCCAGTACAACATACCAGAACTTATGGAATGCAATGAAAGCAGTCCTATGAGGGAAATTTATGGTGGTGAAGTCCCATAACAGAACAAGCTCAAATAAACAACCGAATGTTCAAGCTTCTAGAAAAAGAAGAGCAAGTCAAGCCCAAAGCTCATAAGAGGAAGTAAATTATAAACTAAATAAATGAATGCTACACATCATATCTGAATGCCTTTGATATAATCAGTAGACACAGCTTCCAAATAAGAGAATCAAATAAACACAATTTTCTAGAGATTTTTACGTAGGTTTGGGCAACCTGCAGAGCAAGCATGGGTGTCTTAGAAGGTTTTCTGCTGCCATAGCACCCGGATGAATGAAGCCTAGGCCTTTGCATCTCTAGCACAACTTAGATATTTAGTAATAGCTTCTTAACTGTTCTGCCGCCACCCCTTCTCCCCTCAATCTTAGAAAGAGAAGGAGGAGGAGGAGAAGAAGAAGAAGAAAAGAAAAAAGACACTTATAGAAACTTAACTACCTGTGAGGGATAGGGCTGTAAATCAGTGGTAAAGTGAGTTCTGGCCATGTGGAAGGCCCTGGGTTCAATTCCCAGCACCATCACAAAAGCAAAAGCAAAACCAATAAAAACAACAAAAAGAGATTTTAACTTTAAAAGTGGATCTTTTACAATAAATCAGCAGAGGTGGAAAACAGCTGCCATCCGAAGATGTGGCTGAGGAGTGAATCTCACCGTGACCATCATCATCGCCTCCGTTGTCATCGTGGTCACTGTGTCGCCCTCCAGCCCTGGTCGTCACGCGAAAGATCCACAGCTGTTCACGCCTTTAGTCACGCGCCCCTGTCAAGCTTAAGTTCTTAAGGAGCTCACCTTTTCTTGCACTCTCGCGTGCTGACTGCGGACTTGGCGCCTGGCCCCGCCTACACGGTCACTTGGCCCAATCAGTGAGCGCGGGGACCCTCCGCGGATGGTGAAGTCCTTCGGGTGCCGCTTCTGTTACTTACCCGCCTTGTGGCCTTGGACAAGCCTCTCTTAGTTCAGTTTCATTATCTGAAAATGTTAATAGTGCTCACCGCTTAGGTTTGTTATGAAGATTAAACATAATGTGATTCTGTCTGTAAAGCCCCAGAGCCCATTGTAGTGCTGGCCATACAGAAATGCTTAATAAATATGAGATATTTTTAGGACAGGAGCCGTGTCACCTTTGCTCACCAATATATCCCTTGTACCGGCACTCACAGGTGCTAAATAAAAGTAATTAGTTGGGCCAGGGATTTAGCTCAGTTGTTTCGCTGCCTGCTGCGCAAGTGCAAGGACCCGAGTTCAATACCCGGTACCAAAACAAACAAACAAAAATAATTAGTTTATTTGGTCACGTAGCAGGGTACAGAAAAAATACTGAAAACACTGTTGAATTATTTCATCCATTTCGATAAGAATTTGAGTCCCTACTGTGCACCAGATATTGTTCCCTACACTGCACATAAATCAACAAAACAGCCAAACAGCAGGGTGTGGTGGCCCATTCTGTAGTCCCTGTTCGAGGGAGGCTGAGGCAGGAGGATGGTCATGAGTTTAAGGCCAGCCTGGGCTACATAGTGAGTTCAAGACCAGCCTGGACTACATCGCGAGACCTCTTTCAAAAAACCAAAACCAAACAAACGAAAAACCCCAGCTACATATCTTTATTCTTGTGGCTCTTATAACGGGAGGCAAGAGATCCAAAGCATGAGGCGTGTGGAAATGCTATGGTGTTTTTGGAGGAGACAAGTGCTAAAGGAGAAAACATCACACAAGCAGAGAAGTGGTTGCACTTTTCAATAGGGGACTCAGGAGGTCGCTTCCCAGAAGGCAGCATTTGGGCAAAAATTTAACCGAAAGAACCACCTAAACTGGGTGTGGTGGTGCACACCTGTAATCCCAGCAGTTCAGGATGAGGAAATAGAAGGATCACGGGTTTGAGCCCAGCCTGAGCCCAAAAAACAAAACAAAAAACAAAAACAAGAAAAGATCCTAGATAAATTAAGAATAATGCTGGTAGTGATTGAGATTTCTAAGAAGATAAAATATCCAAGAGAGCTATACATTTTTACCCACTCTTGGTTTGGATATGAAAGACAAGCATGTTCTTTACCACAGGGCTCATTTGTCCTTTAGTAGTGAGGGTAGAAAAGGTGTCCACAGGGCCACACTCTCTGTGAGCCATTAGACCCTCTCACGATTGTCTTTCTGAAGGAGAAAACCTCATGGAGGAGTTAGGAAGAGATCCTTACCCAGGTTTCGCAGGCCTGTAATCCTAGCACTCAGGAGGCTGGGGCAGAAGGATCACAAATTTGAGGCCAACCCTGGTTACACAACAAGTTCTAGGCCAGAAAAGTGAACAAAACACTGCCTTTATGAGGTGTTTAATATTCTTCACCTCTACAATTATGCACATGGACTCATCCGAAGCAGAACTGGAAATCTGAGCGTTCTCAAGGGTTGTTAGAAATTAGTCGCTGTTAAAAAGGTTTGTTTATTGTTTGTTTTTGAGACAAGATCTCTTAAATTGCCCCAGGCTGTCTCAAACTCCAGTTCTTTCTGCCTCAGTCTTCCAAGTAGCTAGGATTATAGGCATGTGCCACCATGCTCTACCAAACAGGGTTCTGTTTTGGGGACTTGGGGGAGGGGGTGGAACAGGGTTTCTCTATGTAGCCCAGGCTGGCCTCGAACCCATGGCAAATCCTCCTGCCTCAGCCTTCTGAGTGCTGGGATTACAGGCATGCACCACCATGCCCAGCAAGGTTTCTGGATTTTTGTTTGGCCTTTGTTTTTTAATTATTTAACAGAGAATGAGAACCAGTTAGCCAATGCCATACATTCTTGGGGGGGGGGGGGGTTACCAGGGATCGAATTTGGGTCCTTGCACTTGCGAGGCAAGCGACAGAACCACTGAGCTAAATCCCCGGCCCTTGCCATGTATTCTTGAGCATCACCTCATGAGAAATCAAGATGGAAGATAATTCTCACAAGACTTCTGTCTCCAGGGCACTCCCAGGGGAAAATTGCCAGAATGAGACTTTTCTAGTAGTTAAAAGGAAAAAAATGTTGCAACTACTCACATCAATAAATGACTACCTCCCTCCTCCCTGCGGCCACATGTGTGGAAATACCCTGGCAGCACAGCCAGTACCTGCGCTAACATTAGCACACTCAAGAAAAATCAAAATGTGCTCTTTAGGGCTGTCAGACCCCTTAAAAGCTTTCCTCCTCCCGATCTCTTAGATGGGGCGGACACAGCCCCAGGGTAATGGAAGGGAAAGCAAAGCCTACTTTCCTCTACAAGGACTGTGGCTAAAATTGTCTATAGAATCTGCTCCCCTGATAATTCTGTATCATACCTGCCTAGATGAGCAAACTGAATATTGAGCAGCATAGAGGAAACCCAGGGATCAGACAGCCACCCTTCCCAGGTCTCACACGCGTGGTCCTTCATTGCTCTCTGCCGGGAACCCGCTTTCCTGAGATTTATACACAGCTCCTGGTCCTCATGGAAGTTCCCCCAGCTCGTACTGCACCCCGGACTGGCCTTTCCTGACCAGGATCTGCCCACCCCCAGCCTCCCCACGCCTCAGAGGATGACACTTCACATCTGTGGTCACGGCAGCTGTCACGGAGGTGATGCTGACCACTCAGTTTTGCTTTCTCATTTGAACATGGGCTCCCTGTGGCAAGTGCCTCATCTGTTTCTTGTTCCAAGACCACAATCCAGGGAGTGACAGACACAGTAAGTGCCTAATAAATGTCAATCTTCAAGCTGGCCTCTGCCCTCTGGAAGGATGAGGCAGGAAAATCACAAGGTCAAACCCAGCCTGGGAAAATCACTTAGTGAGACTCTTTCTCGAAATAAAAAATAAAAAAGTCCTGGGAATGTGGCTCAGTGCAAGGGCCCTGTACTGGGTTCAATCCCCAGTACAGGGGTGGGAAGAGATTATCAAGGGAACACAGGACCTGAATTGCCCAAGAGGTGGTCTACAATAGCTAAAGTCTGAAGATCATTTCTCAATTGATCCATGGCCCTGGATCCCATCTGTCATTAGCAAGTCAAAAGCAAGTACGGTGGCAATTATCCAGGGAATTCAGATACAAAATATCCACTTTGACTTCAAAAGCCCTGTTTCAAGAGAAAGTTAATCTTCCAAATTACTTCAGTTCTCTTTGGTTTGGTTTGGTTTGGCTTTTTGAGACTGGTGGCTCACTTTATAATTCAGGCTGGCCTCAGGTGAACTTGTAGTCATCTTCCTGACTCAGTCTCCCAAATATGTACTGGGAGTGCCAGCGTCCGTCAGCTAAGTGCCTCCAGTTCTTGATTTGGATGTGTACGTCGTGCTACACGGCTTCTTGCCTACAGCTAAACAAAATTTGCTGGGGTCTACTGATTGGGACAATGCCCCTGCACTAGTCCAACCAACCAAGCCAAAATGGATTCATTCACATTAAGGAAGCCAACTTGGGAGCACCCTGACTTTCACTTCTCGGTGGCATCCAGGGCAGTGAGTTAATGCAATGAGCTAGAGCCAATTAACGTATTCTTTTCACCTCATGTGGGGTTTTTGTCCACAAATGTTGCCTCACCACATCACAGCCCTGGAGTTCTAGACTCTGTCCTGGAGCTCAGAAGTACTTAATTCTCCACTTTTTCCCCCCCGTCAAATAACTTTATTTTATTTAAACTTGCTTACATTTTTTAACACCAGTGATGGTGGGCAATAGATTTTTCTCCTTTCTCAATGACTAGAGCATTTCAACCCGGTGTGGTAGCACATGGTTGTCATCCCAGCACTTGGGAGGCTGAAGTTCCAGGCCAGTCTGGGCTACATAGCGAGACCCTGTCTAAAAGAAACAACAACAACAACTAGAGCATTTCAAATTAGTGAAACTGTTGTGAATTATGAACACGTGTACATAAGATCATTTTTTTTTCCATTACTGAGCCAAGGGTCTTCACACTGAACCATATGCCCAGTCTTTTTTTTTTTTTTAGTACTGGGGATCAAACTCAGGACCTTGTGCTTGGGAGACAGGCAATGGAACCACTGAGCTGAATCCCCAGCCCTAAGCTTTTTTATTTTTGAAACAAGGGACTCATTAAGTGGCCCAGGCTGCCCTTGAACCTGTGACCCTCCTACCCGAGCCTCCTGGAGAGCTGGAGTCACAACTGTGTGCTACCACATACAGCTGCTGCTATACTTGAGAGATATACAGTGAACATGGTGACAGTCACCCTCATCTCCTCAAAGGACCTTTCTCTTTATCAAGTCCTAAAACTTATTCTATTTATTCACTGTTTGGTTGGTTGGTTGGTTTTTTGAGACGACAGTCCAGGCTGGCCTTGAACTCACTGTGCTCCTTCCAGGTCCACAGCAGAGTGCAGCAGAGTTTGAGGAGGAGCGAGGTGACTGCCACTGTCTCAAAATGCTTTCCTTTTCCAGATGGAAGGAGCTAGAGGAAACTCAACCCAGTGTCCACATATTTATAAGAACTGTGAGTCGAGGGGACTGTTGTGAGAGAGAGCAGATAGACGAAATAAATCAAGTGCGTCCTTTGCTACTTCTCAGGGCCCTCGGCCCCTGAACTGTGCGCGGATTTCCTCATCCAGGGCGAGGCCGCAGTGCCGGAGATCCACACCACCAGCCCAGTACAGGCCTCACGGCGGAAGGCAGAGCCAACCGGGGGGTGGCAGGGACGCGGTCTGGGCCTATGCTGTCCACACACCGGACCTGCGGCCCACTGAGGCACCCACGACTGAGAAGAGAGAGGCGGTGTGAGCAGAAAACACGTGGGTTCCAACATTTATTACAGTAAAAGACACCATGCCATCAACCGCCCCCAGTACTCCTCCTCGCTTCAAACACGCTTATGATAGATTTCCCTCACCCTAACACGGCTACTGTATATAACTGCCATCTTCCCAGAATGCCCTGCTCCCTACCTAAAGCCAACCCAAGATGGCTTCTCCCACCACAGGACAACCTTCTTCCCACCATGCCCCTATTCCCTCCAAAAGAGTAACCTAATACTTGCTCTCCTCGTAGCAACTGGTGAAGTCACAGGCTCCTCCAGTTCCCTAGCCACTACCTCACTCAACCCCACCTCAGCTCCTATAAAAGCCACTCCTCATCCCCGCCACGTTGCTTTTGTCTCTCCTTTGTTCAGAGACAGCTCAGCAGATCGTGCCTACAATAAAGGCTTGCTGCAGCCTGCTCTGGTCTTGGTTTTCGGCCCTTTTATCCCATGGTTCTTGCCACTCTCTGAAGCAGCTCCGGAAGCCCTCTTTCATGCGTGTCTTAGTCACATTGTCACACTGATTCAGAACGTTTACTGCCCGTGCTCGTTTCCACTCGAGGTAAGGGCAAGAAGTCACACAGGGCCAGACCCAGTGAATGGGTAGATGCAGACACACTGTGATGTTTTTATTTCACCGAAATTGCCACAAACATTTGATCGATGAGGGCTGAACAAAAAATATAGTGAATGTTTAAAATGATAGACTGTATTACCATCAATATCCCTCAGAATCTCAAAATACTCCCCTTCACTTCTAATGCATTTATCCTATTGTTCTTGGCAGTGTGTCTTTTACTATAAAGTTTTTTGGTCTTTGGGGGTTTTTTTGTTTTTTTGAGACAAAGTCAAACTACTATGTAGTTCAGGCTGGCCTTGAACTCACTATGTAGTCTAGGCTGACCTCATACTCAGTGCAGTCATCCTGCCTCAGCCTCCCAAGTGTCGGGATCACAGGCGTGTGCCATCACACTCAGCTTATAAGGTTTTTTTGTTTTGTTTTGTTTTTGGTACCGGGGATCGAACTCAGGTCTTTGCACTTGCATAGTAGGCATTGAAACCACTGAGCTAAATCCCCGGCCCTATAAAGTTTTTTTTATTTAAACATTCACAGTATCTTTTGATTGCCCCTTGTAATTTAAGGCATATTTGAAAAATGACAGCCTAGTAAAAACCAAAATAAAACATTTAGTTTACTTCAGTCAGATTATTTCTAAAAGTGCAATTTAAGGAGCAGAGATGTCGTAGGGTGTGGTGGCACGTCCCAGCATTTGGGAGTCTGAAGCAGGAAGATCAAAAATTGAAGCCCAGCCTGGGCAAATTTATGACTTAGCTAAACCCTGTTTCTGGGATGTGGCTCAGGGTGAAGCTCTTGGTGGGGGAAAAAAAAGAAAAGAAAGAAGGGAGGAAGGGAGAGAGGGAGGAGATGTAGTTGGGGGTAGCTGGGGGGTGGGGTAGTGCATGGCAGTAATCTCAGCACTTGGGAGGCTGAGGCAGGAAAATCACAAGTTTGAGGCAATCCTGACCTATTTAACAAGACCCCATCTCACACACACACACACACACACACACACACACAGAAATACATAAACAAAAACAAAACAAAAAAAGCAGATGAGATTTGAACTCACTAATTGTTATGGTTTATATTTAGTAGTCCTCCCAAAACCTCAAGTGCTCAGAGGTAGGGGTTTGGGGAGGTGACTGGATTGTGGGTGTGTGATGCTGAATTAATTCACTGATGGGTGTACAGCTGGGCATGATGCTGAGAGGTAAAGCCTGGTGAGAAGAGGTGGATCACGTGAGTGAGGCCTGGAGGGTATAATATCCCTCCTCCTTTCTTGATCCCCCATGCTGCCTTCTGTCTGCCCTGCCATGGACTGTTTCTCCTCTACCATACCCCTCTGCCATCCACCCTGCCTTAAAGCCAACAACTAGTGACTGAAACAGACTGTGAGCTCCTTTACTTGTGAGTATTGGGTATTTTGTCTCAGCAGCAAGAAAGTAACTAAGGTACTAATGAAAAACCAAATAATTCACATCTTTCTCCCTCCAAAGTGTGCTTCCCACCCCACCCCTCCCCCTGTACTGGGAATTACCCCAGAGAGTAATGAGGTACATCCCTAGCCCATTTTATATTTTCATTTTGAGATAGGGTCTCACTAAGTTGCCCAGGCTGACCATAAATGTGTGATCCTCCTGCCTCCTCTTCCTGAGTAGCTGAAATTACCAGCGTATGCTGTCATGCCTGGCCTACATGTCCATTTTTAAAAGTTTGCCTCAGCTACCTCAATTTAAATTTTTAATACAAAAATAAATAAATTTTTAAAATAAAAAGGAACTTAGTGTGTCTATTACTCTCGTATTGTTTTTTAATCATTTTCCCTTGTTATTTATATTTTACTCATTTTTAACTGATACATAAAAACTATACATATTGTTGGAGTACCATGTGATGTTTCCATTCATGTATACATTGGGTAATATTTAAATCAGGGTAAACCTAGCTATCTCCTCGAACATTTGTCATTTTTTTTTATGGTGAAAACACTCAAAATCCTTTCTTCTAGCTTTTTGAAACTATAGTACTTTTTTTTTTTGGTACTGAGGATTGAACTCAGGACCTTGAGCTTGCAAGACAGGCGACAGAACCACTGGGCTAAATCCCTGGCCCTTATTGTTGTTGTTTGGAGGTGCTGGGGGTTGAATGCAGGGCCTTCACACTGAGCTATATCCCCAACTTGTTTTATTTTTATTTATTTATTTGGTACCAGGGATCAAACTCAGGACCTTGCACTTCTGAGGCAGGCACAGCCCCACTGAGCTAAATCCCCAGCCCTCCAACCTATTCTATTTTTTAGTTTGAGACAAAGTCTTGCTAAGTTGCTAAACTGTCCAGGCTGGACTCAAACTTGCAGTCCTCCGGCCTCAGCCCCCTAGAGTGCTGGGATTACAGGTGCACTGCCACACCTAGTTTATACTCCATTATCGCTTTAATAGATTTTATTTTTTAAAGTCGTTTTAAGTTGATAGCAAAACTGAGCAGAAGGTACAGAAATTGCTCATACATCCCCTACCCCAGCACATACATGGTCTCCCCTGTTACCAAGTGTCTTAGTCGATTTCCTCATCCCTGAGACACAGTCTGTGATGCCCGCCACATAAAGGAGGACAGGTCTATTTTGGCCCATTTTCTTAGCTGTAGCCAGCTGGCTCTCAGCAGAAAAGGTATGGTGGAGGGGATGGGCAGAAGGGAGCTGCTCACACAATGGCAGCCAGAAAGCAGAGAGTCAAGGGAGGAGCCGCAAGGGGAGACCCCTTCCAGGTCACACCCACAGGGACCGGCGCCTCTGACAGACCCCTCTCTAACAGCAAGTCAGCTGTGGTGCCCCACAGTCCAATAACCCTCCAAACACACGAAGCTTTGGGGACCACTTCAGACCTAAACCCTGGCACTGAGTCCCCCTGACTGGTCCCTTGATTACAACCGATGAACCTCCTCTGACCCACACGCCCCGTAGCCCACAGTTGACACTGGGACCCACTCCTGTACATTCTCCAGGTCTGGACTAATGTGGAAGGACCCTGCGCACCTCACAGCACCACACAAGATAGTTTCACTTCCTAGCAACCCCCTGGGCCTCCCCTTTCCCATGTTCATAAAAATCCAAATGGCTCTGGATATAAATATAAAGGCAGAGTCCCAAGTGTGCACAGTGATGTCCCATTCACATCCAAACAGCTACTGAATACTGAATAAGACCAATAAATGAATACACTTAATTCCTGTTGGTTGCTCAGGATGAAACCTCCCCAGTTTGAAGCCGCCCAAGGTGAAACCCGAAGCTCCTCCCTCCTCTAGCCCTCCGGCAGCCTTATCTACCCACGGCTTCTTCAGCACATTCCGTGTCCATCGCTGTGGCTTTCTTTCGGCCACTTCCCCCCAATGTTCTCCATTCTCCCCTCTTCCCCACCTGTCCTTCCCCTCCTACTGCTGCCTCCTCCTACCCTCGCTGCTCCCCACTGCACCCCTGAACTGTTATCTGTGACTGTTCCATCATTTGACAACATTTATACCCTGGTTTTACTGCTTGTTAAATTTTCATATGTGTCGGTTTCATCTCTCTCACTGCGCTGTAAACACACAGGACACAATGGCTCTATTCTCTCCTCAAAGGAAGGCATAGCTCCCTAGCTAGGGATGTAGCTCTCTAAATTCTTTGCACATGTTGGGGCCTTTGCACTGAGCTACTTCCCCAGCCTTTTTGATTTTTTGTTTTCAGACAAGGTCTTGCAAAATCACCAGTTTCCCCGGGCTAAGCTTGAATTCGTAAGCCTCCCGCCTCAGCCTCCTTTGGTGCTGGAGAGTGCAGAGATGTACCATGCCACCTGGCTTCTTTGGACGTTTGACTACATGGCATCTATCCCAGTCCACCCTAAGAAAAGCTCATGAGCTCAGAAGATCATAAAGAGCAACTCTAGGGCCAGGGATTTAGCTCAGTGGTTTCGCCACCTGCTGCGCAAGCACAAGGACCCGAGTTCGATCCCCGGTACAAAAAAAAAAAAAGAGCTACTCGTCAGGCTCCAGTTGAACTGGGACAGAACCATAAACCAGGATCATGTCAGTTCACTGAGGCTAATCCAGACCTATCTCCAAGCCAAGCTTGTTAGCCAAGATCTAACAGGTTGATTCTGCCTTCACTAGTTAAACCGTCTGCAGCCAGCCCAGCTGGCCTCCCGTCTCCACGCTCTGCTGGCTCACAAGTCTTACGGACAGGTTATTGGGGTTGTATACAACACTTAAATCATTGCCAACGAAACCACCCTGTCCTTTCATGCTTTACTGAAAGCCAGATCCTGTGGTTTTTGGAAAAGAAAACACAAACTGTTTTGAAACAAATATAATTTTGGTATCATTTGTCACAGAGGTCAATGTGTGTAGAAACAACTGTGACACAAAGGGGTGAATTGAGAAAGGGCTTTTGTGTACTGAGCATAACCCAGCACTGGGTGACAGAAAGCCATTTTCTCCTTAAAAGCTGTTTTAGTGCTTTCATGTTTAGTAAGAAACTTTCTTTTTCAGCCCTGTCCCTTAGAAGAAAAGGAAATATGGTTGGTGATCATTAGCCAGCTTTATTTTATTTACTAAGATAAGATTTATAGCTTCCAAATAAGACTAAACTCTGGTGCACTGCCCACAATTACTGTGTGACACTGAATATGGTCGTCAAGGTTCTCTGGAAAGGTTAGACTCTCCCAGACGGTGAAAATTCCTGCACACCTTGCATTCTAATGGCCTCAGAGAAACAGTCCAATCCTGGTCAGGAATGAACAGAACCCTAATGTGTGGAAAAGAGGTTACTGCCAAACAATGGGAAAGAGGTGGTCGCTTGTAAATGTGTTGGGATAATCAGATAACTGCTGACAGGAGATAGGAGACAAAGCAATGAGTTATCTTAATGCACGAAATCTAAGACCAAAATATAATCTATTAATTAGTTTTTAAATCCTTACAAATTAGCAGAAAAACAAACACAGCTTTGAGACAATGATAACGAATTCTTCAGATTTCGTGAAAGAAAGTATGAAAGAAAAGATAAGTGGATCAAATAAATAAAAACAGTTATATGGACCGGGGTTTAGCTCTGTGGTTCCATTTCCTGCCTTGCAAGCACAAGGTCCTGAGTTCAATCCCCGGTGCCAAAAAAAAAACAGTTATAGTTTTAGATAATAAAAATTCTGAATAGAAAAAAGTCAGTAGTAATGCCAAAAGTGACATCAATATCGCATTTTAAGATTTAGAAATAACAAGCTACACACAGTGGTGCATGCCTGTAATCCCAGCACTCTGGGAGGCAGGGGCAGGGGGGTCACAAGTTGGAGCTCAGCCTGGACAGTGAGTGACTTAGTCTAAAAAAGAAAAAAAGTTTTTGAAGATCTGAGATGTACCTCAGTACAAAGATGCTGATCCTTGGTGTACACACACACACACACACACACAAACACACACACACACAAAGGGATGCTGTTGTGATAGAACACTGTTCGTGCACAAAGTTAGGGGTTTAATTCTCAGCCTCTCCTCCAAAAAAATCTCAAAAAAGAAAGGACAAAAGAAAATAAAAATTATAAAATATCACATGAAAACTATTCAGCCTGTTAATAGCTTAAGAAATAATAAATCCTGGGGCCGGGGATTTAGCCCAGTGGTTTTGCCACCTGCTGCGCAAGCATAAGGACCTGAGTTCGATCCCCGGTACCAAAAAAAAGAAAAAAAAGAAATAATAAATCCTAATAATAGCAATAATAATTAGCAGGTGCTAGACACTGGACTAAATACTTTATAGGTGTTGTTTATTTATTTATTTAGGGTTAGGTTTTCTTTTTTTTTGAGACACGATCTTGCTATGCAGTCTATACCGGCCTTGAATTCACTATGGAGCCAGGCTGGCCTCAAAGTCATGGCAGTCTTCCTGCCTCAGCCTCCCGAGTGCTGGCATTATAGGCTTGTGCTCCATACCCAAACAATAGGTGTTATTTAACCCGAACAATAAATCTGAGAGTACATATTCTCACTGCTATTTTAGAGAGGGAAATTGAGGCTTAGAGACATTAGTAACGCAGTGTTACAGCTATGTCTGGATGTCTCCCCGAGCTTCAAGTGGTCACAGGTGGGGCTTTTTCATAGGTGGCTGGATCTAGAGTGTGTGACTGATTCATAATGCGATGCTAGGATTAAGGGTGAGCAATTATTAAATCAGTCCACAGATTGGTTTGGTAATCCCAGGAGCCTGGATACAATATAGGGGACAGAAAGAGGCCTGTCCCTTGTTGCTTTGCTACCTTCTGCTTGCCATGAACTGTTTCTCTTCTGTGATGCCCCTCTGCCATGTTCCACCCTGCCTTGGAGCCAGCTGATTACGGACTGAAATCTCTACAAAATGTGAGCTAAATAAACCTTTCCCCCTTTAACTTGTGGGTGTTGGATATTTTGTCTCAGCAGTGAGAGAGAAGTAACTAAGATACCCAAGGTCACAGGAATATGTTTTGTTGTTGTTGTTGCAGTTGTTCAGACAGAGTCTCACTACATAGTTCAGGCTGGCCTTGAATTTACTATGTAGCCCAGGCTGGCCTCGAACTCATGGTGATCCTCCTGGCTCAGCCCCCTGAGTGCTGGAATTATAGGTGTGCACCACCTTGCCCAGTTTGGCATATAGGAATATGAACCCAAGCAGTCAGCAGACTATTTGCAATGCGGGCAGTAGGCAGTACAACTGCTCGGTCTATATGAAGTTCTCCACCCCAGTCACGGAGATAGAAGCCAAGGAGTGCTGAGCCACACCAGCTGGTCCTGGTCTAGGGGACTGAACTCCCTGGAGCAGACGGTGCCATTGTGAACTGTCCCTACCTGGGGCTCACACTGCGCCTGGGAGGGCACTGGGCTGGAGCCCTTACTGCACATCGCTGTGCTTAAACCAGTGTCTGCACACGGCGGGAGCTCAGAAGCAGGGTCTGAATGTACTCCTGCATTTCAGGTCATTAATGAATGAGTTTCTGTAGGTTTCTGTGGGTTATGACATCTGTGTCTTATGATGTTATGATATTCATCTTATGACACTATATTATTATTATTACTATTATTATTATTATTTCAAGTATCAGAGATTGAACTCGAGGCCTTCACCCTGTACATTCCCAGCCTTTCTTTTACTTTTATTTTGAGACAGGGCCATTATGTTGTCCAGGCTGGGTTCTGACTTGTGACCCTCCTGCCTCAGCCTCCCAGAGTGCTAGAATTAGAGCCATGCTCCACTGCACCAGGCTTCTTATAATATTGAAATTGGAAGTTTGGCTTCATTTGCATAATAGTTTTCCTTCTGTATCCATGGAGGATCAGTATCAACCCCCCATCCCAAATCCACAGGTATTCAAGCCCCTCAAATAAACCAGCCTAGTATTTGCACAGAGCCTAGGCACATCCTCTGGGCACTCCACTCCATCCCTAGATGACTAAGCACTCAGTACTCCCGGTGCTAAGGACTGTGATGCTGCATTGTCTGGGTAATCCCGACACAAAAAAGGAGTCTGTGCATCCTTAGCACAGATACAATCTTCTTTTTCAAATATTTCTTATCCAAGTTTGGTTGAATCCATGGATGCAGAACCTGAGAATGTGGAGGCCTGGCTGTAATTTATATATATATATTATATACATATATATATATATATTATATATATAACTCGATGAGGCAGAGCTAGCACTTTAATCCGCTCAGTATCTGCTGAGCAGCTATTATTTACGAGTAACTGCACTGGACATGATGGAAACCACGGAGCTACAGAAGGTCCTTGCCTTCAGAGAGCTGTGACTGTGGTCCAGGGTAAAGACAACAGGGCAGAGGGCGATGAGGGATGGGATTCAGTACAGCTCCGGACCTCAGTGCCTGTGAGCACCCCACTTCCGGTGTCCTCTCGTTTCTGATTAACTGCGGCTAACTTGCCCAGATCTCATCCTGCACCCAAGACTTCCCAGAAAGCCAGGGTTTCTGTCTTATCTGCCACAGTCTGTCCAGCACCTAGTAAGTACTCTGACTGAGAGTAAGTGCTCAATGAATATTGGTTAAATAAATACACGAATGAACCACAAGGCAACAGAAACCTTTTATCTTAAGTCTTTGCCCTCCCTCTTTCAAGTAAGGTCCTGGTTAGTATCCAAAATGAAGGCTAAATAGGGCCATTTAAATAAGTTTAAATTTGAGAAGTCCGTTCGGAAAGCACAAACAGGTAAGACAAGGACTGTGTATGAAAGCATATTCCAGAAACCATTAAACAGCAAAAAATACTCCACCGAGTGATCCTTCTGCAGCCAACGAACCTCAAAGCTCAGCTGGGCGCTTGCTCGCTCTGGGCTGCAGGTGTGAGTGCATGGTGGGAAGACCACAGTCTTCTGAGTTTCCCTCCCTCAGGCACCAGCCTGGCATCAGGAACGGAGAGCAAGGTGACCCTGCGTGACTTCACCGCCTGCCCAGTCACAGTTTTGTGAGTCAAGACTAAAGAGCAAAAAGGAAGAGGTGGGAAATAGTAGTTAAAACTGGTTTATTTTTATGAAGTCCAGGCAAGCTGACCCTGACCTCCCTGTGCAGCCCAGGCTGGCCTCGAACTTACAGCCCTCCCATCTCATCCTCCCAAGTGTTGAGATCACACCTGTGACCTCCCCCAGCCGAAAGCGGCTGCCTGGAGGAACCAAGTGCGCTTGGTCTTTGGCCGGTTGAAACGAATAGGAGTAAAGTTACAATATACTTTTTCCATATTGTCTTTGTTAATTTTCCATTGCTGTTTAAAAAAAAAAAATACTTAGAAGAAAAAAACCAAACAAACAAAAAAATCACCGCCTGCTGCACAAGCGCAAGGACTGGAGTTCGATCCCTGGTACCAAAAAAAAAAAAACCACAAAAAAATACTTAGGCAGGTGTGGTGCCCCACACCTGTGCGACCAGCACTTAGGAGGCAGAGGCAAAAGCACAGCGAGTCCCAGGCTCACCTGGACCAAGTTGTGAAAGTCTGTCCCCAAACAAAACAAAACAAACTGAAAAACAAACAGACAAAACCCTACCAAACAAGCCAACCCTGAGCAAAAGCAGTCCATTTCACTCACGCTTCTGGAAGGCGAGGGTCTTCAGGAGCAACTGGTGCCCTTGTGGGTCTGCAGAGAGGTGGACTCAAGGGCAGGGCCCAGGGAGGGAACAAGGTGTCATCTGCTGGGAAGCCAGGAGCAGGAGGACCCAGACCTGCTCATTCTCTAAAAACCCACTTCCTAGGGACTCGTCACTCCCACCAGGCCTGGGCCACTCGCCAGAGTCCACTGGTGAGTGAGGGACGCCCTTCGTCAGATTGCTGCTCCCTAGTTTAGCTTTCAAATGTTCCCCACTGGAGACCAGTGTCAACATGCGACATCTGGGGACAAAGCCCATGTAAATCTTAATGCACATGGCTTGGTATTTGGCATTCATGACAAACTTCTAGGTCTTCCTCGTCTTTTATTTTATATACTTTTAAAAATTTGGAGACAGGGTCACTAAATTGCCCAGTCTGGGCTTGAATTTGCAATCTTCCTGCCTCAGCCTCCCAGAGTGCTGTGATTATAGACATGCACCACCGTGCTCAGCTTCAGTGGTACTTTTAAACCCTAGGAATGTAGTGTGGTGGAAAAAGCAGGAGCCTTAGAGACAGGTATGCTTGGGGCGGACACTGGTTCTTATGAGTGGAATAAACTTAGGAGTTTATTTGCATTCTTTGACACTCCATGTCTAGTAAGGGATGTAGACACAAACTTTCTTCATATTAAATATTCTCATAGTCCCCACCCCTTAGCAGACACCCACTGATGCAGTTAATGTAGATGCCCAAGTAGGCTGGGTAATGTCATGGTAACAAACAAGGCCACAATCCTGGTGAGTTAACACAGCGATAATTTCTTTCCCTTCACTCAGAGTCACGGGGCCTGGGAGATTCTCCAGGAGTAAATGTCATCCAGGCTGCTACTCTGCCTCTGAAGCGGAGGTGACCGTGGCCACCTTGTACAAGCCAGGAAATGTGGCCTCTTCTGTCAGTGTGGAAAGGGCGAAGAGCTCTGGAAAGCCTAGCGCTGGCCACTGTGTTTTGTCCCATGACCACATCATGGTCATTTCTCATATAACATTAGCCAGCTTCAAAGGGGTGGGGAAACGCCATGTCTGTGCGTGGAAGCCCTGGTCAGAGTGACCATGCTGTGTTAGACAGGAAACTCATTCGTGGTGAAAGAGTGATTTCAATGGAACTTTCTGTCAAACCAGGAGACCAGACTCCCCCTGGCATTCTTCACTCTCTTGTGTTGGAGGAGCCCTTGAATGAGAGGTGGGAGATTCTCCCTGGGTGTGCGTGTGTGGGAGACTCTATTATTCTCTGCTTTGTGTCCCTACACATGAAAAGGAGGGGAATAGGTTAAGCTCATCTCCAATGTTTTGTTCAGATCAAATTGGCATGATTTTCAAGGAAAATTCAGAGCAGACAAATGAAGCCAACTAATTGGCATAAATACTTCAGGATGGATTTTCACTTATAGGAGTAGAAAACAAAAATAAGATAAAGAGAAGGGGAAGATCCACATCGCAAATGTTGGGGTTCTCGATAGCTGAGGCTGAGCACTGCAAAAGCGAGGGGTATACTATGAGCTTTGCCTCAGGTAAGCTTTCCATATCTGGAACTTCCAGGACCAGCTGGAATGGTTTTTAATTTTATTTTTGCAGTACTGGGTGTTCATCTCAAGGCCTTGCACTAAGCTATGTCTTTCGTCCTTTAAAAAAATTTTTTTTTTGAGACAAGGTCCTGCTAAGTTACTAAGTTGCTCTAATTAGGCTTGAAATTGGGATCCTCCTGCTTCAGCCTCCCAGAGTGCTGGGACTACAGGCATGAAACACCATGCCCAGCTCCCACTGAAGTAGTTTTATGCTGGCTACTTAAACATTTATTCCTTTCTGCCTGACATCTCTGCTGGGAGAAGATGGAATCAGAAAGGGAGCCAGAATCCTCTCCTCTGAGTTATTGCCTATTTCCAACCAGCAAGACTTTGTTACAAATAATATATATGTATTATTTTTCATTACTTTTTTCCTTGCTGAGACAATTACCTAACACCCAAAGTTAAAGGAGGAAGGGATTTTTCAGCTCACAGTTCATAGAGGTTTCAGTCCATAGTTGGCTGGTTCCAAGGCAGAGTGGCACATGGCAGAAGGGCATTGCAGTGGAGAAACAGCTTATGGCATGGCAGGGCAGGCAGAAAACAACAAGCATCAGGCTGCAGCAGCAAAATAGCAGAAGCAGCAGGCTTGCCTCTCCCTTCTATCTTCCCTTTTGGGTGGTGCCACCCACACCCAGGTGAGCCACTCTTATTCCCAGGATCATACCTTTAATTCCAGCGTCACACCCTGTTATGATTTGTGTCTAAATGTCCCTCCAAAACCTCATGTGATCACAAGTGGGGCTTTTCAGAGGTGGCTGGATCTAGGGTGTGTGATACTGGGATTGAGGGTGTGTGGCTACTAAATTAGTCCTCTGATTTGGCATAGCTCTGGATGTGAATAATAGGAAGGCCCATCCTGAGTGTGGGTGGCACCACCCATAGGGCAGGTAGCCTGGATGGATATAAAGGGACCGAAAGAAGGCAAGCTGCTGCTGATGCTTTGATACATTGCTGCTTTGATGCCTTCTGCCTGCCATGAACTGTTTCTCCTCTGTGTTGCCCCTCTGCCATACCTCCCTGACCTGGAGCCAGCTGATTATAGACTGAAATCTGGACAAAGTATGAGTCAAAATAAACTTTGCCTTCTTTAACTTGTGAGTATCAGGTATTTTATCTCAGCAAGGAGAAAAAGTAACTAAGACACACCTTTAATCCACATCTACTCACCCTAATCCAGCCACCTTTGAAACTCCCCACCTTTGACCACATGAAGCTTTGGGGGGGTCATCTAGATACAAGCCATAACATATATATTCTGGAAAGACCCGACTTCCTCTCCCCAACACATGGCTTCATTTGCCTTAGAGCTGACACTGAAGGAAGATGTCATACATAAAGATCCTACCCTAGACACGAAGCTGAGAATTTAAAGGACAGCTAAGTTGTATCTGCACTTTGCATCAGGCCCTGGAACCAAACTGCCTGATTACTGACTTCATATTAACCAGTCCTGTGATCTCAGGCAAGCTGCCCAGCATCTTAAACTTTATTGTATGTACAAAAGCCAGCTAACAGCAATGTAGTACTTACCTCATAGGGATATTTTAAAGTCACGAGGATGCATTGAGTTAATATTTTTGGAACTATGTCTGATGTATGATAATAATCAAGAAATGTCAGCTGGGTGTGGTGGCACATTCCTGTAATCTCAGCACTGAGGGAGGCCGGGCAGGTGACAAATTCAAGTCTCACCTGCACAAAAAAAGAGCTGAGGCTGTATCTCTGCAGTAGAGAGCAGGGCTCAATCCTCAGTGCCACCAGATAGAGAGAGAGAGAAGGAGAGAAAGACAGAGAGGGAGGGAGGGAGGGAGGGAGGGAGAGAGAGAGAGAGAGAGAGAGAAACTCATCTTGATTTCCCATCCCCAGCAGTCTGTACCTAGAAAAAAATCTGTCTTCAGAGGATTGTTTATAGACTAATCTCTCTCTCTCTCTCTCTCTCTCTCTCTCTCTCTCTCTCTCTTTTTTCCCCAGCACCAGGGATCAAACTCAGGACCTTCCACTTCCCAGACAGGTACAGCACCATTGAGCTATATCCAGACTAACATCTAATGGGTTGGTATGTTATGCCCTTGACTTCTAAAAAAGTCTTGGTGAGAGTTACCTATTAACTCCTAACATAGGCATTATGATAGGTTGGTAAGGAAATATCCTGCAATAACTAGATTTTTCTGCATCCCTTGACTACGAAGTCATCGTTGGTCACTATAATGCTAAACAGCTAACTTCAGTGATGCACTCATTAATACTAGATGAGAAATACTCTAGAACCTTCAAATCTTATATTTTCTCAAATTGCAAATACGTTGATGCAAAATAACAAATGTGTGTTACACTTAATGTAGTACAGTGGGTGCAAGGCCTTACTGGTCAGAGATCCTTTCCTAGAGAGATCTATCCATAGCATAGTCCTTCTTAAGGATTTCAGGGTTTTTTTTTAAGTATATAAGAATAAATAACAGGCCTGGGATGATGGAGCTCAGTGGAGCCACACTTGCCTGGCAAGTACAAGGTCCCGAGTTCAATCTCTGGTACTGAAAAAAAAAAAAAAGGATAAATAGCAATATGACATAACAACGAATTGACACATTTTAAATGACTGTGAGATGAGAGACAAATTTCTCACAACTTTGATGAAGCAGACTAAATAACTGAATCAGAAGCATCTCATATTTTTTGAATCAGAGATTGGACTCTAAAAGCAATTAGCCAGGAACTGCCCCTGCCTCACAGTCATGGCAGAAAAGGAAGTAGGAGACAATGGCTTTTGCTGACTCCTGGATCATTGGGCTACAGCTATCACCAGGTCTCACAGTACTTCTATTTCCTGCTCTGAAAATTGGGGCCAGTAGGTGAAACCAGCCTACAGATAGATTCTGAAAAATAATTAATCTACCTGAAGAATGGAAAAAGCCTTTTCTAGCATTAAGAGGAAAACTGACTCTAAGTATGAGTTCAAAGGATTCAAAGCAGCACATGGAAATTACAATTCATGAAAAAGCACAAAATAGAACTACAGAAGACCCCAAATGGACTCGATGTTATGTAATGATGGTATCGGTGAGTGATCTGAATACAGTCAGCTGGACTGACAGACTCACTTCTACCAGGACGATCCATCTCATTCTCATGAAATATTTTTAAAATTAGCCTGTACCCTGACCATTACCTGGATTGTTTCACTTCCTAGGAGGCAACCCCATTTTTCTCCTCATTCTTGCCCTATTGAAAATAAAAGGGGGAAAAATAGGAGAGGGGCTATGGGTGTAGCTTAGCAATCACAGGTCCTGTATTCAAACCCCAGAGCCAATGACAAGAGTAAGAATAATAATGATAATAGAAGAGAAAATTCACCAAATAATATAAATCAAAGAAGGCAGCTTCACTCCGTTCAGTCCATTATATCTCAAAAAGAAAAAGATGTCCCATTGTAGCTTGTAGTCTTCCCTAGGCCCACCAGAAAGGGTCCTGAATATCGACCCCTAATATCAGCTAATACATTCCTAGACACTAGGTCCTGGGATAAATTGGGAGATTGAACTCAGTGAACACAAGATACCGCCACGCTTCAGTCTCAGGCAGACCAACCTCAGCAAGCATTCCAGTTTCCAGGGGCACTGGAATGTTTGCTGACCAGTGTAACCTGAGCAGAGGCTCGAGGCAAATTACAGTATCTGCTTGTTCTCGGGCATCCTAACATCAACTTCCGGTTCCTCAAAACCTACTCTAATAAGAATCCTTTTCTTGCTTCCTCTAAGCAACCAGTGGAAACCTATATAATTCCCATCTTATAAAAGAATCCTTTTAAGGAGGGTAGAAAGTTAATGGTTAAGCCCACTGTTTGTGGTTCCATGAATATAGGTCACAATAGTAACAAGCCTTGAGACAGAAGGTACATAAAGAAGTAGTGAGCAGTTCAGGACCTTATTACAACATGTCTCTCAAACGCAAAGGGACAAACAATGTGTCTGATTGATTTAAAAAAGGAAAGACAAAGCTTGACGGGCAAGGTTCCTTGTGTTCCCAGCCTCCAAACCCTGCCCCAAACTAAAACTTAGGTTAAAGCAAAAGCTTTCCTGACTCATCCGCCTGGGGCCAGCTTCTTTCGGGGCAAAACTGTGTCATTCAAGATTCTAATCTTCTCTCCCCCAGGTTCAGCGCTGCTGACCCAGAAATGTCCATGTGTAAACAATATTCCCCAGGGTGGACACTTGCAGAGAACCAAACCGGAGTTTTGGTTAACTCCTGACACAGCAGCTCCACCGCTGCTGCTCACCTTGCTCTGGAAAAGGCCAAGTTCTAGCTAAGTGAATGAACGATATCCCTGGCCCTGAGGGAATGGCTTGGAGAAAAGAATATAAATAATCTCTAGTGTTGTCATCGAACTCCGGTCCTTCCACTTGCGAGGAGGGTGGGGGGGAACCACTGAGCTAAATCCCCGGCCCCTAGTGTTGTCATTTTTGTTTCCCAAATTCCTGTCACATCTATAAAAGACAGACAATAGGAAGCAGGAGGCAGACCTTTTGCAGATGGGAAGGGGTCCTGGGCGTGGAGGGAGGAAGTAAAGAGGCTAAGATGTGATCTGCATGTGTACCAACTTCCCATGAAGAATGTGTTCATTATGTAATGCAAACATGTACTAATAAGAATAAAATAAAATTATAGTAAAAAATTAAAGTTTTTCATCTCTAGTCATTTGGAGTCTGGGAAACCTATATTTTATACAATGGTAGCCTTTGTCATATACTGTTGTCGTCTATGTCACCAGGTATTGTCCCCTTGTCCTCTCAACTCCTGCACCACACCCAGCATGGGTCTCACACGGGTACCCGGAACCTTTGTGTGAGATCAGCTCTGTAGGCGGAAGGGAGCAGACACAGCTAGGCAGGTGTCAGACTAAAGGCACAAAGTATGCAGCAACTTGGAAAAGGTGAATATTTTATTTTATTTTTGAAAGAAGAATATTTTAGGTTCAGATAGGTAAAAGGGATGCAACTGGGAACTTGGGCAGAGTAATTGAAAGACTATTGGAGCAATTCTATCATATTTCAGATTCATGAAGCACATGCAATTGAATAATAAAAACTGGATATGAGAGATAAAAGCTTTTATGAATGTTTTTCAGGTGTATGTTATGTATATGGTATGAAAGAGGTCTGCATTCATGCTTATGTATGTCAGGAATTATTTTTACTGTACATTCTGAGTCAGAAGAATTATAAGCCAAAGCTCTCAGAGTAAGTAAAATATGTATTTAGATATGTTTAAATTTGACTTTTCACAGTGACCAAGTCCAAACAAAATAGAAAAGGAAGTATGAACTTAGCAAAATATCAAACTAAAAACCTCCAAAAAAAAAAAAAAAAAAAAAGAAGCCTACACCTGCCTGGCAAGCACACACAAAAAAAATGTCTGCCTTCAAATGTGTTTAGTTCCTCAGGAATGAGGAGGAGGTCCAGGCTTGGCTTCTCCATAGAAACCACCCATGTGCTATATAGAATGTGTACTAACACTTGGATTCTATAAGCTACACAGTCTGATACATTTTTAACCTGTCATAGAGAGTTCTGTAAACATGCTCGTACCTGAATGTGTGCTGTACTGTTTCTCTAAACACGAACAAAATGAGTGAGGTAGAGAGGATGTAATCACTTGCCCACTGTGAAGATTTGTACGGTGATGCTGCTGGCCACACAGTGCTTGCAAAGATGTGCCTGTGGTGTGGATGCATCTTGGTTTCCATTCTGTTTTCAGCACCTTGCACAACGCCAGGCACAAGATAAATACTCAATAAATATAAAGTAGCAGTACCAGCAGCCAGAGGCAGGAGGATGCAAGCTCAAGCCCAGCCTGGGCAATTTAGTGAGATTCTGTCTCAAAATAAAAAATAAAAAGGGATGGGGATGTATTTCAGAGCTAAAACCTCCTGGGTCCACTCCCCAGTACCACACACACACACACACACACACACACACACACAAATAATAATATCAATGAGTAAATACCTATCGGCAAATTGATTATTCATTTTTCCAAATTGAAAACTTTTCTTTTTAGGATTTTACTTTCTTTTGCTACAGCAAAGATCTCTGGTTTTTTTGCCAGGTTCCTCATAATTCCTCCTTATCACACTCTCAAGACCTGCACCTGTCTGGCCTGCTTTGAGTCATGTTCCTTGTTTGGGAGGCTTTTGTTTTGGTTTGGTTTGGTTTGGTTTGTTTCCTTTTCTTTTCTTTTTCAGTGCTGGGATCAAATCCAAGGCCTTGAATGGCCAGGCAAGCACCCTACCATTGACAGACACCACCAGCCTCAGCCATTTTTCAAATTTATCCACGTATTCCTTTTTCTGAATTCCACCAGCCAAGGCTGGTGTTCAGTCCATTTGAAAGTTGACTACATGTTGCCTAGTACATCACCACTACTATTTTATTATAACTCGTCTCTGCTCCCTGGGGAATAAGGAAGATGCCATTCCTCCCTGGGCTGTTTCCTAGTCCCTCCCACCCTACCAGCCTCAGGTCGTGTGTCGCCTGCTCCCTCCCTGCCTGTCCCTGTGCTCAGCGCCTTGAATTCATCCTTATAACACCTCACTGCACCGAGTCCTTTGGCTTCCTGTTTTTCCTAGGAAGGAAAGTCTTCACCTTTCTCTGAAAAGGTGTTTTATTTCTGAACCTCCAGTGCTAGCACAGTGCCTGGGACAAAGCAGATACTTAACCAGGTAGGTAATGAATAGCAGCCTGAGAACCAGTGCTGTGGGCTCCACTCCTGGCTCTGCACTGCAGGTTGCTCTGCAGTGAGTCCCTACACCTCTCTGCTTCTTCAACTATAAGTTCAGCAGGCTGGACTCAAGCGGTGAAGCTCTCTCCAGATCAGAGTCCCACTGCTCTGTTGTCCAGGCTCATTGTATCCCCACAAAGCCTATGGCAGCTCTGAGAGGACAAGGTAGGTTCTAAGTCTACACCTACACTTGATGTTAATCATTGGATCTCGGGTGATGGAACTTTTAAAAAACTCAGCCCAGAGGAGACGCTGGGAGTGAGGAAGTAAGATGAGACTGCAATTTGCTTTTGTTACTCAGTGGCTTCAAAGTTATGGCAACCAATCATAGGAAACTTGTTTAGATAGTACTTCATATGATTGAGTGAGTGAGTGAGTGAGTGAATAGAAAAAAGTTGGAGAAGGATGAAAATTGAGTAAGAGAAAGAGGACTTGATATCCAGTCTTGCAAACTTTATGTGAGAAAGAGTGGATGTTGACAGTGCAGAAGGGTTTATCCTCTTACAGAAAAAAATACAAGTTCCCAGTGAATCACAAATATGATGGTTTTACTTTGCTAAATTTGATTTACACCTTTTTGTTTTTAGTTTTTTGAGATAGGGTCTTGCTATGTAGTCTAAGCTGGTCCCAAATTCATGACCCTCTGGCCTCAGCCTCCTGAATGCTGGAATTACAGACATATACCATCATGCCTGACTGTAATTTAATCTTTAAAAGCAAATCTATCAACCAGACCTAGTGCCATAGATCTGTAATCCCCAGCACTTTGTGAGGCTGAGAGAAGAGGATTACACTGGGCAACTTAGTGAGATCATGTATCAAAATAAAAAATAAAAATAGGCCTGGGGATATAGCTCAGTGTGAAGTTCCTGAATTCAATTCCTAGCACCAAAAGAAGTGTAGCTGAATGGATTTACTGAAGTCAGAAGCCCCACCCTGGATGTAGGTGGAACCTACCAATAGCCTCGTAGCCTGGATGGAATAGAAAGGGAAAGGGCGGCTCACTGCTGCTGCTTTCTGCCTACCCTGCCATGGACTGTTTCTCCTCTGCCGTGCTGCCATGCTTTGTTGCCTGTCAACTATGCACTGAAACCTCTACAGACTGTGAGCCAAAATAAACCTTTCTTCCTAAAAAAAATAAATAAATAAAAACCAGTGAAAAAATAATAGTCAAGTCTGAGCATATAGCTCAGAAGTAGAGCACTGGCCTAGCATGCAGGAGGCCCTGGGTTCAACCTCTACAAAACAAAATAAAATGGTCAACAAATTGTTTTACATCTTCATATATTATAATATCCTTTACTAAGGTTGAGAGAAACCACTTGACATAACAAAAATCAAGCTGGCATCTTTGGCAGGGTCCATCCTCCTAAAATGGACAGGGGATAGTGGCCAGGTATAAAAATAGTAGAATCAGCCAAGCATGGTTGCACACACTTGTAATCTCGGTCAGAAGGAACACAAGTTCAAACCCAGCCCAGGTAACATAGCAATTTAGTGAGACCCTGTCTCAAAATAAAAAACAAAAAGGTCTAAGCCGGATGTGGTGGTGCACATGCCTGTAATCCCAGCACTTGGGAGTCTAAGGCAAGAGGATCACTTCAGGTTTGAGGCCAGCCTGGGCTACATAGTGATTTCAGGGCCAGCCTGAACTACAAAGGGAGACCCTGCCTCAAAAAACCAAAAAAAAAAAAGAAAAAAGAAAAAAAGAAAACCAAAAAGGTTGGAAATGTAGCTCAGTGCAAAGGCCCTGGGTTCAAACTCCCTTCAGTACTGCAAATGATGATGATGATGACAGTGGTGGTGGCCACAATAGAGTCATAGGACCAGAGGTGTAACTCACTGATAGAGGCCATAGATTCCATTCTCAGCACTGCGAAAACCAAAACAAAATTTTTTTAAAGTATTACCAATGGAATCTCAGTTTCTGCCACTCATAATCTCTCCAACCTTCTACAGGTTATCCTAGGTCATTGGGCCTTCTTCATCTTTAAAGTGGGTGTGCTAATAATAGTACTTCCCTTCCAGGGTTGTTGGACAAATAATTTAATTAATATACTAATATAATTAATATATCAATATAATTAATATAATATATTAATATAATTAAAGAATGTCTGCTGCCTAGGAATTAGTATTTACATGTTTGCTATTATTATTAATGAGATAGAGTATAGGACAGGAACATTCAAAGGAGATTAAATTATGTATAAAAGCACCATGTACATTTTGCCTTTATGCTCTGTCAGCTACCCAAGGCTGCTCTGAGCCCCATTTTACGTTCTTTCTGCACTGCGACTGTGCATCTTGACAATGATGACCCATGTCGGTGGCAGCTGTTACCGCTCTGTCTTGCTGGTATAAAATCCCCAGGGATATGCAGGGTTTCTGAACTTCTGTATGGCTCTGGGCCTCTCGAACACTTTACTGCATTCCAGTGAGGTAGGACATGGTGGCTTGTGCTTTGCGGATAACCTCCAACTAACCTGCCTCGCTGACCACCGAGCCAGCCACCTCTCTCCCCTCCTTATTTGTGGCTCTCCTTTCTACATCAGGCTGTTCAGTCATCCACACTCCGACAGTTCCATCCTACTTTTGCAAAGTCTGTCTTGTCTACTTATGGGAAATTAATGATTGCTAAAACGATGTGGGTGTTGTAGAGGGAACAATATTTAAGGTACACAGTACACAGTATTGACCTCTGACCCCTTCTTTCTCCCCTCCTTGCCAACAGAACCCTCATTTTTCCTCTCTGAAGAAGTGACCCTATGGTGGGGCCTGCTCAGGAGTAAATCCTGAGTATTTTAACTGGCCATGGCCATCACCTCCTTTCCTGGTGTCTTGTCTAGGGATGGGCATATGACTTGTGCCTATCAGTGCTAAAGGAGAAACCTGCCAGACTTTACTGGGTGAGTTTCTGTTCTGACAAAAAGATAAAATTAGAACCATTTTGTCCTGGAGTCTTCTTTTGGTGCAAAGTGATTCACAGACTAGCTTCAGCCAGCCTGTGTGAGAGGGTACATTGCCCTTCTTATGGAAGCTTGTTGGGTCAAGCTTAAAGCTTATCCATACCAAAGTTTAAGAAATTTTTTTTTGAGACAGGGTCTCGATATGTAGTTCAGTTCAGGCTGGACTTGAACTCACTATGTAGCCCAGGCTGGCCTAAAATTCAGTGATATTCCTGCCTCAGCCTCCCGAGTGCTGGGATTACAGGTGTGATCCACCACACTTGGCCAAGCCGTATCTTTAAGAGGAAAAAAAATCTAAAGATACACCTGGAGAAGCTGTCAGAGAACATGAGCTGTTTAATGATGGTCTCAAAATATGTTTTAATCTATGGTTTTAATTGTAAGTATAGCCTAACCCTTTACTTACATAAAAGCTGATTTTTAATATTCCCTCAGCAAACTTTGATAGAAAAATATTTCATTTTGAATATAAAACTGTGGTCTTTCTCCAAAGATGGACTAGATCTAAGGCACTTTAAACATTTTGTTAAATGCCTCAAGTTCATCAGATAGCCAAAGTAGAAATCAAATCTGGGATCCACCCCTCACCATGAAGTATGGAGCTTATCTTGGGCATTATCAAGAAAAGAAAAATCAATGTCACTTGTTCAGATCCTTGACTCCCATGAACTGGCACCCTAAATTTCTGGCACAATTGTTGACTGCAGACAGACCTAACTAATCCCTTACTGAGACTGAATGACTCTTTTTTTCCAGTACCGGGGACTGAACTCAGGGCCTTGCGCTTTTGAGGCAGGTGCAGGTCCACTGAGCTAAATCCCCAACCCTGAGACTGAATGACTTTTGGGGGGCGGGGATCAGAGGGTCGGAGGGATTGAACCCAGTGCCTTCACACTGAGCTACACTCGCAGCCCTTTTTTAATTTTTTATTTTGAGGCAAGGTCTTGCTAAGTAAGTCGCCCAGGGTGGGCTGGAACTTGTGATTTTCCTGCCTCAGCCTCCCAGAGTGCCGAGGTTACAGGTATGCACTCCACATGTGGGAAGCTTTCAATGAGCTTGCAGGAGGGCAAAGCGCTTGCCAAACCCCTGCCAGTCTCTGTGCCAGAATTTAAGTTCCCAGCATACCACAACCAAGAGCTGCAGGATCAGGGCCAAGGGAAACTTGTAGTCATTTATCAGCTGTGATCCCTGCACCAGGAACATTTCCCTAGAGCCCAGTTAGAAAGCATGCACATCCTCGTCAAAAAACTCCAGTCCTTACTTTATGTTTTAATTTTCTTTGTGCTGGGGATTGAACCCAGGGCTTCGGCACATGTTGTGTCCCCAGCCCCTCTCATCTTTATTTTAAATTTTCTTTTCTTTTTTTTTTTTTTGGTACCAGGGATCCAACTCGGGTCCTTGTCATTGCACAGCAGGTGACGAAACCACTGAGCTAAATCCCCAGCCCTCTCATCTTTATTTTAAAGCAGTCTGTTTGCTCCTGACGCTCTCAACTATGATTTGTCTGCTTAAAGCTCACAAATTTGAGATTTTCAAAGATATATTCTCAAGCTGGGCATGATGGTGTATGCACACAGGAAGCTGAGGGGAGGACTGTAAGTTCAAGGCTAGCTTCAGCTACTTCGTAAGACCTGCCTCAAATAATAATAATAATATGTTCTCAAGTATGTAAGCTTCTCAGCTGCTGACGGTGTCAGGATTCATATCTCCTGCTTAGAGATAAAGCAAATTTTGTTGTTGCTTTTGTTAACTGTTTGAAGCAGGGTCTTGCAATGTATTTCATGCCGGCGTTAAGTTGGCTATGTAGCCCAGGCGGGCCTCGAACTCATGATCCCCCTGAGTTCTGGGATTACAAGCGTGGTCCATTGTGCCCAGCTGAGATAAAACAAGTTTTGGCTTTGTGCTTTACCATTTCAAAGCCTCTTGCCCCTTTTTTCTTTTGCACTACTGGGGTTTGAACCCAGAACCTCTCAATGCTAGCCAAGTGCTCTACCCCTGAGCTATATTCCCAGCCTGTATTAAATAAATAAATAAATAAATATAAATAAACATTTACTTCGAGACAGATTCTCACTAAGTTGCCCAGGCTGAGCTCAAACTTATGACCCTCCAGCTTCAGCCTCCCTAGTAGCCAGGATTGCAGAGCAGCCAGGCTGCTCCCCTGCCTCTACCTGTCTGACCGTGTGCTGTATTTCCACCCACCTCTTGTCCTCCGTGTCCACTCACTGTCCTCAGTTTTCTGTTCACTGGTGACAGATGTGACTCTGGAGTCTAAGGCTCACGACTCGAGGGAAAAGGTCACGACCACTGCATACCTTGCACGGGGCAGACAGACCCTAGGCTCATGCTGCCATCTCTCTGAGGACACTCTGACCTTCTTGATTTGGTTTCTACTGCCAGACTTTGTATTCTTATAGATCACTGGGTAGCACTGGGAAAATGTCAATAACCGTCTGCCAAACTATTAAAGAAGAAATACTGAGAGCCAGGCTGGCTATGCAATTTACCACCGGAACTGATGGGCGTACTTGACCTTATTTGACAAGCAGTGAAGCTGAGTCTGGTCCAAGCTCCACAAAGAAGGGAGGAAATCAGCGATGCGACTTGGGCTGTGACACCAGACCGAGCCCTCACTTGCAGCTCCATTCTTCACCAGCTGATTGGCCTGGGGCCGATAATTTAACTTCACAAAACTTCTCGTTTTTCATCCTGAAAACAAGTCTGAGGAGCTGGGCGTGGTGGTGCATACAGCTGCAATCCCAGCACTCTGGGAGTCTGAGGCAGGAGGGTCCCAAGATCAAGCCCACCTTGGGCAACTTAGCTCCTTAGTAAGAACCTGTCTCAAAATTTAAAAAAAATTTTTTAGAAGGGCTGGGGATATAGCTCAGTGTAAAGGAATAAAAAGGGAAGGCAGGCTGAAAGTCTAGTTCCTTCATGGGAAAATCACTACCATCCATGATTAAATAAGACAAGCTGCATCAGAAGGTAGCTATTAACTGCCCTGTTGACAGTCGGGACCTGCACCCTCCTGGTCCAGATGTGACCCCTCTCTGGTGCCTCCCAAGTGGTCAGCTCCCAAGCACACTCGGAGACCCTGGCCAATTTCACTGCTTCCATTATCTTTACACGTCCTGCCCTTTTCACCTTCAGTTTCCTTAATGATCAAATCCTCCTCCACATGATCTTTTGTCTTTGTTTTCCCTGCTGTCTCAAAGAACTTTCTTCTCAGACCCTCCCTCTCTCAACTGTCCCTTGTCCACCACTTGCTACGCATCCATAGAGTGTGAGCCACTGTGCTGGGGGCGGACAGGTCAGGAACTCACATCTTGGTGAAGAAGGGAAGAAGGGCCGGGATTTAGCTCAGTGGTTCCACCACCTACCTCACAAGCACAAGGTCCTGAGTTCAATCCCCAGCAGAAAAAAAAAAAAAAAAAAAAAAAAAATGGGAAGGAGAAAAGGAGCCATGGAATACAGAGGAAGCCACATGCTGGGTGCTGCCGGAGCACTGCGGAGGCAGGAGAGCTGCCACACCCAGCCCGGGCACTGAGGCTCACCCTGTGCTGAGACCCAGCTAGCCACATGGAGTACAGTACTTAGAGCTCACGACAGTAACATGGCATAGACATCAGCATCTTTATTTTAGAGTAGAAGAAACTCTCATGTATTCCCAAAGGGAATTTCATAAGACTGAACATTTCCTGAGCATTTACTATTCCCCACGCTCAGTTATAAACAAATGCATTTTAAGCCATTTAGTCTTTACAACTGCCCTATGTTAGTTATTACTATCTGCATTTTACACAGGAGAGAACTGTAACACGGCTAATGAGTAGCAAGGCCAGGGCTGTCCGGTTCAGCATATACACATACACACATACACACATGCTTAAGTGTCTATAAGCTTATAATTCCACCTGTTCGGGAGGCTGAGACAGGAAGATAACAAATTCAAGGCCAGCCTGGGCAACTCCATGAGAATGAATCTTAAATTAAAAAATAAAAAGGGCTGGGATGTAACTCAGTGGCTCAGTGGCAGAGCACTCCAGCTTCAATCCCAACCCCATGAAGCAAAACAAAAAGAAAAAAAAAGAGAAGGAAGAGGAGGGGGGAGGGGAAAACAAACAAAAGAATGGGAATGTGGCTCCCTGTAGAGAGCTTGCCTAGCACGTGCATGCGAGGGCCTGGGTTCGATCCCCAATAGCACAAAAGAAAAAGAAAAAATCCTAGAAGAAATACTTCAAAACATTAAAACCTCAAGATGTTGGAATTGTAGGTGATTCTCATATCTTTCCTTTTTTACTTGTCCCTGAAATTGTCTTAATCCCTTAATCCAGTATACATATCCACAAGTGCACACTTCCCTTGAAAAATGTGAATATATGTCTGTATTTTCTTTGTTTGCTTGGCTCTCTCACACAATTGCCTTATTTTGCTCATGCAACAATGAATATCGCATGAGTCCCTCTGAGCCATCCACTCAATCTTTTTATTAATGGCTACATTACAGCCAAAGAAATGCAGGAGCTGTAATCTATGCAACCACCCCTTGTTGTTGGTCATTCTCTGTGTTAATGTTACTGTTATTGTTACGGAAATGCTCCAGCCATGTACCCAGCACAGGTCAGGCTCAGCTCTTCAGGAACGTGCTGAGGTTGCCCAGCCACTGCGTGTCTGTGTCTTCCCAAGTGCAGCTTCCTCTTGGGAATGCCCTGCTGCTTGGCGACTTTAAGTTGCCCTACAGAGGCTCAGGCTCCACCTCCTCTGGGCCACTTCTGCTTTTCTCTCCCACGATGGACTGGCAGCTCCTGAGTGCTCTCCTGAGTGCTCTCCTGAGTGCTCCTGAGCTTAGTTCTAATAAACAACTCTCATCTTTTGTCTCTTTCACCACACTGAACCTCACCAGGCTGACTGCCTCATCAGCCCCAGTCATGGACTCCAGCACAAGTTGGTTAAAGAATAAATGGATGGGGGGATGGGGGGGGTGGGCAGACAAAAGACTAAACAGAGGCATGTGATATCAAGATATTTTCCATGAACGGCAAGTCATCAATTCGGCTAGGGCTTAGAAGGAGTGTAAAGTGTGGGAAAAGATAAACTAGAGAAGTAAAATGGTTAGATCCTAAAGCATCTTGTCTATCCAATTTAAGAGTATGACATTTCTCTTAAAGAGTATGGATAGCCATTGAAAAAGTTTAAGCAGCAGAATATCGTTTTTATTTCTTTTTCAATTCATTTTATGTTGTTTTTATGGTGCTGGGGATTTAACCCATGCCTCCCACACGCTAAGCACAAACTGTACCCCTGAGCTCTATCCCAGATCTTAGTGACACTGTTTCAGGCAGGAGTGTAGCAGGTGGCCTAGAAGAAACCAGCGTTCAGGCCAGGAACCATCTAGAAGCAGCAGAAGTGGCTACAGTGAGAAATGACCAGGGCTACTGTGTATGTGCCCATCACTGGGCAAGACATAACACGCCTGTCTGTTATCATTTGACCCTCACCATACCCCAAGAGATGGATCCTACTAGGCACATCACTCAGACGACACAGTGGCCAAGCCGTGGGTCATGGCATTAGCAGCTCGTCCCGGCTGCATCTCACATCCACCTGGCTCTCTGAGTGCAGACAGCAACAGGGCCGGGACAGAGAGGAGAGGCGCCAATGACAGGTGTGTTGGAGACAGGAGGACCTGTCAACTGAACAAACAGAGCACCAGAGCCAGAGGAAATATTTAGGATGACACTCAGATCTCTTAGCAATTTGGTGACATCATCAAAAAAAACAGTATAGGGCCGGGGATTTAGCTCAGTGGTTTTGCTGCCTGCTGCGCAAGCGCAAGGACCCGAGTCCAATACACGGTACCAAAAATAAAAGCAGTATTCTGTAAGAAAAGTATAGTGGGGATGAGTATGATCAACATATATACATTGAAATCCAGTACTTTGTAAAATTAACTATCAGATATATGCAGATAGATACATAGACATACAGGTAAGTGACATATATTCCATCTGGAGCTTGATGAATTGGTTTGGCATGTTGCTATTGTGAGTGTGTGTGTGTGTGTGTTTTATATCATTTAAAAACATAATACATTATCAATTCTAAATTAAAATTCTTTAAGCTTCCCCAGTATAGGCCTTCCCAGCCATTAATATTAATATTGAGACCTGGCATGGTAACTTACACCTATAATCCCAGCCTCGGGGCAGAAGGATCACAGGTTTGACCCCAGCATGGGCAATTTAGAGACATAGTGAGACCTTGTCTCAAAATAAAAAATGAAAAAGGGATGGGGATGAAGTACAGTATGAAGGCCCTGGATTTAATCCCATATTGTAAGTAATGATAATAATAATAAATATCGGTAACATATTTATTGATTTTTATTTGCCAAGCATACATATAATTTAATTCACAAAATATTTTTTCAAGGGAGAATCTTGTTATATCTTTAAAGTAAAACACAGATTTTAATCTATCAAACATTGTGTAGCACTGATCAAATTATTTAAAATTTCTTTTTTGTGTGTTTTTTTAAAAATTAATTTTATTGGTACATTTTAGGTATACAATATAATGGCATTCATCACTGGAAATTTGCACCTTTACATAATCCACCCTGGTTCTTATTGTTTCCCCATCCCCCTGCCCTCCCTTCAACCCCTCCATCCCTCCCTATTTACAAAGACTTTGTTTCCATTTTTTCATTTTCTCATATGAATTCCATTCCCTTCTTTCTTTTCCCCTACCCCTCCCATTTCCCCTTCCCCTTTGCCCCTTTTCTTCCTATTTCACATTATCTATTATACCTTTTAGTCCTTATTTACACTTTCAGTTTCTCACTATAGAGAAACTATTCGGTATTTACATATGTGTGTCCTATTTATTTCACTTAAGAGTATGGCCGAAATGTGCATCCATTTAGCTATAAATGTCTCTAGTTTCTTGTTCCTTATGGCTGAGTAGTACTTCATTTTATTTTATTTTATTTTATTTTATTGGTACCGGGGATAGAACTTGGGTCCTTGTGCTTGTGCAGCAGGTGGATTACTTCATTTTAGAAAAAAACACCACATTTTCTTTATCCAGTCTCCAGTTGATGGGCCACTGGGTTGTTTCCAAGTGTTAGCTATCACGAACTGTGCTGCTATGAATATGGGTGCACATATATCACTGTGGTATGATTCTTTTAATTCTTTGGGGAAGATACTCAGCAGGGGAATAGCTGGGTCAAATGCGACTTCCAATCCTAGTTCTTTGAGGTATCTCCATACTGATTTCCACAGTGGTTGCACCAGTCTACACTTCCATCAACAGTGGAGTAAGGTTCCTCTTTCTCCACAGCCCAGCCACCATGTTATTGGTTGATTTCATGATAGCAGCCATTCTTTCTGGGGTGAGGTGGAATCTCAGCCTTGTTTTCATTTGCATCTCTCAAAATTTTCACCAGTGATGTTGAACATTTTTTCATATGTTTATTTGCTGTTTCTACTTCTTTGAGAAATGTCTGTTCATTTCAGATGCCCATTTTCAGATTGGGTCTTTAAATTTGGGAGGTCTGATTTTTTTTTTTTTTTTTTTTGGTACTGGGGATTGAACTCGGGCCCTTGTGCTTGCACAGCAGGCAATGAAACCACTGAGCTAAATCCCCGGCCCAGGTCTGATTCTTTTTTAAGTTCTTTATAGATTCTAGATAGTAGACCTTTGTCTGAGGGACAACTGGTGAAATTTTTTCCCACATTGTGGGTTGTCTCTTCACACTGTTGGTGGTTCCTCTTGCTGTGCAGAAGCTTTTTTTTTTTTTTTTGGTACCAGGTATCGAGCTTGGGACCTTGCGCTTGCGAGGCAGACGCCAGAACCACTGAGCTAAATCCCTGGCCCTGCAGAAGCTTTTCAGTAAGATTGTTTAGTAGATTGATTGCTTGTGCTAGTTCACGGGCAACTGAGGTTTTGTTCATAAAATCTTTTCCTACACCAATGCCTTTAAGAGTTCTACTTAACCTCGGTTCCAGTCGGTTCAGTGTTTCTGTTTTAGTATTTAGATCTTTAATCCATTTTGATTTTAGTTTAGTGCATGGTGACAGGTATAGGTTTAGTTTTTACCTTTGGCAAGTTGAAACACAATTTTTCCAGCACCATTTATTAAAGAGGCTATCTTTCCTCCAGTGAGGGTGTTTGGCTCCTTTGTCAAAGATGAGGTGGCTGAGTGTGTCTGGACTTGTTTCTGCATCCTCTAATCTGTACCACTCATCCTCATGTCTGTTTCTTTGCCAGTACCATGCTGTTTTTATCACAGTAGCTTTGTATTACAGTTTCAAGTTGAGGATTGCGATACCCCCTACCTTGTCTTTATTGCTTAGTATTGCTTTTGCTATTCTAGGTCTCTTCTTGTTCCAAGTGAATTTTTGGATTGTTTTCTCCAGGTCTGTGAAGTATGCTGCTGGGATTTCAATTGGGATTGCATTGAATCTATATAGCAGTTTTGGAAGTATGGCCATTTTCACTATGTTGATTCTTCCTACCCAGGAGCAAGGGATGTCTTTCCATTTTCTGATATCATCTTCAATCTCTCTTTTCAGAGTGTTATTGTTTTCAGAGAAGAGGTCTTTGATTTCTTTTGTTAGGTTGATTCCTAGGTATTTCAATTTTTTGGATGCTATTGTGAAAGGAATTGATTGCTCCATTTCTCTCTCAGTGAGTCTGTTTTTTGTGTACAGAAAAGCTATTGATTTTTGTGTATTGACCTTGTACCCAGCTACTTTACCAAATTTGGTTATTAAGTCTAGAAGACTTTTGGTGGAGTTCTTGGGGTCTTCTGTATAAAGTATCATGTCATCTCCAGATATATTGATGGTGGATTATGCTCCCCACCGAATTTGTCCAATAGGGCCTCTGTGTTCCTGTGTCAACGTAATCATTTGTTTGATATTCCATACCTCCTTGGGAATGGCAGTGTCTGCAGCAGAAGAAGCCGCGGTGCAGGCGCCCACCTCGAGGTCCATGTCCTGGTTGAACCAAGCCTGGCCCTGTTCCACACGCCGCCATCTTATAATCCTGCTTTTTGTGTTTTTTGAGACAGGATCTTGTTATGTAGTTCAGGCTGGCCTCAAACTCATGATGAGCTTCCTGCCTCAACCTCCTGAGTGGTGGGATTAAGTGCATCACCATGTCTGGCAATTTAAAACTTCTGAGTGCGAATTTTTTTCAAAGTAAAGAAGAAGTAAATAAAAGTTATTTTGAGGATTAAATAATAGAACATATGTAAAGCACTTAGCAGATATTAATACATGCTCAATAAATGTAGAAATAATACACGAGTTTATAAATGTAAAAAGAGGTTGAGAAATTAGTCAAAAATCATATATCTGGGCTAGGGATGTTGCTCAGTGGTGCCATGCCTGCCTGGCAAGTATAAGGTCTGGAGTTCGATCACCAGTACCGAAAAAAAAAATCATATATCTAACAGAGCTGGTCTAAATCTAATATATTCTAATATTAAAATAAGTAAAACTTTCAGATAATACAAAATGCAAGAATGCACTAAATTTAAACATGCACAATTAAGTTGTTTTTTGCTTTTTGTTTTGATGGGAATTGAGCACAGGACCCCAAGCAATCTAAACATATGCTCACCAATAAGCTGTACCTCCAGCCTCCACAATTAAATTTTGTGATAATGGAGACTAATGAAAAAGAGAATATGTAATAGAAATTTTACACTTCCAAGTTATTTATTTACTCATAAATTCAGTTTTCTCTTCTCTTAATTATTAGGTGAATAAAGGAAAATTGGACAGATTGCGGACTTCTGAGACATGCAAAAGGACTGGGAAAATCTAAAATGTAAATATTCAGTATCTAAATAAATAATACTAGAGAATATAACTTGTTAGACCCATAGAAATAAAGATAACAGCTAAGAAGTGAACCTGTCTCTGAAACTCTTCAGTTTTCCTATTTCATATACTATAAAGAGAATTTTCTGTGTCCTCGGTGTCTTTTAAAATTATTCCTTTCTGGGTCAGGGATTTAGCTCAGTGGTTTCACCGCCTGCTGCACAAGTGCAAGGACCCGAGTTTGATTCCCGGTACCAAAAATAAAATTATTCCTTTCTGCTAGGCATAGTGCCACACACCTTTCCTCTTCTTTCTTTTCCTGTTTTATTCTTTCTTCAATAAACTGGAATATGTAACACATGAATTTATGGCCTCATGTTATGCCTTCAGTCAGTAGATTGAGGTTTTGACTAAATTCAGATTGATGCATTAAGAAACTGCTTAAATAAAAAATATTTAAAATTCTGCTTTATCATTTTTATTACACATTTTCTCATTTCACAAAGGACTAAGAAGTTTAAAAAAATTCTATTTAAAAAACAGAAATGTAAATCATAATTGAGTTATGTAGCTCCACTTAACATATGGCCATATACAATATTTCAGTCTAAAAGAACATTTAATATTTAGATGACTGTTTTATTCATGTGCTCTACCAGATGTTAGGTATGTTTAAATTTTTTAAAATTTTCAGTAAAAGACACATTGCTATTAATCCCCCTCAGAATATTCTCTGTCAATTTGAACACTTTTAGCCCATCATTCTTGCCACTTTCTGAAGCAGTTCTGGAGTCCTGTTTTAGAAGTGTCATTAGCCAGGGATTTAGCTCAGTGGTTCCGGTGCCTGCCCCATAAGTACAAGGTCCCGAGTTTGATCCCCAGTACAAAAAAAAAAAAAGAAAGAAAGAAAAGGAAATCTAGAAGTGTCTTTAGTTGCACTGTCGTGGCTACCTTGATGGCCCGAATCAATTCAAAATGTTTATCTTTCATGGTCATTTTGACTTTGGGGAAGAGCCAGGAATCACAGTGCCAGATTCAGTGGATGAAGACACACCATAATGTTTATACAAGCCTGCCTTCCTTTGAATGTCACTCAGAGGAAGCAACACTCACTGCAGTCTTGACTACATTTCCTAAAGACACTCACAAAAGAGAATTCACAGAACAGCATCAGAAAGTGGTGAGAACAATGTAATTAGTGTGTTCGAAGTGAGGGGGGGATTTTGAAGGGGAAAAAATTGCCAAGTAATAGCTTTTACTGTAATAAATCTTTTTAATTTTCATATTCACTGTGTTTCTTATCAGTTCTTGTGCAACATTCAGCTTCATGGATTAGGAATGTTTGAGATCTATTTTGTGATTCTTTTTTGTTTGTTTGTTTTGTTTTTGGTAGCGAGGATCAAACTCCAGACCTTGTGCTTATGAGGCAGGCGGTGGCACCACTGAGCTAAATCCCCGGCCCTATTTTGTGATTCTGTATTTTAACAATAAAGATATGATTCCTAGGGAAATCACTTTGGATACGTGGCCATTCCCTTTTAAAAACATTTTGAAGACAAGGGATTTAGCTCAGTGGTTCTGCTGCCTGCCTCACAAGTGCAAGGACCCGAGTTCGATCCCTGGTACCAAAAAACCCCAACATTTTGATCCTTTAGTGATTTGCTTAAATGTTTTTAAAGGCCTTCAATGGGAACAAAACACCACTGGGTTTATTTCATTTATTCTACATCTTTACAGATTATAAGCCATCAGACACAGATCATAGAGCATGATAATCATGGGGAGCTCAGCATAAACCTAGCAGAGAATAAAGTCTTAAACATTCCAATTGCCAAAATATTGACTAAGGCTCTGTTTAATTATTAGTGCTATAAAAAGTAGGTGATATTTACCTGGCCACAACAGTGCTGTGTAAAAGTCACTTATCTTTCCACCCAGGTGCCACATTTCCCACCATTATTAAAAAGAACAAGAAGAAATCTTCAGTTCCTCCTCTTTAAAACCCACCATCATATGTCATTTGGCAGGGAAGAGGGTTATTAAGAAGCTGATTAAAAAATGAGCACCAGCCCTAGCCCAGGTCCTATATAAAACCAGCAACAATAACATTTCTAGTGAAGGATAGAAGCAAAAATGCACTATTAAGCAATGATTTGGTAGGGACAGGCTGGCTCACTATTTCTAAGCCTTCTGTACAATCTCACCAATACTGGTGCAATCAATCTGTTTGAATGATGAGTGATATTGAGGAGCTTGTTCTTAACCTAGATTATAAACATACTTAAAGGGACTTTCTGGCATGTTCATGTAAGGTGTTCACCATAAATCCAATTTTACAAGATTATCAGCTCCTGGCACCTAAGTCACAATGCCTTGGAAGCGCGCATTCGGAAAGTTACAGCAACTGTAACTCATTAACTGAACTTTAACATTATCATGCAATATGGGTTCAGATGACATTGTTGAATACCTTTTGGATTTTGGCAAAGATGCCTTGGAGTCATTAGTTATCTGTCAATCATTTATAAATCTCTTCTGCAATCAGTTTGCAAATAGTGTTTTATCATTATAAACGTGTATTCTTGTATATGTGAGTCATTATGAGTGCTCTCCATGGAGGTACCTCATGGGTTCCATGGCTAGAGAAGGCATCTAAACCAGGATGCTGTCATGGAAAATGCTCACACCTGCCAAAAGGAAATGATCAAAACACACCTTGATGGAGAAAAATAATTAGTGGATCTAGACAGTGTAATTTGCTTTCTGTTTTTTCCTCCCTCGTGGTTGGGAGCTAAGTAGCTTGTTCATTGTGGTTGAGGCTTGAGTCCCAAGCACCTGTTATTTGAACCACATGTGAATATTACTCTCCTCTCTCTTTCAGAAAAACATGTTCCTTTCTCACAAACCACTGATTACCTATTTCTATTAAATTAGCCTGGGTAGATAAGCTTCAAAAGACCAAAGTAACTCATTAATATAGTATTTCCCCAGGATGCCAGTAAGGTTTAAAGGAAACTGAGTAAGAGAATGGCAAACAGCAAAGAATATTTTTAAAGCTTCTATTAGGAGATATTAGGCAACCTAGGAAGGCTATTGTTCCTCAACTTTTTTTGTACATTTCTCAAAATAACTGTAGCTAATCAGAGGCAGATAACATAGCATTAAATTCAATATTTGTGCTATTACATGTTTTGTTAACATATACAAAAAAGAAGGAAGCAAATCACTTTCTGATGCCATCAAGTTTCATGAATCCATGGTACTTCTTTAGGGTACAGCCATACCTGTGACTAAGATAGGACTGGGATCATTCTCACACATGGTGTACATCTTCCAAAATCCCATTCAGGAAGATGTGTCCCCCGCATAGACAGGAAGTCACACAGAAATACTAGGGGTTTTTTTGTTTTGGGGGGGGGGGTTTGGGGTTTTTTTGCAGTGCTGGGAACTAAACCCAGGGCTCCGCACATGCCAGGGAAGAACTACATCCCCAACCCATAAATGCTTGCTTTCACTGACATCTACATGAGTATTGAACACTATATGCTCATATGGATGGATATGTACAGATATATAAATATCTATTTGTATAGACAGACCTATATGAACATATAAACCTATATAATAGGTACATGTATCATATCTATGTAGATTATTTACTTCTTACCCAAAAAAGCTATTGGACTCCATCATTTTTATTTATAAAAAATTCAAGGATTAAAGAGGCCATAGCATTTTTTTGAGACAGGGCCTTACTATGTAGTTCAGGCTGACCACGGACTCACTATGTAGCCCAGGGTGGCCTCGAACTCCTGGCAGTCCTCCTGCCTCAGCCTCCCAAGTGCTGGGATTACAGGCATGACACCCAGCAAAAATGATGTTTTGAAACCCACTATATATTTAAAAGAAAATTGATCTAAGTAAATAATACTTAATGTAGCATTAATGCAAAATCGATGGCATTGGTTATGTGTACATAAGAACTTAAAGCTCAAAGGAAAAATCAGCATGTTTATTACCCAGCTCCGCCAAGAGCCAGGGTTACCAGTTATCTTAGTTGGTGAAAAGCAGCATTTTTTTTTTTTAAGTATTGGAGATTGAACCCCAGGGTCTTTGCACTGAGTTACATCCCCAACCCTCTAAAATAAAGAAAAATTTGAGACAAAGCACCCAGGTGAGTGTGTGCAGGCAGAGTTCAGAGCTAGCAGCCCAGCCCAAAGGTTTACAGGGGAGAGGGGCTGGAGGATGCTCACTTTCCCTCCAGCTGGTCTCTCTCTACACAGCACATTAGTGTTCAGACACAACACTCCACCTTTCAACTGAAACAACATGAGGCGAGAGGGCAAATGAAAACGTGCCAGTTACCAGAGCTAAAAGCAAAGGAGAAAGGGTCATAAACTCCATGATTCAAAGTTTCGGACAATCTATTATACGTGTGAAATTTTATTCGAATAAATGTCAGTATATTGAGTTAACAATGATCTGTACACATACAGCCCCACTATTGCATCTAAAAGAGGTGTCGAAGGGTCGGGGGTTTAGCTCAGTGGTTCCGCTGCCTGCTGTGCAAGCATGAGGACCAAGTTCGATCCCCAGTACCAAAAAAAACCAAAAACAACAAAAGAGGTGTCGATATTAATATTACTCAAAACTGCTGGACAGTGTGGTGCATGCCTGTAACTCAGCACTTGGGAGACTGAGGCAGGAGGATGGCCAGGAGTTTGAGGCCAGCCTGAAATGCATAAAGAAACCCTGTCTTTAAAAACTGAAAAAACAGCTGGGGATTTAGCTCAGTGGTTCTGGCACCTGCCTTGCAAGTGCAAGGTCCCGAGTTCGATCCCTGGAACCAAAAAAAAAAAAAAAAACCTGAAAAAAAATTTAAAAAGAAGAAAGGGTCAAGTGATAAAGCACCCCAGGCTTCAATACCTAGCACTTCTCCCGAAAAGCATACTGTTCCACGGTGTGGGGAAAGACATTCATTACTCATCCAGATTTTATTACACTGAAGGACAATAGAAATATTCCCCAAGAACTCAAAACTTCCTTTAATCGTATGTGTGAGAGTTCTTTTATAGTAAAAGGTAACTCAGATGTTCTTTGTGGATCCAAGCAAAGAATAATAACTTTTAAATTTTGGAAAATCCCTAGTACATTCATCATTTTGCCGGCATTAATACCAAAGCATAAGTTTTACTGTATTAGGATAAAGAAATAGACTTTCCCACTAAATAATCAATGCACAAACAACCTAAGGTTAACTCCTCATCTAATGAGTAGGCATGGTTTCAAAAAAGTCAGTTGAGGCCTAGCATGGTGGCACATGCCTGTAATTCCAGCAATTTGGCAGACGAAGGCAGGAGGATCACAAGTTTGAGTCCCATCTGGGCAACATAGTGAGACCCTGTCTTAAGATTAAGAAAAAATAGTCAGTTACCAAAACATGAATACATGAATAAATAAATGGCCATGAGGCTGTAGTGTTTCATAGTGTAGATCACATTTGTGGGGATCAATTAAAGGATTAACATCTGCCAATGTTATCATCTAAGATGTATTTACAGAGGGTCCAAGAGCTGTCTGTCCCTCTCCCTGCAAAAAGCAATGACATCAGGAGGGTATGTCACAACCTGAAGTTTAGTTAGTGGATTTAAGCTGGTTTGGAGTTTTATTCCCTCAGCATGATCTTCTGACCCTTCAGTTTTACAACTTTCCACTCTGGGCGCTGCATAGCACCTCTCCTCTTTTGAGTTAATCATTTCTTCGCCATTATCTGCCAAGAGTTCTTATCTCCTCTGCTGTCACTTTATAACAGGGACCTCTTATCAACTTGCACAGAGTCATGTGACCAGTAAAAGCCTATCGAAAGTTTCCATTCCTGTGATTAGAAACCATCATGAAACTGGTTACATGGTTTACAGCGGGTCACTGATGCTGGAAAAGGTACAGAGTCCAGGGAAAGACTTGCTCGTAACTTTCTGAATTCTGAATTTTTTTTAACTTTTTCTTAACTTTCACTAAGGAAATACGGGTTACTGTAGTCTGATGTTTGCTCCCCAAGGTCACAAAATATGACAAGCTGCACTTTTTCTCATGCTCAATGATTTCTGCCTTAAGCCAAAGGACTGCCTATAATCACTAAGAATGTCTTCTAATTCCGATACTGGGGATATACAAGAATCTCTAAAGCACGGACTTACACCTATTGGTAAGTAGGAAGTTGCTCTATTTATCAACTAGTTATTATTCTGCCTCTACAATATACATGTAATTTAATCTCATTGAGGGATTTTGTATTTTAAGTCCTACTTTTCCTACATAACAAACCCACACATGTACCACACATTTATCTCTCTTACAGTTCAAAAACAGTAAATGGATATTTCAACATAGATTATTCATTAAATCCAGTGTTTTAGGATGTCATTCTATTATCTTAAGATAGGCAGAAAATATAACTCATAATCTATCAACTGCAGCCTTAACATTTCCCAGCAATTTTTAATCAAGCATAAAAAGCTGAGAGATGAACAACTTGAAACAAGATGATCCCACTAAATGACCATTGGTCAAACCCCCTTAGCAGAGGACTTTTCATCAGTTGTGAAATTTCAAACTAGGCAACAGCATGATGTCCCATTCACTGTGGAAATCTGTAGAAAAAAGGTTTACTTTTCTAACAAGTGAGTCATGCAAGAAAAAGAAAAAATCAGACCATAATTCAAGGATTAGAAGAGTTACCATCTTTCAAAATAATAAGCATGTCTTGTTTCCATGAACAGAATTAAGTACATAAAGTTTCTTCTTCTCTTTCTCTCCCTCCTTTTTTTTTAAAAAAAAATTTTAAAGCCCGTGCTGGGTATGCAACCCTCGGCCTGGAACAAGTGCTGTATGAATGAGCTACACCCTTAGCTCCATAAACCACTTTTTCATTAAAAAAAAAAAAAGGCAGAGTTACAAACTTAGTTTCACTGCAAGACTACGTCCAATTAATCCTAAAGCTGAGAGGAGAGCTTGCCAGCGGCCTGTGATTAGTGTGCTGGACTAGCGTCCTGCTTTCCTCTGGTTTTGAGGCTCTCAACCCTGTCTGGTGAGGCTCCTCCGGCTCCCGGGCTGAAGTTTCCCTCCCTACTCCCAGGGCCCAGGCCAAGCTCGGAGTTCCGACTCGCTCAGCACCAGAAGGGAAATCCAGGCTAGCTTCCCCTCGTTCCCTCGAGGTAGTCAACTGACTCCACAAAATGCCGTGATTGCTTTTTTTACGGGCCAACTACACCCTAAAGTATATCAATAGAGGAAATGTGTACTAAAAAAAGTTCTGTATTTATGAAAAAGAAAACACTGGAAAGGCATGCACAGTGCAACAGAGAATCAGTTGCTCTGCGGGTAACAGCCAAAATACAGGTGCAAGAAGGGAGCTGAGAGCGACGCGCACAAACGATTTCAGATCTTTCAGGTCGCGCTCCGGGCAGCGTCCTCGCGGGCGGCGGCTGCGCTCGGCGCGGATCCCGCCGGCGTCGGGGGCGCGCAGAGAGAGAGCGCTCCAGCCCGGGACGCGGACGAGGGTGCGCGCGCCGCGTGGGGAGCGCGCTCGGGGGCTCGTGCCCGCGCCAGCCATCCCAGCTTCCGCTGGCCCAGGCCAATGAGAACCCGGCGAGGGCGCGGGACCAGCACACGGGTCCCAGACCACAGGGGTGAATTAAAGAAGCCAGGCAGAGAGAGCAGAGGGTCTGCGCTCCTCTCTGCTCAGTGGGAGGACTGTGCCCCCACCAGCAATCGCCGAGCAGGGCCGTGGCTGAACAGAGCGGACCAGCTGCCGGTGGGCAGGGACCACCTGCGGTTCTGCACCAGCCCCATCGCAGGGGGCTGGCTGGGAGCCCCAGGACTGTCGGCCTAAGCCCGGTCTGAAATTCCAAAAAGCCCCCAAAGTGGAGGGTAGAGGCGCAGGCCTGGAATCCCAGCACTCTGGGAGGCTGAGGCAAGTTGGAGCCCCCCCACCCTATATCTCCCCAGACACTGCTGGGATCCCGACCCAGATGACAGAATGGCAGTCGGCTCTCGTTCTCTCGGTACTAATCACAGCCACTGGGCCCAAGCATGCTCCCTCTCCTTTCCCCTTACATTGCGTGGTTGGAGGCGTCCCATCTGCAAAGCCTTAGGGAGCCCTCAGCTGTGGCACCACCTCCCGTCTCTTCCCTGACTAGCTGTCCGGGAGTGCTGAGGATCAATCACAGGACCTCAGCTCGCCGTCCACAGGCCAGAGCAGAGGAGGAGGGGCAGCCTGGAGTCTTCAGCCCCAACTGCTGGATTGAAAGGGCAGAGCCCATTCCAGAGGGAAAATCGCCCTTGCACGGGTCTTCCTGATGTCCAGGCCAGGCCTGCTGAGAAGAACCCACCGGGAAACTCGAAGAGAGAGCACCTCGGGTCCCTGTGTAGCTTCCATGCAGCCGAGTCCAGCTTGGGGACACACGGCTGAGGCCTCCCAGCTCTACATCTGATTTAGTTCATCTGGCCAATGTGCCCTCTCCATATAGAAAGTCAGTTGCGTGGTCTTAACCGGGCAGACATCCTCTTCTGTGCATTGGGGGTCACATGACACCTGTGTAATGCTGTCTGTGCTTGTATATAAATACAGCATTGAGTTAAAGCTGCTCCTTCTGACTACCTGCAGGATAATTCTCCAGGCTTGGGGTACAACTCGCTCATTCCCTTCAAGGCAACTAGCTCAGGGACACTGGCCGGATTCGTGGTTACTGATCTAGAACTTTTGTTCCCCTCCCAAGCAGTTGTTGTAGCGAATGATATGCCATACTAACTTGGCTTTTTATATTTATATCTACAAAATAGCCAAATCGGCATGGGAGGAAACAAGTCCTATCCCAAGTATTTCTTGACCTCTTAAATATGCCCAGTATCTTGCTTTGATTTACATTAAATTTACCTAATTCCTTTTTTTTTTCAGTACCGGGGATCGAACTCAGGACCTTGGCAGGCACAGTGTCACTGAGCTAAATCCCCAGCCCTAAATTTACCTAATTCTTTAAGTGCATTCACAGAATATTTTATGCACCTTCCATACATTATTGCATAATATCCACAGGACCATGTCTTCGTAGCTAAGGATCCACAACACACAATACAAACATTGTACTGAGGCTGTGATGTGAGGCTTGCCATCTGGTCACCTTAACACTCCTGAAGTCTGATTTTAAATCAGCGATAACCTCTAGCAAGCTCTGTATTCACTGGGATCTCTGAAAGTAGATGTCGAGCAGTGGGAAATGTGACAGCCTGTTGTGTTGCCCTAACCTCTAGCCAACTGTATTTGCACTGCAGTTTAGAATGCCAGGCACCCTAATCCACTGATACTTGCAGTTTGAGCTTAGGCAAGCAGTTCCTTCCAGGAAGCTAAACCCTGGAGCTTCCTTTCCTTTCCCTGCCCCAGCCCCCCTCCAGAACAGTACTTCCCAGATTCCTCCTCGCTGGCCTGGATCCACAAGTGGTGGCCAGGGTAACAGGATTTCTTTGAGATTTACTTTAATAGGCCAAGAAAGATTTACAGCAGAAGGGACAGCCGAAGATTGGCCATGCCTTTCTCCTTTGTTAGACGCCTCCACAAGACACAATGTCTAGTTATGCTGGACTCAGGCTGGAACTGAGCTAGAAAAGGGCTCCAGAGGACCAGGCCTGGTGATGTGTGCCTATAATCCCAGCACTGGGAAGCTGAGGCAGGGGGATTGCCACAAGTTTGAGGTCAGCCTGGGCTACATAGTGAGTTCAAAACCAGCCTGAACTATATGGAGAGACTCTGTCTTGAAAAAATAAATATATAGGGCTGGGGATTTAGCTCAGTGGTTTCGCTGCCTGCTGTGCAAGTGCAAGGACCCAAGTTCGATCCCTGGTACCAATAAATAAATAAATAAATAAATAAATAAATAAATAATTTTTTTAAAAAATTAAAAAAGAAAGAAAAGGGCTCCAGGACAGATTCTCTGGTCAGAGCAAGCCCAAACAGATTCACCTCCCAGGTCTGAAACTTCACAGGACAGAGCTACTTCTATGAGTTACCTCTCCTCCTTCTTCACCTTACTGGGACAGAAACTTCTCTGACAAATACAGTTGGCCTCAAGAAACTGCAGGAATTTGGGGGGCATCATGCTCCTGGGGAGGCCTAGGGGAAGACCTGAAACACTGCCAGTGTGAGCTTGAGAGATGAAGCTTGGGTAAACCAGTTAGACTGCAGTGGACTACACAGATAGAGAAAAATTGCCTCTTTCTAGTCTCTGGGAAGCTGTTAGATGTCCTTCTGTGTGATTATAAATAAGAAAAGACTTGTAAACTCCAAGTAATGTGAAAACAGAGATCCACGAGCTATTTGGTGGACAATTTTTTTCCTGTGGATAATAAAATTCACTGTCCATAAGGACCGTGAAGCCTATAAAATGATCATTACCAAGCATCTCTCATTGAAGGATCCACCTACCTTTAATGGCCCTAGGATAGTGATTCCCTTCTTGTTTATATTCTTACAGGAAGAGTTTGGGTGAAGTTGGGGGAGGCTGATGTCTATTAACTGATATTTATTTAAGTATAAAGCCTACTTGATTAGCCCCATTTTCCAACTAAAAAATAAAACCAAAAGGTTCACTTAATTTACCAAAGATTACTCAGACTGTCTGGAAAGAAGCTGAAAAGAGAATGTCAGAAATGATTTTGAAATCCATGTTCTTTTCCCAGTGTAGTAACTATGTACCTGCTGTTGTTGATACAAGGTAATTATGACTTAAAATGTTGGTCAGGGCCCCGAGGGGTGCTGCACACCTGTAATCCCAGCACTCAGGATGCTGAAGCAGTAAGATCTCTGAGAGTTCGAGCCCAGCCTGGGCCTGGAAGTTCAAGGCCAGCCTGTACTACATAGTGTGACCTTGTCTCAAAAATAAATAAATAGCTCTTTCTCACCATTGATCAAGAAAGCCCTGCAACTCCTTTCCCAATAAACCCCTGCCTTGGGTGAAAAATAAATAAATAAAAATAAATAAAATAAAATATTGGTCAGACTTTCTTTCAAAAGACATTGGGGCTTAAGAAAGACCTCCCCCTTTTTTGTCTTTTTGAGACAGGGTCTCACTATGTGTAGTTCAGGCTGGCCTTGAATTCACTAGGTAGCCCAGGATGGCTCCGAACTTGCAGCGATCCTCCTGCCTCAGCTTCCTGGATGCTGGGATTACAGGTCCGTGCCACTATGCCCCGATGAGAGAGATCTTTTAAAATGGCTCCTTAGGTTCTTTTCTAATCCCATTGAGGATATCTCATTTGAATCCCCATAGAATTCGGAAGGCTGGGTGGGAAGTCGTGTATAGGAGGCAGAAGTGGGAGGACGTGTGGAAGCGTTCAGGTCAGAGCAGGTGGGGCTCGAAGCAGTTCTGGTCTCCTGCTCTGGAAAGGCTCTCGGGAGTTCGGATGAAACCTGGAACTGTGTGGTGGGCCGTGGGGACTCACAAGGCTACCAACCTCCTATAGGGAGGCACTGTGTGGGTGCAGCTGGTCTGCCTCCTACGGGGTCGGTGGGTACGAGAAGGCCAAGGTGGTCTCTCGACCTGAGTGACTGAGGTTAGACAGAAGCAACGAACCCACGGTTGTTCCGTGGAGAGAGGGGCTAGGGAAAGGGACAATTTAGGCACTTTTTTTTTTTGAGGCAGTCTTGCTATGTAGTTCAGGCTGGTCTCAAACTCACTGTGTAGCCGGGGACGGCCTTGAACTCACAGCGATCCTCCTGCCTCAGCCTCCCTAGTGGTGGGACCACAGGCCTGCGCGCGCCACCACGTCCGGCTATCAGCTCTTTTTTAAAAGCACTTGGGATCGATACTGCGGTGCCTCCCGAGGTGAGGAGTGCAGGTCCCTCAGAGGGCGCCAACCTGTTCCCCAGGGAGTCCCGGCTTCCGAGCTTAGGGTCTGCAGGTCTGAAATCTCTGTGCCCCCCTCCCCAGCCCTAGCTTTACACCGTCCGGAAATCTCCATGGGATCCCAAAGAAAAGCGCTTGGAATCCGCGCACGGGTCCTAGAATCAGCTTCCTACCTAACAGGCAGGAGAAGCAGAGAAAACGAATTAATTTGCCTGAAGTCTCGTCGCCCGAGGGCCTCCCCTCCCGATCGCGAAAGTCGCCTGGAGGCTGGCGAAGCCCTGGCCTTTCCGCCGTACGCTCGCAACACTTTCCCCAGTTCCGCGCTCCAGGTCTGCGGGTGATCACGCCGCTGAGGTCTGGCCTTTCCCAAACCCGCATCCAGTTTGCAGGGCCAGGGGCCCGCCCTGCGCTCTTTGATCTTAAGACTCAGAAACCCCCCGAGGGCTCCTCTCCCCAAAGGAGGCCCTGCGAGGTTGTATCCCTGCGCTTCCAAAGCCAAGGGACTCGGAGACAATGGGAGAAGTTTCCCTCATCGGCAGGGGGGGACCTAGGGGAAGGGTAGTGGAGGGCTGTGGGGAAGGTGTAGTTCCCCAGGTCGAGATGGGGGCGGCTGGGGAGTGAAACTGCCGAGTGTTCACCTACTTTCACTAAGGGCGCCGGGGCCTGCAGGCTTCAGGGTCGCCCTTGCAGCCTGGCTCCGCGCGTCTCCTGCGGGTCCCAGGGCACGGGGGGGGGGGGGGTGGTGGCCGCGGCTGAGGCCTCAGTGTGAGCTCGAGCGGGCCCACTCTCACTCAGCTGCGGGAGGGACGGAGGAGGAGCCTCCGTGAGATGACCTCGCCACCCGGATCCCTCCCACCAGGTCTCCCGTCGAGGGGCACCCACTGAACCCGGGGGGCGCCCGGACCCCTGGGTTGGGAAACGTGCTCAAAGAAAAGAAAGTGGTAAAAGTTCTTCAGTGAAGTTATTTCTTATGCAAAGAACCTCAGATTCCGACCGACTGTGCAGGCCGAGTTCTCCAAACCCTCCCCGGGGCAGTAGAGAAAACCTGAATTACTCAAACTGCGGCTTCCCTCGCCTGCACCAGTGCGGACGGGACAGACACCCCCACCGGGAAGGACCCAGGGGCCGTTCGCCTGGTCCCCCGGGTCCAGCTCCCCGGGAGTGGGGTGTGTGCACCTCCAGAAGGCTTTTCTCCCGCACAGGGCACTGTTCGTGGTGTCTCGAGTAGTGAGTGCTTCAACACATGGAGCAGAAAGGGAGTCTTAAAAACACGGCTCGATTTCTCATTTATGTGTAATTTTTCAAAGATTCGGCCATAGTTCAAGGGGCTGTCCTGAAACTTAACCCGTTTCTTTTTAAAAACAAAGCGCTCCGGGTGGGGGCGGCGGAGCCTAGGGGCGGGGTGTGGAGCCCAGCCCCTTGGGCCCGGAGCGAAACCCTGAGATCCTCGCTAAACTTAAATTTCAGAAAAAGGCTAAAGCCGCTTTCGGATGGGAGGGGCGGAGAAATGAAGCAGATCCGAGCCTCGGGCTATCGTGGCCGAGAGATGAAGACTTTGGGGTGGGGGGGATCTAGGTTTTTTCCAGGGGCAGAAAAGTAGAAACGCGCAGGACGAGAAAGGTAACTGTTTTGGTTTCTTGAAAGCACCCAAAAGTAGACAGGGAGGAGGAAACGTTAGCAAGCGTTTGCAGGATTAAGGGCTGCAAATTTCTTGAGAGGTTGGAGGAACCACGCGAGGCTTCGTCTACCCAGGCGCGTGGGAAAGTTTGTATCCTCCACTCGGTCCCCGCGTCCAGGAAAGAAACCAATCTTGAGACCTGAACGTCGGGTCCCACCGCAGCCCGCACGGGTTAAGGGGCTAAGGGCTCCGGGGCGAGCGCCCTTCCCGGGCAGGCCAAAGGCAGGCGCCAGAGGGGAGGCCGAGCCCGGCGGGGAGTGGGGCGCATGGCCCGAGACGCCGCGCCTCCGGGACTCCAAGGCTGAGGGAGCCTCCCCTCCCCAAGCCATCAGCCTTTCTAATTGCAACCGTCAATCAACACTCTACGCCAAAGTCAGAGGCGCAAGGGCGAGCCCTAAGAGCAGCAAGGAAGAAGGAGGGGCGGGAGAGGTGAGAAACAGGGAGAAGTTCGCCAGGAGTTGGCAGAGGGAGAGCAAGGAAGAAGCGGCGGGCGCTGAGCGAAGCCTGTCCCCCCCCCGCTTCCCGGGTCCCGTCTCCGGTGGCCTCCACTTAACCCCCGGGAGCAGGGCCGGGTGGGGTCCGCAAGTGCTGGCACCTGAGCCGGAGCGGCTCTGGGTAAAGATGCACTCGGCGGGAGACGGCTGTCTGCCCCCCGCCCACCCCCGCCCCCCGCTTGGTGTAGACCTGGTGCGCAGAGACCACACGGGGCCCGTTCCAGCTTCGTCCATCTCGGCCGCCTCCGGTTCCCTCGGGATGCCGGGACGCGGCCAAGGCCACAGGTGGGCGGGCCGTGGGCTTCCGCCGGGCCTCTGCCCAGTGGAATGCAAGGGCCGGGGGACCAGAGCGAGGGTTCCGAAGGAAGGCCCCCCGGGGAGGGTGTGTGGAGACCGGTACCGAGCTCGCCGTCGAAGCCCGAAGCCCGGCTCCACTCCCCTCCCTTCCGCCTGCCCCAGGTTTGAGATCCCGCACCTCTTCCGAACTCCTGGGGTGGGAGGGGGGAGGCGGATGCGCCCTTGGATCTCTGACCAGAACCGACTCCAGTAAATTTCCCTTTCCGACAACCGCTGGAGGGGCTTTCGGCCCTCCCCGGAGAGAATCCAAGCCCAGCTGGCCTGGGGAGCTTTTCCCGCCCTGAAGGTGGAGGCCCGGAGCGCCTGAGGCTACAGGGCTTCCGCGCTCGCAGTTGGCTCGGCTGCTAGAAAAGGCCGCTTTCTCTCTGCTTGAGACCTCCCGCTCTTCGGACCCCTTCGGTTGCCTGCTACAAAGCCGAAGGTCCTGCAGGGAGGAAAGCTCTGGTCCTTCCTTCCCCTCACACCTAAACTTTTAAAGGTCGGGTTCTTTGAAAGCTCATTTGCCAGCCCCATTGCCTTTGCCTCTCTGCCGTCTTGGGAGCATTTTCTATCTTAGAAATCTCCCTGCCAGCTGGCCTGTCGCCAGTCGCTCTCTGTCCGGGGGATGTAGTGGGAGCGAAGGCCGCACTGAACAGGGGGAGTCACTCGGGTGGCCTCAGCAAGTCCCTTCTGGGCCTGAAGCTGGGGTTAGGAGCTGGACCACAAAAGCTAATTCTCTACCAGAGCTTCTCCCTCAAGTCACAGATTTCTTGCCACAGTACAAATTCAAGGTCCTGTTAAATCCCCTGTGCTCTCCCTTCAGCTCTCTTTAATCTCCCTGCCACCAAGCGGAGGACTTTCCCACCCCACCCTGAGGGCTGGAGCTGTCTCGGGACTGGAGTTTGGAGTCTTGCAGCCTGGCCAGGCCGGTGTTTGGGAAAGTCCTATGTAAGGTGCCCTGAGGCTCTTTGAATTACAGTGGGAGACAGCTGAGTTGTTCTCAAGGCTTTGACATAAACTGCTTTTCCAAGTTCATCTAAACTCTCGAGCAAAGCTGGAGAAACAATTTTTTCAACCCTGGGCCTTTCTGAGCAATGTGAGGATATGTAATTATAGTTCACCAGTGGTATCTTCCACTGGTAACACTGAGCCAGTGTTGACACTGTAAGGTGATGTTATCATCAAAATCTGAGACTCTTAAGGGTCACTAATTTTGGCAACTTTACCCCACACCCCAACACAAACCAATGGGTGGGCCTCCCTAAATTTAAGATTTAAGTGTTTCCGTGGAACTGAAATGCAACTAAAGCTAGAAGTTTTAAAATTTAGATTCTGAAGATAGGCAAAATGACAGATCAGTTCAGAGTGAATAGTATCTGAATTGCCAGGCGTAGGTGGGTGTGTGCAACTCACTTCATATACAAGTGTAAATTATGCACTGCAATGGTCGGAATCACTTTAAATTCATCAAATAGTAGACCGAGCAGTTTGAATGTGTGATCTCTACACCATTTAAATTGAATAAATTCAGATCTTTTGAGATTCAAATTCACCCCCTTGTGGGTAGACTGGTAATTACCCTATTGCACGGCAGACCCCGAATATGAGGCTTTTCGAATGGTCAGGAGGCTGGAAAAAATGTTTTTCATCTCGTTGGGATGAGATCTGAAAACTTTGGAGATGTGGCTGGGCTGGTCTCCGAAGAGCTTGCCTAACAGATGGTTCCTTAAAACTTTTTTTTTTTTTTTTTGGTTGTTTTTAAAAGCTGAGCCTCTGGGCCTCCTGTGGATCTGTCCCACCAAAGAGACACCAGAAAGGAAAAGGCAAGCTGGGGCAGATCTTTGCATTCTATATGGAAATACTACTATTCACTGAAAGTAGGAAGTCTGTCACCGAGACAACCGCGGGCTCTAGGGTCCACGGCGAGCCCAGTCCTAGAGCGCAGGGCCGGGGAGCGGAATGGCAGCCCCTTCCCCTAATCCCCAGCAAGTAAGTGGGGTCTCAGGGACACAGCGGCCCCCTCACGGAGCACCCACCCTCGCTCGGATCCTCCAAGGCGCGAGGGACCCACGCGCTGGCCTCTGAAACACTGCGGCTCGCGGGAGAAGGAAGCTGCAAGAGCCCAGGCTGCAGGCCAAGAGCGCTGAGGGTCAGGTCTGGAGAGTAGCTCAGCATCCCTTCTCCCCGGTCGGTATTTGAAGTGGGTGTTGTGACTCCTCCGTCTCCGCTCGGGACCAGCCCGCGAGGGCACGTGCCCACGCCCACCCACGCCCCAGGCCGCTCCCCAGCTCGCAGCGAGGCCGCCCTGGTTTCCCAGCCCTCGCCGAGGCGCTCAGGCAGAGGTCGGCGCTCGCCAGCTGTGAGACCCAGCAGCCTCTACATCCCCCGCCCCAGGCCACGGTGGGTGGGAGCGGGCGAAGGCGGGGTGAAGAGGTTGGACGGGAGGGAGCGTCCTCATTGGCTGGCGGCCGGGGTCCGAGCCGAGTCCGGAACCCGCGCCGGGGCTCCCCGTCCGCGCCCCTCGTCGCAGCTCCCCCACCCGGCCCCCGGCCCTGCTTACCTCCCTCCTCCTGGCTCGCCCGCGTCCTTCCCCGCACGGTCACCCTCGGGGCTGGAAGGGGCTGCGCTCGGACGCGCCAGAGGAGCGGACCAGGCAGGAGAGGGAGGTTGGACCTTGACGACTCGCACTCGCGACAGGGCGCGGGGAGGCAGAGAGCCGGGGAAGGGGCGGGAGGAGGCGCGGAGAGGAGAGCGCGCGAGAGCGGAGACCCGCGCCGCCGTCCGGAGCCGGGGGCGGCCGAGGGCGGAGGAGTCCCCGAGCCGTCCGGGAGCGGCGGCCGCAGCAGCCCCGCGGCGCCTGCACCGCTCGCCCGAGCTCGGCGGCGCGCTATCCGGGGCCGGCAGCTATGCCCTCGCCGTGCCGCGCCAGGGCGCCGGGACCTCGCCGTCCTCGCCTGCTCTCGTAGCCCCGAGCTCCTGGCCCTCGCCCGGTGGGGACCGGACGGGCCCCAAGGTCCCGGCTCGCAGCTCGGACGGAGGCGCGCGCCGGCGAGCGGGAGGGGAGCGGGCACCGGGCGCCGCTTCCCTCTTCCCGCCGGAGCTGAGCTGTCTGCCCGTGTCCAGGTGCTGGGCTCCCGGACCGACCCCGAACCCCCAGTCCCGCGCGCGGCCGCCCGGTCATGCTGCCCAAAGTGGAGACGGAAGCCCTGGGACCGGCTCGATCGCATGGGGAACAGGGGCCGATGCCGGAAAACATGCCAGGTAAGGAAGGCGGCGCTCGCGCGGGCCGCGGCCGCCTCTCCACCCCGGGCCGGCGAGGCGGGCTGCAGCCTCCGGCCCGCGCGGGCGCAGGGGGAGCGGGGCGCGGGCTCGGGGAGGCGCGGGGCTCCGGGCCCCCTCCTCAGGGGCGGGCGGAAAAGTTTCTGGCTCTCGAGCCGTACGGCAGCGCTTCCAAGGAAGGTCTCATCGGCCGCTCCTAATTAAAAAGAGGCTTCGAGATCTAGGCAACTGGAGCGCGGGCGCTTGAGGCTCGAAGTGCCGGGCTAGTGTAACACCTGGGTCTGAGAAGGGGACCCCCGGTCTCCCCGGACTGCAACCGCGGCGCCCTAACACTCCGCGTGGGGGGCAGGGCTGCCCGGGAAGCGCAATTGCAGAAAGCCGGCTGCCGGCGAGGGCTGGGTTAGCGGCTTCGAGGGCAGAGGAGCCCCCACGCTCGGGGAGCCCCGGAGGCGGCTCGGGTGCGGGCAGCTTCAAAACTGTAGAGCTCGAGGGAGCCAAAGTCACCGACCCTGCGTCCCCTGCGGGGGCAGTGTCCAGGGTGGGGGGCTGTTTGCTTACTGCACCTTCTTTAGCCCAAGAGCGGTGGCTATGCAAGGCCCATGTTTTCCCAGCTCTCGATTGCTAACAACAGAAAAAAACAAAATCCTACTGGCTATATTCTCTCCACATTCCAAAATAGCAACTCCAGATCTGGCTTGTATTAAGCCCGTCAGAAGTTTATCGCGTTTGCCCCGGGCCGGGGTGGGAACAATGCTAGGAAAGGTCTCGGGCGCTCTTCCACCCTCGCCCCTTCCCGGCGGGCCTGTGATCCCGGGCGCTTCCTGCCATCCCCTTGCGCGAACTTGAAAGGGCCGGGAGGTGTTGAGAGCAGAGTTCAGGGCTGTGCGCCCGGGACGCTCAGGCCGGGGCCCGGCGTGGCCACATCGCCCGGGGAAAGGGGGCGGCGGGAGGACGTGCGTTTTGCACATGGGGCCAGTTACCCCCTCGGCGACCTGGGGTCTCGCCGGGCCTTCGGCCGGGGCCAAGGAAGCCCCGGAGACCCACTTGGCAGGTCCGGCCTCAGAGGAACCCGGTTGGCCCAAAGAGGCGTTTCTTCCCAGCACTTGGGGCGGAAGCGAGGTGTGACCGGGCCCACTGCTGCCAGCCCGGAGCGGCTCCCTTCCCGCCGCCCGCTCAGGCCCGTGCGCTCCTTGGTCCCAAAGGAAAACTACTTCTTCGAGTTCGGGCGCGGGCGTTTCTGAGAGACCCTGGAAGAAGTAGAGGACGGGAAGCCCCCGGGCTTAATGGGATGGGGGTCCACGGCGACGTTTCGGGAGGCGCCTTCTTGGTACTACCTTCTGCCCCCAAGCGAGAGCGCCGGCCTGCCGCGCGTCCAAGGCTTGCCCAGGTCTGGGTTCCAGAGCAAGAGGGGAGCGCCGGGGCGCGGTTCCCCCGGACTCGGCCTGCCTGTCGGGATCGCCCTGGGGTCGCGGACCCCATCCCACGCGTGCCCTGGCTCCAGCCGGGCTCACGCTCAGTCCGCCCCGTCGGGGAGTCCGGAGAGAGAAGTCCCCAACCTCGCGGGAACTCCGTGCCCCTTGCGGAGGCCCGGCCTCCAGGGCCCGTAGTCCTCTCCTTTCTCCAGGTGGAGACCGCGGGGGGCACCGGCCACTTCTTGGTCGCCTGCTTCCGCTGCACCAGGGCACTGGGTGACCCTGGAAGGTGCCCCAGCCTCCCGCAGCCGCGTCTGTCTTCCCACCCAGCCTCTCTTTTTTGAGTTTTCAAGAGGATCCCCACCCAGGACTAGGTCTTTTCGGTGTTGGACCCCAGAAGTGGGCACGGAATCCTGTAAGAGGCGCCCCTAGGTGTAACGTGAGGAGTTTATTTTGTTGCGCGAAGGGCAGGAAGGAAAGAACGAACACCCTTGGTAAATACGGTCTTTTCCTGTCCCTAAAACACGCTGCGAGACGGTAGTCACGAGCTGTCCGAGTGCTCTAAACGGAAGGCTTAAACGAACTTCCCGAGCTCTCGGTCTCTCCCCAGACCCGGCAGGGCTCTTAGGGCCGGGAGGGCCGGGACTCGAGCCCGCCCCGCCGGTAACGGCGCTCAGCATCCCTCACTCCTGTTCCGCGCGGCCCAGGCCCTGGCCTCTCCTGCGGCCTCTTTCCCTGGGATCCTCCCAGACCCTGGCCCAGTCCCCTCCTCAGCCCCAGCCCGGGGCCCTGTGTTTTGGGAGGGACAAACCCTCCACCCCTACCCCAGAGGCCCTTTCCGAGGCCCCCAGAAGGAACCTTATTGGAAAAATCCGTCGCGGGCAGAGGTCCCTGTGGTGATAGCCTGGTCGGGGCGGGGGTTGGCGATGGCGGGGGGGGGGGGGCCGCTCCACGTTTTTGGTAAACAAATCAGATCAAACTTCTGCGGGACGGTGGTTACCCCTCCCCCGGGCGCCCACCGCTCCACCCCCTGCGATGCCACTGATTAACTTAAAGCAAACTGGCCTGCTGTTTGTACTCCACTGCGCAGCAGAAAGTTGAGCCCGGGCCAGAGCCGGTGCGGTGCGCCTCGGGGTTCGGGAGCGGAGCCCAGAGCAGACCTCTCCGGCGCCCTCGGTACCCGCCCACCCGCGCTCCCCAGCCGCCCGCGCCGAGCGCCGGGACTCGGGAGGTGCTGCCCGGCTACCTCTGGGGTCCCCAGGCCCTGCTCCTCTCGCGCGTGGCTCATCTTTCAGCTGCGAGGACGCTTGGCGGGTTAGTGTCCCGCGCAAGGCGGTTCCCCGAGCCGGGCAGTGAGCGCAGCCCTCTGCAGTGATGATCGGGAACTGAGGTTCATTACGGGGCTTCAGTATTGGCGACGAAACCAAACCTTCGGGTCTTTCTTTTCCTCTGCTGCATTCCTCCCCCACCCCCGTCGGGTGTCTTTTCTTTTTCTTTTCCTTTTATTTTCACAGGAAATTTCTAAACGCGAGGAGGTGAAAGTAATCCGCACCGGAGTACTGTCGATAGAAAACTGATTGTTTCGGTTAATCTAACAGACCTGAGCCCCGGGAGCCGCAGGCTGTTGTTAAAGTTGGGCTGTGCTGAGAAGCAGATTTGTGGGGCTTCCCTTCCTCCGCTGAGCCGCAGTTGCAAATGGGTGTCGCTGTCCTGACCAGCCAGGTGTACTGGCGGCGAACAGCAATAGGAGAGGAGTAATGTGCATGCTTGTTTCTCTCCTTGGGCAAAGGTGACATTTTGGAACTTAACTTTGCAGAAACTTAAAGGAAATGCTGCTTTACACAGTTCATGTCTCTCTTCTGATTTGTTGCTTTGCAGAGTTAGGAGACGGGTTCAATAGTGCTCAGTGTAAAATGTTAGCAGAAGTTGGAATTATGTTTAAAGTTAAAAAATGGGAAGTGCACGCTCACTGATGCCCAGAAAGGTTTTACTTTCACTGTGTAAAAATGGTTCTCTTTAGTACTACCTGGGTACAAATTATTTTTATTTTATAACTTACCTGGTGATATTTGCCCACCAATCGGCAAAATGCTGCTCTTTGCAGGATTGAAACCTATGTAGTGAATTAACTGGACGCCTGTGTACATTTTCTTGTTTCAGTGTCTCAGTTTAAAATGGTGAATTACTCCTACGATGAAGACCTCGAAGAGCTTTGCCCCGTGTGTGGCGATAAAGTGTCTGGGTACCATTATGGGCTGCTCACCTGTGAAAGCTGCAAGGTTTGCTCATATGTCGCTACCTGAAAAGATACAATGTTCAAGACCAAAAGAAACCACTGAGTTACTTTTTAAGGCTAAATTGAAGTTGTTTCTTTTTTACTCAAAAAATGAAGAGGGAGAGAGAGAGCTGGTCTTAGGGAGATGATTCTTAGAAATAGGTTTCTGATTGAGTTCAAAGGCAAAGAAATTTATGCTGTTTAGAAAACTTTGCCAGTCTCATGGCCTTAAAATACTTCATTGTAGTAAAGTGCTATTGCTGCAGAAAGGTTTCCATCTCTAACAGTCCTAAATATTGATTTTGCTTGACTTACATATATTTAAAGCACTGTTGATCTTCAGAAGGAACATAACAAAGTACTTTCCAAATAGGTTTTAACTTCAGAGTGTTCTGCGCTACAAGTGTAAGCATTTTTTAATCCACAGATCTAAAAGCCTAAATTCCCAACTAGGTGATTTCATCCTGAAATAATTTTTAAGATTTTTGAAATTTGTGTCATAATGATCAAGAAACAGGATTTTAGTTTCCTGAGTTTTTAAAAATGTATCATCTGATATATTTAAATGCAAGGAATTTGAATATGTAAAAGGTACTCTATTGTTACGAATATCAATGATACTTTAAGGATTTATGTCAAACTTTGTATTAGTCCTAGTTAATTCAGTGTCTAATTTTTCAACATTTTTGTTTTTAAAGTAGAAGACAGTACAATTAATTAAAGCATTGCCAATAAAACCTCTTTATTCTCTGCAACAAAGTAAGATCATTTCCCTTCATGGCTAGTAATAAACAAGAATGCTATTTTAGTAAAGCTGTTATTCTATTATAAAGTTACAAATTTCATTTTTGATTAATCCTTTTGAGTGAATATAAGGAGAGCACACAAACTCTGCTATAATTCAGTTTTGTGATATTCTCTTTCCCATTAGTTTCACTTTTTTAAAACAGTTCTCATACTTGAATGCATTGCAATGGAATTATGAGCATTTTCCCATTTTACTCTTTAAATCTTTTTACTTTAAACTATCCAGTGTTGACATTTTTCAAAGACCTGAAGCATTTTGTTATTCAGTTTTTCCATTGGCATTTTTGCAATGGTTTGTCACTGAAATTGTACCAGACTACTTAAAAACAATGTAGACTTCCATGAGTATTCTTGTCTGGAACATGAAGATTAATAGGAAAACAGATTTTTTTAAAGAATCACTGGTCAATACAGAGTGTATTTTTTTCTGACTATTAGAATGAAGTGGTGTGTAGCCAAATCTCCCCAAGATTTGACGTAATTTTTCAGGAACATAGCTGAGACCAGAAACATTTCTACTATGGCCTGGCACTATTTTGGAGGGTTGATCTTGTTGAAATGTAAAATAAACCACAGAACCACATAAGGGTTCCAACGGTACAATGAAAAGATTTATTGCTGATTTCCTTAAAATGAAACAATGGAAAAAAAATGGTGTTAGATTTATAATATGTCTCACTATTTTCTGTCTTATAGGGATTTTTTAAGCGAACAGTCCAAAATAATAAAAGGTACACATGTATAGAAAACCAGAATTGCCAAATTGACAAAACACAGAGAAAACGTTGTCCTTACTGTCGATTTCAAAAATGTCTGAGTGTTGGAATGAAACTAGAAGGTAAGATTCTTCTACAGACTACTACTGCCTGTTAACAATCTCCAAGGATGATGACTTTAGAACAACACTGTACTTACTTATAACATAGTAACATTATTTTCCTAGACTTTTAACACTACTGACAATAATGTAAGGTTGCTTTATGTTTTCTCTGCTGAATAGTCTGAGTCTCATTTAAACATGGTAACATCCAGTAGGAAAGAAATTTAAATATTAAAGTTCCTTCTTGTAAATTTGGGAAGCAGAAATATTTGATCAATAAAACAACCAAGTTCATAGACAAGACTAAAGTGATTCAACTGAACACAAAAATAATTTGTTAAATTACAAAAAATAAGATACCTGTTACATTTTCAAATCAGGATTTCATAATAGAAGTTTGATTTCAATCCTTCAAAATAAATGTGTTGTCATAATTGTTATTAATTTCATGATTCTTGAGTGACATTTAGTCATTAGTTATGAAGAGAAATTTCTCATTTAGAATTTAATGTTTTTGTCATGTAGGAATGCATGTTTCTTTTATGATTCTCTCTTTTTTTTTTGGTACCGGGGATCGAACTTGGGTCCTTGGGCTTGTGAGGCAGGCAGCAGAACCACTGAGCTAAATCCCCAGCCTCTTAGAAAGATAATGACTGTATCTGCAAAATAAAATAAATGAGAAGCAAGAAACAGGAAAAATAACTATTAAATCAGTAGCAATGGTTTGACAAGAACAAGAGAATGATGATAATGATGGAGCCTCAAAAGATACACTAAACTTTGTTGAAAGAGCAAAATCTACACCACTGTGTTCAGATTGGTAGGCTGCAAAGTTAATATGTGACTGCTGTAAATAATTTGTAGTTCATAGATTGTTATAGCGTGCTGCTGTTTTTCAGCCTTTGACCTACTGGCTTTCCACAGATTAAATATACTGCAAATAAAGTAATAACAAGGGATAGATCTCTCTGATGGTGCTAGATACAAGACTGCATTTTATTTGATCAGTGAGGCACAGGCTATTTCTATTTGGAGCCTTTTTGTTATTTGGAATTCATACTCAGTAGAAATAAGAAAAAAATTCAAATAAATCTGCTGGATTGCTAGCAGATTCCTTCCGTACTGAAGAACCCACCTTGGTTATCATGGGGACTGTTAAAGTCAATACTGATTGCTTTTAAGAAGAGACTGAGAAAAGAAGTAACTGATGTTTATTAATTTTCTTATCAGTCACTTTATTATTTACTAAACAGCAGAAAGTTTTGGTAGATGCTTTCTGCAATATGAGACTTAGAAGACAAAATGTGAAAAAGTAGATGCTATAATTTCAAATGATGTCATTTGATTTTTTTTTAAACAAAAGAAAAAAGTTGCACTTTTTTACTTTGAAATCATGCTTTAATTGCACATAAGTATCTCATGGAGCACACTCATACTTTCTTAACAGTGGTTATGAGACAACTGAATGTTCAATAAATTATCATCCAGATGAAAAACTCTTTATGATCTCATGCAGCATTCTACATACCTAGAATTCACAATAAATGTTTAATGTGGTACTAATCCTAAGATGAAAAGCTCAGAAACTTAACCTCCAGCAATTTCAATGTGTCACAAGCTGTCAGAGGCCCCCACTTTCTGATTGCCATTGGCCACTATGTACCTGGAGAAGCAGCTAACTGCCTTATTAGGCCTGGCCGAGGCTCTGCACACATGGTGGCAGAGGAACCTCTGGACAGCCTTGCAAGGAATTTGCTTTAATTATGTCCAATTCTGCTGAAATTAAAAGCAATAACTGATTGTTACCTTATAGGCACTTAATAAGTCCAGGTGAAAATGATTTTCCAGGAAGGACATGTACCCAACACTTTTGCTACAATGAAGCCAAAATGGCTCAATGAGAGGAAAATAGCCTAAGGAAAAAAATATTCACAATTTAATCCAGAAGTGGTTTGTTTTATTCTTTTCCTCCCCAAAACCCTAAAACAAACAAAAACCCTAAGCAGATTGGATTCCATAAAGAATTACCACATGCCTGGCATTGTAGAAACTATACTCCTATGAGCTGGGCATGGTGGTGCACGCCTGTAATCCCAGCAAGGGAGGCTGAGGCAGGAGGATTGTCCTGAGTTTGAGACCAGTCTGGGCTACATAGCCAGAACCTGTCTCAAACTTCTCCTCCCAAAAAGAAAAAGAAACCAAAGAAGAAAGTGTGCTCTCTCTTAGTAGATATCTCCACGTATAGCAGATATTGTGAAACTTCTTCCGTTCACAAAAAGGTTAATATGTCCCCTATGTGTTCAAAATTTTTTTTTTGTTCAAAATATTTTTTGATAGCAAAATACACTTGGAAGAATTCATAGGGAAATAAAGAAGACATGTTTTTGTTTTGTTTTGTTTCTTTCTTGGAATCTTTGTGGGCTATTGTAATGAAAACAACCACACAACCATTTCTGTTCAATTTTCAACATTTCAAATATCTGGAGATCCTGGAGAATGCTAATAGTTTACATTTCATTTACATACCCTTCTTCCCTTTCTTTTTTTCCCCTACAGCGGTTAGAGCTGACCGAATGCGTGGAGGAAGGAATAAGTTTGGACCAATGTATAAGAGAGACAGGGCCCTGAAGCAACAGAAAAAAGCCCTCATCCGAGCCAATGGACTTAAGCTAGAAGCCATGTCTCAGGTGATCCAAGCAATGCCCTCCGACCTGACCATCTCCTCTGCAATTCAGAACATCCACTCTGCCTCCAAAGGCCTACCTCTGAACCATGCTGCCTTGCCTCCTACAGACTATGACAGAAGTCCTTTTGTCACATCCCCCATTAGCATGACAATGCCACCTCATGGCAGCCTGCAAGGTTACCAAACATATGGCCATTTTCCTAGCAGGGCCATCAAGTCTGAGTACCCAGACCCCTACACCAGCTCTCCTGAGTCCATCATGGGCTACTCCTATATGGATGGTTACCAGACCAGCTCTCCAGCAAGCATCCCACATCTGATACTGGAACTTTTAAAGTGTGAGCCAGACGAGCCTCAAGTGCAAGCCAAAATCATGGCCTATCTGCAGCAAGAGCAGGCTAACCGCAGCAAGCACGAAAAGCTGAGCACATTTGGGCTGATGTGCAAAATGGCGGACCAAACCCTCTTCTCCATTGTTGAGTGGGCCAGGAGTAGCATCTTCTTCCGAGAACTTAAGGTATGCTCACAGCTGTTACAACTCATAATATCCTAATATGGTTTTGGTGCTGAAAATAGATTTTGCTTTTCTTCTTTGTATGATTTGCAGAGTAGAGGTATTCTATGAGCATTACATCATTCAGGATTATTGTGGCTTAACTTTATGGATTTTATTCTGTGTAGCTCTAAATTTGAGGGATGGCATTTAACACAAAATCTATATGAAGCAGATTTTTTCCTATATAGCAGAATGTATATATTTCCTTGAACTCAGAAGGTTCCTGGCCAAAACAAATTTAATGTCTAACAGTACCTGGCAATGTATTTTTTAAAGTTAAAAGTAATGAGCTATATTAAATGGTATCTCATTGAAAGTATTTTCAAAGGAAAAAAAATGCCAATGATTTAGTGTGCTTACACCCTAAAGAATGCAAATACCACTGGTTAGTAGTATCAAGTAGGTATTTACTACCTGTTTACCTTGACATTAAGTGGTAAAGCCTTTGTTTTTGGAGCAGATTCCAATAGAGTATTTACTGTCATTAGATAGGGAATGCCAAACGGTGTTAGTCTACTTCTCTTGGGTTTTAGCTCGCATGATGTGTGTCTGCTGTTTATTTTAATGGATTGCTACATTGCAAACACAGTACTTGTTTGTATAAGGATCTATGTTAACTACATAATTATTTTATTTCTTGAAACTTTAGACTGAATTAATATGGGAAAGTTATTTAGAAGTTTGGAATCTGAGTGGCTACCAAGCCACATTTGGCAGAGTGTAATTTCATCCCTGACTTAATTTAAGCTCTTTTTTTAGGTAGGGGGCTTGAGACAGGGTCTCACTGTGTAGTTCAGCTGTCCTTGAACTCAGCATGTAGCCCTGGCTGACCTGCCTCTGCGATCATCCTGCCTCAGCCTCAGTGCTGAGATTATAGGCATCCATCACTTTGCCTGGCTCATCCCTGATTTAAAAATGAAGTATAGATTGACTTCTAAATATATTCTGCTACAAAATCAGTTTCTTGCTTTTGCTGTCATGATAGATGTGGCTGGTAAATCTCAGTGGCTTCTGGTGATCTTTTTGGAGATCTTTAAATCTCTGAGAAATGGAAAATATGGAAAGCAGATTTTTAATTTAAAGGATTAGTGTTTAAAATGGTCTGTGCAGGAGACAGAAGCACTAGAGAATGTGGGAGCTATCTGCAAGTGGAAAATAATCCTTTTCATAGAAGTCTTAAAACACTGCTATTTGTAAAAAGTTGTGTGAATGGATCTAAAGAAGTTATGAAATACCACAGCATGCTGGTAAGACTGCTGCCATACCCAGTTTTTTATTCCCATGGCCTTTATTATTTCCTTGAAAGATGGCTGGTGGTGCAGACATCACCATGGAGTGTGGAGGACAAGCAGATCGCATCAGGTAGGCGTCACGGGACAGAGCCGCTCTGTGCCTGCAGCCACTGCACAGTGGTCAGAGCCTGTGTCACTCAGAAACCAAAAACGGCAACAGCAAAAGCAGCTTTCCTGGTATTCTCACATTCACCACCTTGTCCTTAGGGAGTAAGTACTGGGAAAGGAAAAATGATACTTTTAGATACACCTGAAAGGTTACGGAACGTCGAAGTGAGGAGAAAGCAGCCTTTGCAGTTAGAAGAACTCAGCTCGAATTAGGTCTTCCCCCTGAACTACTGCATCTTCCCAGGCAGGCTGTCAGTGTCTCTGAGCCTTGGCATCTATCTGTGAAATTGGGTTTGAGGCATCCTGGAACAGTGTGGAGGGAATAGTTGTCCTTTTAATTGAGAAAGTGTTTGTTTTTCCAAGTTTTATTTTATTTTGCAGTGCATAATGATGACATTCGCTGCGGGCAGTTGGTCCATGTACATAACTCATCTTAATTCTTATGTTCCCTACCTCGTGGTCCCCTTCTTATTTGCAAAACTCAGTTGAGAAGGTTTTGCAAGGAAAAAAGAAAATGAGAATTTGTAGGTAAAGCACCTAATACGGGGAATCTGGTGTATGCTACACTCGCAGTAAAGTGCACTTGGCGTCTTTTTTTTTTTCTTTATCTAATGCTAGAGATCGAACCCAGTACCTGTGATGCTAAGCAAGCACTCTGCCACTTAGCTACACCCCAGCCTTAAGGGGTGCTTTCTTTAAATTGTTATTAATGATGAAAACTGCAAACTTACATAATACAATCTTATATTGAGAAAAAAACCATGCAGATGTAGTCTCAGTAGTGTGCCACTGGGAAACAATATTACCAAGTGTTACAGGACAGCACAATTGTATTGTCATTAGCAGTCATCAATCAGTATAAATTCAAGACTTTAGTTTGCTAGGCATTGAATTGGGTATAAGGTGAGCACCAAGTTGAATTCTGTTGGGGTCTCACGCACACCTGTGATCCAAGCTACTTGGGAGGTAATGGCAGGAGGATCACAGGTTTGAGACCAGTTTGGGCAGCTTAGTGAGACCCTGCCCCAAACGAAAACAATGGGCTGACAATGTAGCTCAGTGGTGACTTTGTCTAGCATGTGAAAGGCCCTTGGTTCAATCCCCAGTACTGGGGCAAAAAAAAATAAAAGCTGAAAAGTGTATTTTTTCTTAGAGTCTGTGATAGGATAGCTTCATTAATTACTTTTTAAAATAAAGACAGTTAAAGAGAATAGAGATATATTTCACAAATCCACAAGGAAATAAATCACGCATGTTATTTACATGTGAAAAAGAATGTTACTAAGCAAACATAGCTAGTCAACGTAGGAGTGCTGGGGAAATACTCTTTCTACAATTTTCTCCCTTTGCAACTAAATTCTACAATTAGATTTTTTTATATGGCATGGGGTTAAATATTTGGCTAAAATATAAACACCTTTAGGAATAGGCATATTAAATCTGTATACCATTTTTTTGAAGTACAATTTATCAGTCTTTCAGAGGAAATATATGTTGACAAAGGAAAGGTTTAAAAATACAAATACTGAGGTGCCTATGCAGGTTGGAGGTGTCCCCAAAGGGAAGAAAATCTTGAACTCACTCCACGGTTTGCTCTGGGCTCACACTGAACAAGAATGATTCCGTTTAAGTAGTTTTTGGAGAAGAAAAAGATTCGGAGTAATATAGGAATGGTTTAAGCAGAGACTTGTGGGGTGAATATTCACATTGGAATAATTCCTTTTCCTTTTATTTGTAAATTTACTTTATCCAAAAAACAGGGTAAGTCCTTTGAAGCCAGCACTAACGGTGGCTTCGAAATTTTTTAGTCATAGCTGCAGTGAGAAATACAGTTTACATTGGAACTTTGTATCAGACACATCTCTAACGCACGTGGACACACCCATGCACCGACATAACCATGCACGGACACGCAACTAAACCAAAGTTTTGCCAGATAGTATATGACCTACATGCTATGCAGTATATTTTCTATTCTCTTCTGCTTTAGTCTCATTTACTTCTTGTCCTTTAAAAACTTCTGGCCATGACCCACTAAATTGATTTCATGACCTACTAATGAGGCATGACCTGCAATTCCTGAAATATCTCTGGAAGGGAGGTTTTGTGGGCCACCCGCTGGGCAGTGCCTCATGGTCACGTGGTCACCATTAAGAACGACTCCTCCTGCCACTACCTCCTGGATGCCCCTGAAACCTGTAGAGTCCCTGTCCTATCATTTTGAAAAGTTTTGGCTTTATTTTTTGCTCTTGTTTATTTAGTTTTTATTTTATTTATTTAAATGTTTATTTTGCAATACTGTGGATGGAACCTCAGCCCTTTTTATTTTGAGACAGGGTCTCATTAAATTGTCCAGGCTGCCCTGAAACATGTGATCCTCCTGCCTCATCCTCCCAAGTAACTGGGATTACAGGCATGCGAATTGCACTCCGCTTAAAGGCGTGGCTTTTAAATATCCTTTAGGAGGATGCCCTCCTTTAAGCATTTGTCTTTCTCTTGTCAACTTTACAACAAGCACATTGTCCATCAAGTGATACCCTTGAAGGGAAGATTGCTTATACTGCTGTACCCCAAGATGGCAAGCCACATGCTTGCTCAGGAAAGCAAAATAAAACAAATTTGCAAAAGAGCCCTTGATCACTGCAACAGGACAAGTTACATTCCCTGCCATGTAGAAAGGAGAAAATACAGATTTCATTTGCTTATTAGCAGAAAGGCCAGAGGACCCTGGGTGGGACGTTTTGTATTTCCACACATCTACATGATGCAAAAGTGATTCTGGTTTCCACTCGAAATATTGGAATGAGAAAGAGGAAACTACAGCTCCCAAATTTTCAGTTTGTGAAGCAGCATACAACAAAAGTATAAATAATAACAGGGCTGGGATGCTCAGTGGTAGAGTGCTTGCCTGGCACGTGCAAGGCTCTGGGTACCAACCCTGGCATCATACACACAAGATAAATAATAAAACAACAGCAGCATACTTATAGAAACCATGTAATTTCAAAGCTGGAAGATGAAAGGGGAGGGAGGGCTATTGAGGAGCTGTTTTGTTTTTTTAATAACTGAAAAAGACAATTCTGGTCCCCAAGCAAAGTAAGGGAAAGAGAAAGGTGAAGTTACTGTGTGCTTCTCTGAAACACCACACGCACATCAGAGAACACCCACTGCTGGAGGCCACAGGCTTTGCAGAGGCAAAAGAGATGGTGGAAATCACATGACTCCACCTCTTTTTGCAGAGGGAGAAACTGGCAGGACCGGAAGCCTGACTTGTTCAAGATTCAACAGCTATGGAACAGCAGAACTGGGATGGCAGATTCAGGCTCACAGAAGCTGTCTCTCTGTCCAGCCCTCCCTCCCCGCAATGCTCTCATTAACACACGTGCGTGGACACACACACACACACACACACACACACACACACACACGCATGCCATGTAACCTTTGACTCCAAAGCCACAGACCTCTGCCAGACAGGCTGAAGCCAAAGCTCCAGTTTATCAGACCTCCATCCCTGCTCCCCAAATTCTAAATCACTAATAGTCAGGGAGACAGATTTTTTCCTGCACCCACCCCAGGGAGTGAATGAGTCGCTTCAGAAAGCTTTGGTGACTCTCTCAGGCCTCTGAGGGACTGTTCAGTGTGGTGGATCCTCCTGCTAGCACTTCTGGGCCTTAAAAGACCGCTAAGGATTGTAGTGCCCTGCTGCTTTGCGGAATTTCCTCTGAGGGAAACCCTGGGTTGGCAACAACATAAATGAAGTTTTCACCAGTGGAAAAGGCCAAACAGGATTCTGTCCTGTGCTCAACATAGCTTTAAATTTTTTTTTCCAAATGTCTGTTTGTGAAGATGGGCAGGAAGAGAATGCAAGATTATAATCAGGTCAGAGATGAGCCGTAAAGATTTTCTGAGATAATACCTTATTTTCAATGCATTTCCTAATCTTTAAACAAAAAAAATTTTTTTTTCTTGAGACAAGGTCTCACTATGTTGCCCAGGTTAGTCTTGAACTCCTGGGCTCAAGTGATCCTCCTGCCTCAGCTTCCCAAGTAGCTGAGACCACACAAGTCTAAACAAAATCTGTCTTAATTTACACACCTTACTTTTTCCTTGCCATTTTGGAAATTAAGAGCAATTTCAAGATATCCCATTCTGCTGAAAGAGCTATCCTTGGGAGTGGAGAAGTTTTTGTTTTCTGTCGATTATTTTGCTCTCATCTGTGACTAGAATATCTCATAAACACAAGAGCAGCAAAAAAATAATTCCCACTTTGTTAAACAACTAATAAACCTAGAGGATCTATTTGATCTTCTAATGAGACCAGAGGTCTTCAGAGGGTTCTGGGAATGGATACATAAGAACTTCCCCTCCACAAATGATCTGATGCATGTAGGACTTTTTAAAAAGTCTAAATTAATCCTGACTGAAACTTATAACTAGCGTTTCTGTGGAAAATAGGTCTCAGGCACTCAGGGAGTTCCTGTCAGAGGAATTCATCCACGCCGAAGCTGGTTTTTAAGTGTGGTTTTCTCTGAAGCACGGCAGCCAGGGGAGAGACAAACCTTCCTTTCTGATCCATTACAGAAGCTTTCTGAGAAGAATTTTACTTATTTGTGACGTTCTAGCTCGCCTTTCCCAAATTGTAGCTCACCTTTCCCAAATGATGCCGTCTATAATCCAGACTTTGGCGGGATTTCAGGCTATATTCTTTACTAAATTTGTGTAATCATTTTTCCCTCTGTGGGAGAGAGAATGAGAGAATGGGGGGGAGAAAGAGAGAGAGAGAGGGAGAGAGAGAGAGAGCGAGCACGCAAGCAGGGACTTCCCAGTTCGACCCACTACATGGATCTCTGCCTTTGCCTGAATGACGGGTCTGGAATTTCAAGTCCAGGCCAATCTCAGCATTTCCCCGGCTGATGTGATTCCCACAACCGCCCCACCACTTTCCTTACTTCTCTGGATGCAGAGCGGCTCATCTGAGAGGGGGAGGTGGCTGAAAAGAACTTTAAAAGTTTGTTTTCCAATGATCCAATGAAAATTTGATAGAAAGGCAAATTAAATCAAACTATTGCCAGCTCTCCTGCTCATCCAAAAGATAGCACATGGAAGGAGATCTGTCCTACATAGGTTTAGAAGGAAATAAGAAACTGGCTTTTCTTCCAGGTGGAGGAAACCTCCACAGGGCTGTTTGCTTCTGTCTTTGGGAATTGGAAAGAACACTGGAATCTGTCGGTCTTATGCATCTCTGCTGATGTTAAACATCTGTTTCCATGACCTCCTCCTCTGCTCCAGATCTGAAACCTTACTGATGGTGTTGAGAGTTTATGTTACTTGCCTACAGATATGTCGTGCATACATGTGTATTGTACATGAAGGAGCCCACTCGATCTCTGAGTTTTCTTCCTGCTCACTGTTTGCTGCGTGGCCAGCTCTTCGCAGTCAGTACCTGTTTGTGCTCTGCTTGATTAACTGATGGGCCCATCTGCTCATGGTTGTATATTCTTTACCTTTTATATTCCTCGAAGGGATGTCTTGAAAGAACTCCAGGCACCCTGAAGCTTCCACGCACCGATACTTTTTTATATTGAGGTATAACTTTCCTTAAGCTTTCTTTGCCTCTTCTTAGCACACAAACACAACAATTCTATCACCCGGCAAAGCACCCTCAAGCTCCTCTGTACCCCAGTCCCTGTCGATCTTGATTTGTTTTTGTGTTTACAGTGTTTAGTTACCTTGAAAAAGGATGCAGTTGCTCCACTCAGTGAGTCACATTTGCGAACTGCAGGTTCAGTTGAAACTCCTTGGCTTTCCCGTCTTCCTCACAGTGGGGCCCTGGTCATTGTTAGGTGTCCAAATCCTTCGTGGGAGTCAGGGTGTTGGGCTGAGAGGATTCCAGTGAGGGTCATGGCTTCGTAGTGGGTCTGCCTGTTCACACATCCACTAAGCTTCCTGTTCCTATTATTCTACGTGTGCTCTACTAGAATCATGGGGATAACCAGCCACACCCAAGAAATCTACATTTATTATTCAGACGTGTGAATATGAATGATGAGAGTAGGAAGAAAAGCAGCATTTTCCTTCATCTACACCAGTTCCCATGGTGAAGGAGGAGAGAATACCTTTATGGGTGCCCGCTAAGCTCTTGCTGTGGTGCTGGGTGCTTTCAGCCCTGTGAAATGGGCAGGCCGGTGACCTCCTTGCTCAGAGTGATGGTAGAAAGTTGGGCCCTTTTTCTCACGTGGGATGTGCTTTCCAAAAGACACATCCATCGTCTACCCCTCCTCATAATTCTTAGAGTGGTGCTGACCCATGGCAACATTGAGTTAATTGACAAGTAAAACTGTCTAACTCAGTTTTTAACTAACCAACCCTTTTAGTCAAATAATTTGTTAGTGCTAGTGAAATTAACCAAAGCAATTAAATCAGTTTAGGATATAGAAGGTGGACTGGCATGGGAAAAAAAAAAAAGAAGAAGGAGATCCCTCAAGGCTCAGAGTAATACAGCTGGAGGTTTGGGGCAAATTCAGGGTCAGCAGAAAATACTCGGACTTTTGTTGGACCACCGAGTTTGAACCATAGATGATGATGATAATTGCTATTTACTGAGCTACGAGTCAGGCATCTATGAAGTGCTCTGCGTGTGCTGCCTCATAGAATATTAACCTCGTACTAACTGATCCCCGTGCACTGCGAGTTCTTCCCACCTGTGAAGATGAAGACACCAAGACCTGGAGACCTTTGCTGACTTGACCCAGGTCACATAGAAACTGTGTGACAATGCTGTTATTAAAGCAAACATTGCACGTGGCAGTCCCTTCCAAGCAGTAAAGTACTTTAAACTGTCGCTATTATGGCTAAGCCCATACTTGTCCCAATAGGTCTCAAAGGACTTGTTACTTTTCCACACAGATAGCCCTTTTCATAACTTGGTGCAACAGTATATACATTCATTATGGATTCCCTTAATTAGGAGAGAACACAGTGGGAGATGGTACAGAACAATTGACGAAGTTGATGGCAGAATAGAAGTAAAGTGTACCGATGATTGCAAAGACCTCTTCGTCTAGGACGTACTTTGCAAACTGGGCTATGCCCGGGTGGTGGAGAATGAGGCAGGTGTGGAGCAGCAGTCTGGTCCTTCCCAACAGGCAGAGACCTGGTAGGCTTCCCCCACCCCCTCCGGCTTCCCAAAGGCCAGGAACAAACAGTAGAAGCAGCTTTGTCAACGTGCCTGCTTAGAAGTAGTCACATGCCTGTTTGCTGAGAACACCTAGTGTCCTTGGTTACTGTGATACTTGCAGGGCACAGATTGCTCATAGGCCTATAGAAAGCTGCCAGCTCAGCGTCTGAGAGGTGGTGCTCTCAGTCTGGTTCCCTGGTCCCTGTCTGCACAGACTCTACTGTTGCACAAAGTCAGGTGATGGGTTTAAAAGAAAGCTAGAAAACACGACTTCTGTGTGACATCCCTTCATACACTATTGAAGGACTTGGCCCTCTGAATCTGTGAGGTAAAAGGATCTCTTCATTTTCCAGAAAAAGTAAAGCATGACTTTTTTCTGACTTATTATTCTTCTACAGCCCGAGGAGTAGATGGTACAAATCTTGTAGAGTTCAACATCCATATGCAGAATGGCTGCATGGAAATTGGGCGTTGGAACTCTTTTTCACATTAAAGACATTAATCTCTAACCAAGCAATACAACCCACAATCCAAAAAATGACCTATTGCCTGGCATGGTGGCACAGTCCTGTACAATTCCAGCACTTGGGAGGCTGAGGCAGGAGGATCGCATTGAGTTCGAGGCCAGCCTGGAATACATAGTGAGACCCTGTCTCATAAAACAAAGAACAAAACAAAACAAAACAAAACAAAAAGACCTGTTCCAGCATCCAGGTGTTTCTCAAATGTATACTCTTTTCTTCTAATGCATCTATCAGGTTAAGCTCAGGAGCTGGCGGGTCAGGGGTCCTGGCCACTCCCTGGGAGATGCTCCAACCTTGTATATCATTTGCTTTATTTTCTCTATCCTCCTTTCCTTTTTTTTTTTTTCTCTCCAATACTGTGGATGTCATGCAGGCTAGTTAACTGCTCTACCACTGAGCTATGCTCCCACCCCTTTTCAGTTTATTTATTTGAGGCATGCACATATTGAGGGTATGTTATCTACTTGCTGAAGTTTCTTGGGCTTCTTATTCAGAATATGGTATGTGAGCCATGAGCTCTCCTGCACTGGTCATAGGCTTCAGATCTGCTGAGTTACAATAAGCTTTCCTCCCCACCCTGCTCCATATTGGGGTGCTGGGGATGGAACCTGGGCCTCACCCATGGTAGGCAGGTGCTGTACCACTGAGCAACACTCCCCTAGCCCTTTGAAATGTATTGTGAGACAAGGTCTTGTTTAGTTAACCAGGCTGGCCTAGAACTCGCCATCTTCCTGCCTCAGCTTCTTTTCTCCTGGTTTTCATCTGACCATTTTTCTCATTACTTTTCACTCACCCTCCTCATTTGCCCATTCCTCCCTCCCTCCTTGCCCATTCTTGCTCTCCTTCCCTCCCTCCTTCCTTCCTTCCTTTTCTTTCTGTTATTTATGTTTTGAGACAGAGTCCTGCCATATAGCCCAGGCTGGCCTTGAGTTCATGATCCCCTGCCTCACCCAATCAATCCCTTTTTCTTCTCTTACTCAATTTACTTTTTTCCTTTTCCTCCTTATGCCTCAAGATCCCGGGAAGCTGTAAGTGTTACTTTTTGCAGCAGTGCAGCTCTGGGGACCCAGTGGCTGCTAACTCCTGTGCTTGTCTGAGTTAGCATTTACTCTCAAGTGAAATGCAGCTGTGGAAGGAGGACAGGCCATGTACTTTGTAGGCCTGAGTGAGGATGGGTAGGGAAGACAAGAGAAACATTTTAGCAAGAAGTCCCTAGAGATGGACTATATTTAATAGTAAAGAGAACTTCTTTCCAATCTTTCCACTGTATAGGATGTGTGTCTCACACAGTTGCATTTTAGATTTTTGTTGCTGTGACAAAATACCTAAGAAAAACTATTTAAAAGAAGAAAGATGTATTTTGGCTCATGGTTTCAGAAGTCTCAGTCCATGGTCAGCTGCCTCCATTGCTTTAGACCTGTGACCAGGCAAAAAAGGAAAGCTCTTCACCTTGTGGTGGCCAGGAAGAAGAGAGAAAAAGGGGCTGGGGCCCTAATAAACCCTTTAAAGTGACTTAATTCCTTTAAATGCAACAATCCCCCCTTGCACCACGTCCCCTGCTTAATAGGCCATTCAGCTAGGGGAGAGGTTACCATCTCCAGGATCCAATCACCCTTCAAGAGCCCCACCTCTGAACACTAGAGGGCTGGCATTTTAGTGGACATTTTTGATCCAAATATGCCAAAGGTCTGCTTTGATGGTAAGAGAGAATACTGAGGCTTCAGGCTTAATGAAGTGGGAATGGATGATCCCATGTAATTCTCAAAGAAAAGCAACCTCAAAATACCTCTCTTGTTTTGTAGTTGTGAGAGTTTCTGGGTATAGCCAGGCATTTCTACTTCGGTCCCTTGGCCACATCCCACACGGTCACACAGGTGGTCACCATTGTGTCCCTCACACTTAACTTCCTCCTCCATATTTTCAAGTGCCATGTGCTTGACACACCAGGACCAGTTCTATGACCTCTTCATAAATGATGTACTGTGAAGGAATAGACAAAGAGGAGAAAAGTCAGAAACCTGAAGTACAAGAGCCACTGCTATCTTTATTTTTCTCAGAAAACTGAAAGAAAACCACATTATCTTGAATATCTGGCAATGTCACTCAGATTGCCCAACATTCAGGATTAACTTTACAGCCAAACTTGATCCAACTTCTAACTCTGTAAGAATGTTTTACATGACAGATGGAATAATTGGCTAACAGGTCTAAAGTCTACCTTTATTGCGAAAGAAGAACATTGAGAAGGCAGAATGGAACTTCAGACCAGCACTCTTGAAGGTCTGTTCTGGGTCTTTCATTCGTTTCAATCCATGCTTTCATGATGTTGGTTTTTGCCATCTACAGCAGGACCACATCCTAGGAATTGACAATCTCATTTCTAAATGCCCTGTTTACTGAATGCTTTACCTGAGAGAACAGTATAATCATTTCATTTAAATTAAGAACATATTTTATGGGAATGAAACACCATAGACATGGGATACTTGTTGAATCATTGTCCTTAAGACTTAAAAGAGGGAAACAGACTCTTCATGGTAAAGGGAATATGTATACATCTTGTCTTGGCTTTTCTTTCTTTTTTAAACCCAGAGCCCTACACATATTAACTAGGCAAGCACTTATCTCTGACTTACACTCATACCCCTTTTTCTTTATTTTTAAGCAACACTAAATAATTCTCCGTAATCTGAAAATTCTGCGATGTTTCAAATGACTTCTTTGTTTGTGTTGCTCATTTTTATGCAGGCTCTCTCACCCTGATTTGTGAGTAAATAAGTTTGGAGTCCAAATAATTCTCCCTGGTAGATCTCATGTGTGTACATCACAGAGTTTTACATATCCTGTTTTTAGATAGGTCCTCTGGAATGTTGACTTGCTGTAAGATGTGTTTTATTTTGGCTACTGTATCCTGTCAATTCTGAAAGCTTCACAAATGCATTTTTTGCCTCTTCATAATTTTTTCTTTCTTTTTTTATTGGTACATGTCTGTAGTACCTAGTGATTCCATTCATCATGGGGAGTTAGTACCTGTACATGACATTTCTTAATTCTTTCATTTCCACCGCCTCCTCCTCTCCCTCTACCTCCCTGTGTGTTTTACTACACACATCTTATCACAGTCATGGTTTTTTGATCTACAGTTGTGATGAATAAGAGGCTTTACTTATTGCCTAATTAAAAAAACTTACTAAATACTGCATTTCCCCTTTTAAAATAACGATATAGATTAGTGTTTATGCAGAAGTGTCGGCAACAGAATTCTTCAAAAGTTTTCCTCTGAGTGATGAAAAGCTACCACGTTATTTTGACTAACTAATCAAATGTAACGGGGAGCTTGAAGTGCCTTACTTAGATTGTCCTTGTGTACTTATCAAAGCAGGAAATGTAACTGGAGGAGCTGATGAAAGGCATCTCTCACAGTACTCTTTCAATTATAGATCTTACAGAGCAAATGAAAGAACAGCTCTCCTGCCAAAAACTCAGTCTTGAGGTGCCCCTTAATGTTAACTGCTGTATTAGCTAGTTAACACTTGATTATGTACTTTAATTGATTCTTGCTCTAGCTTTGGAAGAAAAAAAGTCTGGCTCTATTTGGTACATAAATCAAAGGAGGAGAGATACTGGAGCACAATGATATTGCTATTTACACTAGATTCAAATCACATCAGACAGCTCCAGTGAACCTCTGGCCTCACTTTGATGACAAATAATGTGCTTTAAAAAAATGCTCATAATTTGCACTCAGAAATTGGGATCAGTGGTTATGAATATTTTCAAAGGAGTTTAATGTGACTATTGAAAATTACTTTTATAGCTGTAACAATGAAATATTGCAATTGTGAAAACATGGTTTCTTTCCAGTTACATATTTGGAATAGTCTAACTGTCATCTCGGCTTTTGAAAAAGATCAAAGCACATTAGGACAGCACTTCACTAGTCTGTGGTATTTTCCTCTTTTTTTTTGGTTATACTGGGGTTTGAGCCCAGGGCCTCCCATATTCTAGGCAAGTGCTCTACCACGAAGCTACCTCCCCAGCCCTTTTAAATTTTATTTTTGAGACAGAGTCTTACTAAATTGCCCAGGCTGGCCTCAGCCTCCCTAGTAGCTGAGATTACAGGAATGCACCACCAGACCCACATTCGCATTTTTCTTTAGAGTTGAAAGCTACCCTTAAAAAAATATGCCATAAAAGAATATGTGTGACCTAGAATTAGGCAAGAATGGGATTTTATTCATGTATTTATTTATTCACTCAGCCATACAGCAAACATTCATTGAACTCCTACTATGCATTAATCCATGCGCTAAATTGCTAGAGATAAAGCGGTCTTCCCTGTAGAGGCGCTAAGTTCTCCTGGCCACTTTTCTCAATGAAAGACCCCCTCCCTCCCACCCACCCATAGCGATGCAGAACTAAACCCAAGGGCAGCCTTGGCACTGGCCCCTTCTTCGAGTACTGTGCTTGGCTATGATGGCAAGCGAGTGATCCTGCCTGCACTTACATCACTCGTTAAGATTGCATTGGAACTGAGAAGTGCAATGTAATGTTTTTTTTTCTTTTTTGCACTGGGGATCGAACTTGGGACCTAGTGCTTTTGAGGCAGGCGGCGACACCACTGAGCTAAATCCCCCTCTCGGTGCAATGTAATTCTCACGGCATAGTCCAATAAGAACTAAAACAGAAGCTAGAGGTTGGTGCAGACTGCGGTGCGAGCTCTTCGGACGGAGAGTCCCTAACCGGCATGGGGGAGAGGACGGTGGCCAGGGCAGGAGGAGGTGATCCCCAGAAGAGCCTGGCAGGAGGAGTAGGAGGCGGGGTGACAGGGCGCCGAGGAGGCATCTCGAGCCCAGAACAGTGTGCAGAGCATGGAGGCGTTGGCGTCCTACTTCTTGGGAGCTTGGCTTAATTCCTATGCTGAGCAGCAGGTGTGGGGAAGGGAAGGGGCAAAGGCAGAGCAGGACTGCGCTCGGGGCCGCTTCCAGAAGGTTCTTACACACCCCGTGGATTGGATTCCGGCAAAGCGAAGCCACGGGAGATATTTAAGCAGGGGAGACTTGAGGGATTGGAAACATGCCCTAGTACTTACTGGACACGTGCCTGCCGTATAATTTCACAATTTTGGTTTGGTAAAGGTTTTTCCTGTTTGCCAGCATGGTATTTAGTTGAATGTGCATTCAACTTGTGGCGCGGGGTGAGAGGGGTTTTGTTTGTTTATTTATTTATTTTTTGGTACCAGAGATTGAACTCGGAACCACTGAGCTAAATCCCCAGCCCCATTCAATATATGTTGATCAGACACCTACCCACGATGGGCAAGACCTGTTGAGGGTGAGGGTATGTTACAGTGAACGAGATCAACAAGGCGCTGTCTTTGCTGGTGCTCACATTCTGGAGGAAGGAAAGCACACACTAAGCAAGGGTAGTGTTCACCGATAAAACAAACAAGTGAGCAGGGCACGTGGCAGGAGAGAGGGGGCAGTTAGGGTTTCAGAGACCAGTGTGCGGAGCTGAGCCTTGAACTGAGATCTGCCCTGCAGGAACTGACAAGCTGGATAAACCCGGAGATACATGGGCAGGCATAGAGCAGGACATGTAGAAAGCCCTGAGGTAGAAACCAGCTTGATGTTTTCAAGAGACACAAGACAGGAGAGACTGGTAGCTGAGACAGAAAAGTGGCTCTTGATGAAGCCGAAGCGTTTAAGGTCCAGCTCATGGGGGTATTGGGTTTTATTCTCTTTGAACAAAAAATAATAAAAGTTTAAGCAATGGACTGACTTTAGCAAATTCTATTAAAATTACTGCCGGCTGCAGAGATGGGTTGAGGGGACTAAAGAGAGGGCCTAGGAGATCGAGCAGCCCAGGGGAGAGATTGCAGGGGTTTAGACCTGGGTGAGAGTGGCCTGGGGAGAAGCGGACCAACTCAGGAAATATGTGGAGGAAAAGCCAGTTGAACTTTCTGTTGGTTTATGCTCTCAATGCATACTATTTACACTCACTTTGGGGAATCCGTGCACATATGTATCAGATCTGGGATAATTTTCCATCCTTTACCCCTCCCCATCTTCTCTCTCCCTCTGATCTCCTCCCCCATCTCCAGAAAGTCTGCTTCCCTATTTCCTACCCTCTCTTTTTTATTTTACTCTTTATCTATATTTTGGGTTTCTCATATAAGAGAAACCATGTAGTATTGAAGCCTGTGTGTCTGTCTGTCTTCACCTAACATGATGGTCTCAAGGTACATCCGTTTTCCTACAAATGACTCAAGTTTATCTTTATGGCAGAGTAGTACTCCATTGGGTGTTAATATCACATTTTCTTTATCTGTTCACCTGATGATGGACATATGGACTACTTCCAAGACTTAGCTATTGTGAATTGTGCTGCTATAAACAAGGGTATCCACACCGACCTGGTTTGTTCCCCCCATAGTTTTTTTAACTGAGAGTAAAGCACTAGTAATTTAAAATCCTTTTTGATAAGGCTTACCTTCAATACTTTGATCATCTTTGTTCTTTTCTTTTAAGAACTTCAGCTTTCTTTTCCTAGAGTAACATAATATATTCAAGCTGTACTCTTCCCAGGGCTTCTCTACCTCCAAGAGCAAAAAAGTGGGTGTTATTTGGATTATAAAACAAATCCAAGTTTATCTACAAAATTATAGATTAGCATAAATATGTCATGCCTATCAGAATTAATGGCCCTAGTAGCAATGAATGTTCTACCTGTGGTAAACTTTTGTTTTGCTGTGGTTCTGGGGATCGAACCCAGGGCCTCATAGGCTAGGCACAGGCGCTAAGGATGAGCTACTGCCCAGTCCCTTATCGAAATTTCTATATCTTCCAATATTTTAACAGGACTTCAGGTCTTGGTACTTTGTATCTTACTTAACTTCTAGGCATTTGATTTTTTAAAAAAAAAACAAGGAAAGAAAAACAAACTGTGATACATGTCTAATATCTCTGTAGTGAAAAAATCTTCTTTTTAAAAAATTAATTGTAAGCTGGGAATGGTGGTGCTTGCCTCTAATCCCAGCTCTTGGGAGGCTGAGGCAGGAGTATCACTGTGAGTTCAAGGCCAGCCTGAACTACAAAGGGAGACCCTGCCTCAAAAAACCAAAAAAAAATTAATTGTAATGGTACATTTTATATATACATGATCACATCCATCACAGGGAATTTGTATCTGTACATGATATGTCTTGATTCTTCTTTTTTTCCCTTCCTCTCCCCTCCCTTCACCCCTCTTCCCCTCTTTATTTACGAAAGCCTTGTTTCCATTTTTCCTTCTATTCTCTTTTTTCGTTTTCTTTTTCTTTCTTCCCCCTCCCTAGTTCCCCAACTAATTTGAAATTTTGCTTCCTATTTCACAATGTCTATTGGAAAAAGCTTCTTGCTAGTCCACTTTTTTTTTTTTTAACCTGTACTGGGCAATGAACGCAAGACTTTTGCACTGGTCTACATCTGCAGCCTTTTATTTTCATTTTGGGACAAAGTCTCACTAAATTGCCCAGGTGGAACTCACTCAATCTTGCTATCTTCCTGCTTCAGCCTCATACAGTCCCGGGATGAGGGGTGTGTGCCCCCATGCCCAGCTCCAAAGCCATTTATTACTCCAAGTCAGGAACTCCTTGGAGCAAAGATTGATCTCAGCTTTGTAGACCCTGAAGTTTACGAAACTGTCAATGATAAATAGTGCAAAATCTCTTTCTTTTGCTGTTTTACAAAATATCAGTCCTTGTTTGTTCATTTCGCCCAGGTCCCTCAAAGAGTCTTGGGTGCCAGCAAAGGCTTTTGAAGCCTAAGCTCGTTAGTTTCAGGAAAATCTGGTTTGCTGTTCTGGTAAGGCATTTGTGTAGACCCTCATGTGGTAGGAGGGGATGGGAATAAAGATAGAAATCCACATAGGGAATATTTGAAATTCAATCTAATAGGATTTAAGATTGAACTAGCCAAATCGACTGACCTAGCGAATACCCCAGACACCTTTACTGAATTTCTCTTCTTAATAATTTCTCGCTGGGCTCAGGACTATCAAAACAGCCATGCCTATAGACTAAAGAGTAAATTTCTCTGTGCACTTGGTATTTATAGCTTCATTAACTATTTCTGGCTGCTCAGCCTTAATCATCCCATGGTGTCTTTTCCTCGCCTTCACTGGTGGTGTCGGGCACAGCTCCATTAGTTCCATTTTGCTCTTTTTACCTAAGGAATTTCTAATACGTATATCAAGAAAAATTTAAAAGTGCTATAAAATCTACTTCACTTACAGTAAAGGATTCATAAAGAATTCATACTCTACAATAAAAATATTGCTTATCGATACAGTTTTCACAGTGATCTTCTTAGAAAAATGTGGGGTTTCCTCTGGAAAGACTATGAAGCATATTATACAGGTTTTGGGGGATCCTCATATTATAGAAATTATTCTACTCTGAAGAAGAGTCACGTAATAAATTACAGGGTGACTTTGCCTTATCCAAAATGATTGCACCCTGAAAAGCTTCAGACTTGGGGTTTACTTTTTTGCTGATTTGGGGAAGATTTGCATATACGTGATTCTGATGGATGATATCAAGTGTAAACATGAGCTTCATTTCTGTTTCCCATGCACCTTATAGACATAGACTGAAGGCAATCTTATATAATAGTTTCAATTGCAGCATATGACCTGCGCTCAGCTATGAAATTTTGTACTTGTGGAGTTTCATTGGCTCTCAGAGTTTTGGACTTTGGAGTATTTTGTATTTTGCAGCAGTTCAGATTTCAGATTTTTGGATAAAGGATGCTCAGCTTGTATTAATCTCACAGTTCCTATCCGGTTTTATTTACAGTCTTGCCTCCACATCTAAGGAAAGGGAATTAAGTGACTAATTAAGAAGTGCATTGAAAGCCTTTCTCTGACGATGGACACGTGTCCATGAGTAGTCTCCCCAAAAATGGACTCTAAGTGAAATGTGATCCCTTTGATGGAAGTGCTCACTGTCTAGCAGCGCTCAAAGTTAAAGAAATTAAAATGGCTTTGAGAAAGTGTTTTTCAAGTCATTTTTATTCACTTCTAATATTTTGCTAGAAAAATGAAGTGAAATTCTCAAGTACTTTTTGGTGGTGAGATAGCAGGACTGCTACAGATTGTACACAGGACTGGAAGCTCGCTGTGTGCACAGCTGGCTTTCCGGTTCCTCATAGGTTGCTGGTGCGAGTTAGTGGAGCGCGTGGATGGCAGAGGTCTCTACACACTTGCCGTGCGTGGGCTTTCTTGGCCTTTTGAGGAGTAAACAAAGCAAGGAGAGAAGGCTGCCTAGCCAATTCTGTAAGCCAGTCACGTTTTGGATTATCGGATGATTCATTTTTACGTACTCTAGAACTCAAGAATATATCCTTGAAATGAAGTGGTCCACCGAGAGAGTTCACTGAGTATTCCTACTTGATAACATTTCATTGAAAACCTGTTCAACAGACTGAATATATAAATAAGCCTGAACACGAGCTGACTTGAGTTGCTGGCTTCTGCCCTGTGAGCATAGCTGCATGTTTGTATGTGTAGGTGCCATGTTGATGCCTAGCTCAGTGTCAATTTGTGCCTCAATTTGAGAGGGTCCTGGAAGAAGCTGAGGGAAGAGCAGAAACATGTTGCATATTTTGTAAGAGCCACTGAAAGTGAGGTCATTTTTTCACATGAGAATTAAACTGTCTACCTTTTCAGCTACCTTTCCTTCTATGAGATTTTTGGGGAGCAGTTGACATCTTTGGTTAGGAGTTATTTATCCAGAGCTAACCAGTGTGAATTCTCAGTCACTCAAATCATTTGTTTTAAACTATTTTGTTGATTTCTAAATCACATGTACCGGACAAAACACTTTCAAAGAGAAGAACTAATATTTGCAAAATATTATTTCATGTGCTCTTGCTGTAAGTTTTTCCACAGCTTTGAGTCCTCTCCCACTTCATGTCTGCAGGTAGAGGAAAAAACCTAAAATCAGTAATTAGCTTAGAAAGCACTTGCTGCACAGATGCGATGCTTCTTCACAATAGGTTCCTGAGCTGAGGAGTATTTATTTCACTCTAGCTTAATCAAAACAAAACGTTATGTAAAAACACATCAAAATGGTACTTAACACGATAGCAGTGCCCAAACTCTATTGTTCCATTACGCTTGAGTATAGGGCAGATTCAGGAGTTAAACTGCCCTCTATTGAGAACTGGCAAATAAACACTTACATAATAAATGCATAATTTGTTGGATCTTAGTTCTATCAGTTTTAGAGCAGGGGAGTAAAAAATATTTTTATCGCAAGAGAGCTTTTGAGAATGAGTGCTCTAATTAACTGCTGATTATCTCTCTAATAGAGTATTTTAGGTTAAAAACTTCATTGTCTCCATTCTAGTGAACTTTTGAGGTTTGATGAAAACAGAGCTGATGTTCAGTCAGAACCCCAGACACCACCACCACCTGTGGACTCGCCTCTCCTTAGTCAGCAGCAGGCTGATCACAGGACTTAGCAGTTTTTCTGTTTTTCTGAATATCTTCAAAATTGATCACTTTTAAAACAGATACACACACACACTCTGTTGAGTTTGACTTGGTGATTAAAACAGTCAGTACTGTACAACACAGGACCCAGTAGATATAGGGTCAGGCTGGCAGAATCTGCATTTTTGTGGTTTTAGATATGGTGTGGAAGTTGATTTATGTTTGGTATGGCTCACAAGAAATCAAAGAATAGGGTCCAGCTCACTTGTCAAACATCAAGGTAAAAGAGTAGCAGAGTGGCTGGCAAAATTGATTTTTCTCATTTGGGGTGCTTCTTAAACGAAAAAATCCTATCAGTTTCATAGGGAAATCCTAGGTGGGACCATTTTTAGAGACCTTGTTTTCCAGCAAACAATTTATTGTGAGGCGGAGGAGATATTTTAAGTATTGTATTTTCTAGCCATGTTATATAATGATGAATTATATTTTCAAGTCATAGACTGTGGATTAATATACACATGGTGGATTGGCCATAATGGCTATTTTGCTTCCATGTCTAAGAAAAAGCATGAGTGATGGGAGATTACAAGATTTACCATATAAAGTGAGACTCTTAATCAAGACATGTAAGGTCAAGTGATTAGATTTTGTATAAAATTTAGAAAGAAAGCACAGTTGTATAACCCCCCATTGAAATCTGTTTTTAGTTAATACGGAAATGGAAGTAAAATATTTTATTGAGTCTAAAAATAGGCTTTTATATATTAAAAGAAAAGCTATTTACAACTAATTTGTTACTAAATAAAATCTTGGATGAACACTTTTAATTACTAAAAAGGTAAGGTGACAATAAACACAGGAACTATAAATGAATAGTGTTCACAAAGTCAGGCTGCTTTCAGGACTATAAATAGCATCCCCAGCTTTGCCACTATTCTTAGCAAGAAGGAACAAAAGAAGATGTCCAGAAATAGAAAGGGGAACAGCATCTCCATAAGCTTTGTATTCCATGGCATAGGAAATGTTTCGAGCAAGCTCATGAACTCAGGGGGTTAATTGATTTTTAAAAAGGACATTTCCATGCTGTCAGTTTGCCAAGGAAATTCTTTTACTGGCATGTTTGTAAAATTGGCAGGCTGATGTTTCCTCTGGGTGATACAAGGTGTGATGAAGAATTTTATCTTTACTTCCTTACTAAAATCAGCACTAATAGCTTGCCTTTTGTTAATTTATTTGATTATTATCAGATGACATGGCTAGAGGATCTGTCCATGCAGCTGAAGTTGGAAGGAGTTGTGCATAGTAGGCAGTCTTGGACCAAGAGCCAGGTCTAGGGTTCATGTGAGCCTGTTTTCCTGGTTAACTAATGTAGCAAACATATATGGAGCCGCCATAGCCCAGGCATAACGTGAAGTTAAGCAGCAGGGATACAAGGTAAATTAAAATACTAGTCCTTGCCCACGTGCCATGCATGGCAAGGGAAATCCACTGTGAGGTCATAGCTAGGATGCACAAGGGTGTACAAAAGAGATGATGGTGTTGTAGGAATGCAGGGCAGAGCTTCTCTGTGGATGGAGGGGACAGTGGGGAAAACTTTGCAGAGTCATTGCCAGTTGAATCAGCTCAATCTGAAGGAAACCGCATATGGAAAAAGGGATTGAAATGCTATGCTGATCTAACAGGAGCCTTGGGGGAGCAATGAAATGATAAAATTATGTTGAAAGCACGACAATATAAACATAGGCCAAAATTTCGATTTACCATATTTTTATAATGAAAGGATTCATGTGCATGAAAATTACAGACCTTCTAATTTCTGATTGCTTGTTTATTAAATTTTTTTTGTCAATAACTGAACACAAGTATTCGAGAACTGATTCTAAGCCTTTAGTTAAAAGTGAGAATAATATTGGGCTGGAGATTTAGCTCAGTGGTTCCAGCACCTGCCTTGCAAGTGCAGGGTCCTGAATTTGATCCCTGTTACCAAAAAAAAAAAAAAAAAAAAAAGTGAGAGTAATATAAATCTCAAGTACTTTGTGTGAAAAGAAAAATTAGTATGGACCAGAATCAAATGAAGAGGGCTGTGGATATGCTTAGTGGTAGAGCAATTGCTTAGCATGCACAAGGCCCTCTATTCCATCTTCAGCATTGCCCCCCAAAACAAATGAAAAGAAAACAGCTTCTCCAAATAGGAATATAGCTATAGTAATGATAGGCTGTTACTATTATCATTAATATTATTATTATTGAGTTTTTGAGATAAGATCATGATTTGTAGTTCAGACTCACCTTGAACTCGTGGCAACGTTCATGCCTCAGCCTCCCAAGTGCTGGAACTAGAGGCATGAGCCACTACCCCTGGCCTGAATGATTATTGTTTTCTAAATATATTTTTAGTGGTTTATCAGCATGTGAAATTAAGCAGAGGTGGAATTTTGTAATCATTACATTATTTGTTGAAAGATATATTGCTTAAGTAAAAAACCATATGTGTATTCTGGTGAAAGATCATATTATAGGCAGAGTAAATATTTGAGTTATTTCTTAGCAATAGAAATTTATTATTGCCTTGTATTCCATCAGACAGCTTGGGAGATTTTATTTAGAGACTTGTTTAACAATTTTTTTGAGTGCTTAGTACATGTAATACCAAAGAGGTAAACAACATCTCATAGAATATGTCCCAATATGTTTATTTTTCTTTCTTTTTTGTACCGGGAACTGAACTCAAAGCCTCACATTTGCCAGGCAGGCGCTGTTCCACTGAGCTACATCCCCGGCCCTTCCCAATATGCCTTTTAAGAAAAAAACATTTTGGGGGGGGGGGTACCGGGGATCGAACTCAGGTCCTTACACTTGCGCAGCAGGCAGCAAAACCACTGAGCTAAATCCCCGGCCCAAGAAAAAGAAATTTTTTTAAAGTAAGCTAGACATTGATTGCATATCCCACTCAACATTTGTATAATATGTGATCCCACATTTAACCACCAAATGACGAAGCCTCTAGCCAAAGCAATATGCAAATTACTATGCAATATGCAAATAGTTTGAGCATATGTTTCTGTAGAATCACCATTGTGAATAACTTTCATTTCCACTGTTAATTTTTTTAAAATTAAATGCCACACAAAGCAAAGGTGCAGAAGTGAGTGGAGTTCTTAATACAGTAGGAATCTGTCTCATGCTCATAAATACACAGCACTTGAAAGCCCATTCCGTTACAGTGCAGCTCCAGCTGTGAAGGCAGAAGTCCCACATCTGTGTCTTGTCACCTCCTCTCCTTTCTGGAGATCTCAGTGGCTCTTTGCTCTTTCTCTTTTAACACTGGGGGCGAGGTGAGGATATGCCTGCAGGAGACTTTATGAGCCTGCTGATGGTAGGTTTTCAGAAATTAAGCAGGCTAGTGTGAACTTAGAAAAAAATAAAAGTGTATATAAAAGCTCTTCTGGTTGCATTTGATTTTTTTTGTTAAGAAACAATAGTGTTTATTTATCATCCTGGCTTAGAATTTCTTTGGTATTCCGTTCTCTCAATTTTAACAAGAAACTAAACTCAATAACATCTTTAAAAAACAAAGTAGTTTTTAGTGGGAGGCGGGTGAGGAAGTTATATGAAGATTGAGTGGGAACCTCAATCCAAGGACATAATAGACAAGAAACCATTTTTTTCTCCCCTTTCCTTCAGAAGTAGCCTTCCGCATGGTTTAATGTGCTAACATAACCCCGGTTCCAATATTTCAAAAGATACAGAACTTCCCAGCATGATGATAAACCTTTCCTGTGTTCCAACAATAAACCTCAGCGTACCAGTGATTTCCAGTTCCTTTGTGGGTCAGCAGTTTGTGAAGATCAACTAAGTCCTAAGTACCCAGCCTGCAGTATCAGTGTGGGAGTCGGAAACAGATGTTCACGGGACAATGCCATTTGTTGTCACTGTCGATACTATGTGGCAACTTTCCCAAATGAAATTGTTTGTGGATGGAAAAGAATGTAAGCAGTGATTCATGGCCAGGACTTTTTTATTTGCGGCGGGGTGGGGGTGGGGGGTTGCTGCAGTCAGTCTAACTGTACTTTATTTGTTTTAAATCATAAAGTATGAGTGGATTAAAAATTTTAGGAGAATTTAGTATCAGAGACTCTTGTCCCATTTTTATCCAGTGCTTCTAAAAAAGAGTAACTATTTTAGGTGGCCTTTTGAAAGCAATAAATCCTTTACTTTTATTTGAGAATTCTAGAACAATCGCCATTTCTTCAGGTTTAGTATTTTAGATTTGGTGTTTTAGTGTTTTATTTAGTAAGCAGAGAGTTTTCACTTAAATAAATAACATACCTTGCTTAAGATTTTTTCAATCATTTGGAAATAGAATTCAAAATCAAATATTAAATAGAAACATACTTATCGGAAGTGGGCAGTTTCGCATGATCTTTGGTTGAGAGTTTTCATAAATATTACAAAGGACCATCCTTTAATTCGTATTTATCATATGAGGCAATGGATTTATCTATGTCAAATATTATTTTACAGAGACACTAAGCAAGTTGACAGTGAAATACATACAACAAAGCTACTTAAAAATTAGGTGCACCACTCCGTATGACATGTACACAAATGAACTTTTTCAGGAAGAAAACCTAACGAGTTCAAGGCATAAAATCTATTATTCTAATGCTGTTTTTATGAGAACAAATTTAAATCCACAAATGAAAACCTTTTAACATTTATTCATACCAACAGATGCCTAAGGCCATAATTAAAAGTGTTTTATGTTCCTTTAAAAACATATGTATTTCTCCTAATTAGGTTTCTGCATCACAGAAAAATTATTTTAAGGGACATAAAACAAAATCGGACTTTTGAACAACAGGCAAAGGAGAGACTGGTATCAGGTGTAGTGGAAGGGATCCTAGATTAGAAAGCAAGAATATGGAGTTCCTCTTACTCATTTCCACTGCATTCTGGTGGTGTGGCTCCCTCTTGCTCTGCATCTTTTTCTATCTTCAAGGTGCTTGGTCAGGCTGGATGACCTCTAAATTACTCCTGGGCTTTCGCAGCTTTTGATTGTAGAAGTCACCATTAACATTCTTTGGAATCACAAACATGTTTGAGTGTCTGATGAAAGCTACTGTTAATCTTCCTAGCAAAATGCATACATAGAAAAGTTTTCATATAATCCTGGGATTTTTACCCACCCCTTAGAGCCCAGTGATGTTTTCAGGTGCAGAATGCTGTGGCTGGCTAAAGAAGGTCGGCATCCTTCTGTTTTAAGTGAGAATGTAAGTGGGCATAGAAAGAAATTCCTCCAAACTTTGGCATCAGATTTTCCCAATCATTTTAAAAAATTTTAACTGAAACATACTAATTGTACATACTTATAGGGTACAGTATAGACCATGTATACGATATATAACGACCCAATCAGGGAGAACTTTCTAATTATTAAAAGCTTTTTTTTGAGAAAGGGTCTTGCTAAGTCACTAAGTTGCTCAGGCTGGGTTTGAACTTGCAGTCCTCTTGCCCCAGCCTTCCAAAGTGCGGGGATTACAGGAATACATCACCATACCGACCCGGCTTGATTATTTTCTAACGTTTCCACATGTTGGAAATGTGGCATTGGCATCAGCCAGCCTGAAGAAGGAAAAGCATGCTGCACTTGTTGGGCCTCTGAGGATCTGGACAGCACTTGAGGAGAGACACTGTTGTGTGTGGCACTGCAGTAGAGGCCGGGAGCGGAGCCACCTTCATCCTCAAGAGCCTTCCCTGCTTAGGATAGGAATGAAGGAGCAGGCAAGGTGTGCCTGTGTCTCTCAAGACTGCTTGTTGTTACTGGCCTTTTTAATTTAAGAGAAATTCCAACTGAAATGCTCTTCCAAGGAGACAGTGGGCCTAGCGCTGAAGAACTATTTCAGGGCAATTTTTATGTCCTGGATCCAACAGAGAATGCTTGAATATGCAAAAGGACTGGGGAAAGTCATAATGGAAGTTATAGATTCAAACTAGAAATTAATTTAAAATCAGTTTAAGATACTTAAACTGATAATTTCCTTCTAATATACAGTCAGATTTTTTCCTCTTTTTTTTTTAAAGCCATTCATAGGTTATTCTACATTTTTCTAAATTCTGATATTTTGAGAAAGTTTTGGACTCTTAAAAGTAACCCCCAGGTCTGGAAATGGAGCTCAGTAGCAGAGCGCACATGAGCCCCTGGGTTTGATCCCCAGCACTGCACACACAAATAAATAACAGTAACTTCATGCAAGGGATCTCATTACATCCTTCAGTTACTCTTTTAAATCATTACACACAATGCACAATTAACATGTGTGATTCATTTTAATGAATCACAAATTTACCCAACCACTGCTTTGACCTAGCAAATTTATAAGCTATAATAAAACTTTCTTTTTACCTTCATAGATATAGGTCTTAAGTACTCAAGCTACCAGATTTTTTACGGACTCGCACAGTTTTCCAATCCTCTTAATTTCTCCATATTGAGGTGGAATTGGATGGGTTTATGTTGCCTAGTAGTCCCAGCATTCACAGCGACTATCAGGCACGATCAAGAAAACAGAAATTCTAATCTCGATGTTACAGGAGAAGCCCCAATTCTACTTGACAGAAATGATTTCAATTAGGGAGTCCCTGGGCCACCTTTTCTGTTTCACGAGAACAAATGTTATTGGTATAAGGGGAAATTCTTGGATACCAGGTAACTCGCTCACTCTGTGGAGCAGAGTTACTTAGAACGCTCTGAATCCCATCTTTGATCTCTGGCGATATTTTTCTCTGTTATGTCACAGAGGTCACCTGGCTCATGTGTGACAAACTGCCTGCATAAGTCACAGTGCCAGTGGCAGAGATTTGTAACCATGCCCCTGGTCCATTGCCTTTGAATTATTTCACAGGCCCGCTGCTTTACATTTACACTCTGTTGGAAGATGAACAGGGGAAGGGAGTAAAACCAAGGGCAGGGTCTCATCCTGAAGGACAAGGGGAAACAGGTGGAAGGTTAATGGCCCTGGAGCGATTCCACAAGCCTCTCAGGCTTGATATATGGGCCTCGAGCCTAAAACGGGCATTGGCTTTCAAAGATATATTATTTCATTTGAGGAGAGACATTCTGGAGTTCCTGCATTTGTCTGCTGATAGATGATCCTCTGTCCACAATGGGTTATGGCGTGTGAGTTTTCCTTGGGCCTGCTCCCGTACATAAAAATTTTGCTGAGCTCTCCAACCTTTCACATGCCTTTAAGAATGGGCCGTGTGCAAGTCTGCTGGCAGGCTGTTGGATTTTTGTTGCTGCTATTTTAGTAGTTCCTTTTGAACTGCAAGGCAAGTGGGGGATGAAAGACACTTCTGTTCATTCATACAGAACTTGATAAGAGTGGCCTTGCAAAAAGAGGAGGGGGTGGGAGGAAGGTGAAAGGGCTGTTGGGAATCGAACATGTGGATCCGTCTAGTAAGAAGAGCTTGGTCCCAAATCCCATCACTTGGGTTTCAGAAGTTCCTTACTTAAAAGACAGATACTCTTGAAATAGCTTTTGAGTATATAACTGTTTCTGCACTGCCCCCAAGCTTTGAACACATGGCTCACTGTTTTACTTTCATTGTCTCAAAAAGTTTTAAGGTGATTTGGAGGATGCCAGCAAACAATTGGTAAAAAGATGCTTTGTACTCTGTGACCAGTGATTAATCTGCCCAAAAAGAACCTCCAGACAATCTTCCCCCCAAATATCTAATGGCTCAAATGTTGCAAATGAATTGAATTGGTCACCAGATTAATGGCATCAGTCACTTGAACTAACCTTGAATTAACCAAAAGTTGCACTACAGAGTCTAAGGCCACAGCCTTCTAGTGTTCATAGATTTAGTATTCATGAAAATATTTGTAATTCTAATATGCCCTGATTTATAGCATTTTGAAATTAATTATTAACTCTGGGCTGGGGTGTGTGTGTGTGTGCGCATATATATATATATATATATGAAATCTTTGAATTTATAATTCCTGATAAATGGTATACTACCCTTGTCAGAGAGATAGTACTTATTTTTATGGCAAGCATTAAAGAAAAATAAGCTCTATAAAGTCACTATCTAAACAAAAAGTGATTTTTCTTTCTAGTTCTTTGGTGTTTCACTGTCCTGGTGTCTGGTGAATTCACACAGCACTGTGTAAAATGTCAAAATTCTATTCATGGACATTTTTATCCGGAGTAGTTTTGTCAAAAACTAAATTCTTCACATGGAGAAAGTTTCCATTGTCATCATAGATTCATTAATAGTTATCTGTTAGAAGATATCATTGGATAACTGAGCTGATAATGTCTGAGTATCAGTAGAAATTTCATTCTTGAATGAGGCACTGCTATGCAACTCATTATGAATACTTTCACATATATTTACAAGAGGCTTTTACCACAGTCCTTATTAATACAAAATCAAGACCAGTGCTCAGGATGTAGCTGAAGGTAGAGCTCCTGCCTAACATGTACAGGGCCCTGGGTTTAATGCCCAACACCTCAAAACAAACAATAAAAACCAAATAACCAGCCCACTTCTCAGAAGAATGGTGCAGCCTCTGTTAATCATGGAATCATAAAGATGTTCTCTCTACCACTGAGGTTGCACCAGAAGCTGGAAAACTGGAGACGTGTTTTGTACCTGTAGGAAGAAAATATAATAAACTTTTTAAAAGGAAAGATTCCAAATCCCTCATCACATAAAGCTGCATGAGGAGTAGTCAGCAGTCAAGAGAATCCACTTTTCCACTTGTTGCTTAGATAAAGGGATAAAAGGCTGCTGAGGACTTCAAGCCACCAGCTGAGAGTACATACCAGAGATAAAATACTCCCGACAGAAGGTAGGGTCCCAAAGCTCACAGGCGGCACAGAATATAATGGGTTATTTTAGTCATTCTGCTTATGATCAAAACGACTCATTTGCATGTTTGAAAAGTTACCAGTTTATTTCAGTGGAATTGACAGTTCTCTGTGATACTTCCTAGTTGGTAGACCCCAGTCACGTGGGTTGTATCAGTGTATGAAGCAAAGAATCCAACTTAAGTGGTTAAAATGGAAGCTTATGCAGCATTAGTAAATAATGGTGCCTGCTTCTACATCTGTCAGTCTCCTGTCTCAGATGGACACCTCCATAAGCCGATCCATAGGAAGCCAAATACTTGCAAACAGCCTCTTAATTGCTCATTTGCAGTTAGACAAAATGCTAAATGCAGAAAGACTTCAAAGCCAATGGAATTGGCACTGAAAACAGGATCTCAATACACATAGTCGCTTATTGTTGCAAAATTAGAATAACAAATGTTCCCAGCATGAAGCCAACATAAACTTACCAGTTTTATTCAACCCCTTTTTAACCAACAATAGAAAATGCATACTTAGTACTCTGTTATTCTATACTGTTATTTTAATGATATATTTAAGTCTCCATCACACTTTGTATTTTTTTGTGTAATTGCCCATATTTTTAAAAAAGCACTCATTAGTGTTCTGTTCCACTGACTTAATTATGCCCCTTAATTAAATCTTGACTAACTGGGGGGTCACTGCAGTGTCAGTGGGATTTGTCACTGTTTGTCAGCAGATGTCTGGTTGTGTCTATTTCTGGTTTTCTTATGGTTTGAATGTATTTAAGGGCTTGCTTTCTTTTCTACATGTCAGAGAGAGAGAGAGAGAGGAAGAAAATATCATTGGAGGGAAGGAACAGTGTTTATTTCACAGGCTACTGATCCTCAAAAGCTTGTTTGTAATAGGAAATTTTTGTTTTCATGAGTCTAGAAAAATATCAGGATTAGGGGAGAAATACTGAAAACAGAATTGAAAAAAATAGATACACTCTTTAAAAGCCCAATATGTTTACATTCTATAAGTTATTATCATATAATTCTAGAATTTCCTTATGAAGAGCAAAGTAATGATTTTCTGTTGTTTGTGCTGTGTTTGGGCTACTGTACACAAACATGTTCTTTTTAAAACATAAAACTGAGCTGGGGTGTAGCTCAGTGCTACAGTGTTTGCTTAACACACATAAGACCTGGGGGTCGATCCACAATGCTATAAAATTAAAAATTAAAACCCCCACAAATTACAAAAAATAGGAGTCAAACAAAAATACCTGCTATGTGTCTGATGTACACATGAAAGTCAATTCCTTTTTTGGAATGAGTCTTAATAATAAGACTGCTATGTCTTCACATTTTGCATTAGAGTGCTTTAGACTCATAATTTTAGTACATTACTTCAGGGAGACACAATTCCCATGTTCCTGTGTATAATAGGTACCTAATGTTGATCTGAATAATTGATTAGTCTAGTCAGGCTTTTATAATTAGTTGTCAGATTCTCAACCTAAGCCCTCAAAACATTGGCTGTAAACCCCCAAAGCTTTGCACTTATTAATCTCTTTTTAATATAAAACAATGTATGTGAACTACCTGAAAGCATTGATGGCTTTTTGCAGAATTAGGATAACCCTTCTAACAAAAGCTATACTGTAAAAATTAGACTTAGTCTGCATTCCTCTGAGTTTTCTGCTGTAAATGATTTTGGACTGAAATTATGATTTTTAAAATAATATCTTCACTTGAAAGCAAAAAGTCAGAATTTTTCTGTCAGTTAATAAATTTTACAAAACTCAGATTTAAATGAGACAGTAGGTTGCATATAGCAATTAATCATATACAACAGTAAATTATGACTTTAATGTCATTAGGTAAGCAACTTTAATTCTGTTGGTTTACCTAAAAACATGGTAGAAGCAGAGTATGAAAAAATTTTTAAAGAAAGGTGAAAGGTATACAATAACTCAACTTACTATATTTCTGAAATTCAAATCAATTCATTTTATCTCAAAGAATTTATTCAAACTGCCTCTTAAGCAACAAATGTTCTCTTGTTATCCAAGCAATTCTCAATATAATGCTCATTTGATGTTTCCTCTAAATTCTCTTATCTGTCTTAAGTAATTCATAAGTTAAATATGAGAATGTACATGATTTTTAACCAATTCAAATAGGTAAGATGAAGAATTTTAATGCATTGTAAGGATTCCTGTACAGGCTGATAACTGTCACTGTGCCACGAAATCCAGACATCTTTGTATGTATTTTTTACAGTTTAATTACCATCGTGCTGGTCAGATATTCTTGAGATTCCAGGGATTTTTTTGTTTGTTTGTTTGTTTGAGGCAGGTCTCACTACCTAGTTCAGGCAGGCCTTGAGCTCACTATGCAGCCTAGGCCGGCCAACTCACATCGATCCTCTTGCTTCAGCCTCCCGAGTGCTGGGATCCCAGCAGTGCACCACAACACCAGCTAGAGATTCTATTTTTCACTCAGTAAACATTTCCAGTGTCACTTGTGAGTCAGGTAACATTCTGGGGAGCTTGGCAATTCCACATGAAGAGTATAGACAAAAACCTCTGCTTTTGAGGAGCATATTTTATTTATTACATATTATATATTTATTATAAATCTTTATTTTAAATGATTGTGCAAATGTAATAAAAAAGCAGTAGTAATGTAGCCAAGCAGCTTAATTGAGGATCAGCAGGTAGTACGATCCCCTGCTAGTGGTTCTCTGCTCCCGTCTGGTTAAGCCCTCAGGAAATCACACCTGTTTCCCTACGCCATAGATAATGGTGAGATCACGAATATTTCCCATGGATGCTCAAGGGTTATCTTAATAGTGTTCTTTTTGAAGCTCAGATTCAAGGGGAAAATTCTAAGTTTTTAAAGATTAAATTAGTTTGTAACTTCACATAAGTGAGCTGATCACAGATGTGTGAAAATGACGTGCAGTTTGATAGAATCTCTAAGAATGTTATTTCTGTTTAACATCTAAATGAGCCCTATTAGGTGGGCTTTCAGACAAACTCAAAGCTTTCATCCACATAAACGTCATAGATCTGCCATTATTCCTAGTGAAGAACAAGTTATAGCAAGCAATTTCATTGGCAGTGGATTAAACCCTTTGTAGTACCTCTCTCTAATTCATTGATTTGATAGTATGAGAAAAATCAACATTTTTGTCATAACAAAAATGTGATATCAGAATGGTCTAGATTCATAAATAGGAAATTTGACAAGAAACCAAATACATTTACTACAAGACAGTTAGGTTTTCTAGGTATAAAATAATACTACCAGCGCTAAACAGCACTAAAATCTAACACAGTGCGAATTCTGTCACAGGGCCCGATCTGAAGGGGCTCGCATCCGGACAGGTGACTTGAAGCTGCAGATAGGAGGCAGGAGTAGCCCAGGTGTTGCCCTCAGGAGGGGCTGCTCCTGATAACCAGCAAAGCTTCTGCCTAAAGGGTGGAAAGAGGACTCTCAGCTTTCCGAAGGCTTGCTTTCCTCAGGTGTAAAACCCGGTGTTAACGTCTTTTGGAGATTTTAACAGGAATTAAATGATTGAACACGAATCAAGTTCCTGTTGGATAGCATATATTCAAGAAATGTCAGTTTTCTCCTTACTTAACTAATGCTTTAAAGCCCTTCCTGTTATCAAGTGTGGTGGTGCACATTTGTAACTCCAGCAGTCTGGGAGACTGACGCAGAAGGATCACAAATTCAAGCCCTGGTTGGGCAACTCAGTAGCACAGTGAAACCCTGTCTCAAAATAAAGAATTAGGCCCAGGGATTTAGCTCAGTGGTTCCACCACCTGCCTCGCAAGCGCAAGGTCCTGAGTTCGATCCCTGGTACCAACAAACAAACAAACAAACAAACAAATAAAAATTAAAAATAGGCCAGGCATGATGGTGCATGCTTATAATCCCAGCACTTGGGAAGCTGAGGCAGGAGGAGTTACATTTCAGAAACATCCGTTGAAAACCAACACAATTTATTGTTTAAACTAATAGGTGAAATCAGTATGCATTTGATAATCTGTCACCAAACAGTTCTTTGACACAATCTGAGCCTATGTAACTTCTCACCTCCTCTTGGGTGTGATGCTAAGGTGAGCCTTGTGTGGTCCCTCATCACCCGTGAAGGATGAGAAGGAGACAGGAGTGATGGTTTTACTCATGGGTAGTTGTGTCAAACACTAACTACTTAGTGAAGGTATTGGCACGTTGCTTGGAGTTAGGGTAGGGAAAATGAAGAGCAACAAGGACCCATATGACTCACTGTGTTTAAGTGACATTCAGCCTTCCTTTCATTAGGATGCCAAACAAGTCTTATTTATGCCAAATAATTGAGTCTATTATTAATGGAAAGGTATGAGGGTGGGGAGAGAATGTATTCCGGAAACTTTTTTAGAACTAAAGAGTCCACTTAATGACTTTACAATATGGTGAGTGCAATAATAGAAGTCTCCTAAGGGGGATATGGGCTCAGCAAACTGGTGTCCCTGTTCTCTCTGTAACCCTGACCTGAGTTAAAATTGGGAGCATACAAACAAAGGGTAGACTTCAGCTTCTGCAGGAGCTGAAGGGGCTTTATTCACGCGATTCCTGCCCCGTGGCTCAGCCCATGTCGGCCTTGCTGCAGCCCTGCGCCCAGCCTGTCTCTTCCAGTCCACACTCACAAACACAAACGTTCCTTTCCCTACTGGCTCACACCCTCTGCACCCACGCACACACGGCTGTTCCCACACACGTGTGCACGCGCTGCCCCTCCAGGCCCTCTGGCCAGGAAGGTCTGCATTTGTGCTTGCAGCTCAGTAGCTTTCTCCTCCCTCCTCTCCGGGGCCCCCACCCTGGCCCACACCCCACTTCTCTCTCTGTTTATCTAGGTTTTCATCCCCTGCCAGATCTTAAGTCTTCCCTGCTCACTGGTGCTCTCCTCAGTCCACACACAAGACACAGCCCCTCCCCAGCCGGCTGACCACCTGCCACCACCCTGCCCTTTCTGAACGTGGCCCCTGTGCCTGCCTCCTCCCCTTGGGTCTCCACAGCCTGCCGCGTTGTACATGGGCTTCTGGGCACGTCTCAGCCTCATTCTTTGCCCACTGGACCTCCCCGGCTGTCCCCACACCCCCAGAATTCCTTGTTCTTACTTATTCTACTTATCTCTGCTGAGCTCCTTCCCAATCCTTGAAGAGTATTTTCTCCAAGTTTCTGTTGTCGCTTCCCCTGCACCCTACACCTCCTTGTGCTGCCTGTGAACATAGGCTGTCCAGTCCCTTTCTTCCAGACGCCATAGTAGCTGTTTGAGTTGCCTGCCAAACAAATAAATAAATACGCATTACCTCCAGGAAGCGTCTTGTAGTCCTCCAATTTTTTTCTTTTCCATAGTCCCATATGTCTTTCCAGTTATTGTCCTGGGCCTACTGATCTGCTCAGATCATTCACAACTTTCCCTTGTACACTCAGAAAAAGCCCCCCCCCACCCCCCGCCAGCTATCCTGTCATTGTTCCATCCCTTCTTCTCAGACTCAAAGCCATTGCTTTGGCAAATCTAAACATAGGCAGGGAACGGCCATCTGACAAAATCAGGGGCATACAGTGATTGCAGCTGCCCTGTCTCCCAGCCCATTTTGTGTTACTTATGGCTGGCTCCCCCACCACCACCTATTCCCTGCTCCCTATTGTTGCTGTTTTGAGCTCAGTAGTTATTCCGCCAAAGTTTCAACTTAACCAAAATTCATTTGTGATGATCTACAAATGATGGATATTGATTTAATGCAGCTGTTCTCAAACATCTCTGTCTCAGAACACTTGGTCCTCTTGAAAATGATAAAGGACTCCAAAGACCTTTAGTTTATGTGTTTTGTTGTTATTGTTGTTTTGCAGTACTGGGGATTGAACCTAGGGACTTCACACTGGGTTACGTTCCCAGCCCTTCAAAAAAGTTTTTTGTTTTGAGACGAGATCTCACTGAGTTGCTCAGGATGGGCTTGAACTTGTGATCCTCCTGCCTCAGCCTCCAAGCGTGCTGGGATTACAGCCCCCCGACCCCATGTTTTAAAAATTAAATATATTTTTGGTTATATGAGGGATGGAGCCCAAGGCCAGGCTAAGTACTCACACTAGTACTGAGCTATGCCCCCGGCCCTCCGTGAGTTTTATCTATCAATATTAATGTATCAGGAGTTAAAACAGAGAAATAGTTAAAACACAGGATTTACAAGCATACATTCCATCTGCCGCCAGAGTGATGATGTCATCGCATTCCAGGCCCTCTGAACACTCCAGAGAGGTGGAGGGTCAGGAGGGCGAGGAACGGCTTGGTATAATTGAGAAAATAGTTTTAACCTCGCCAACCCCCTGACCACACTTGTAAAACCACCGATTTAAATATCGTTACTCCTGTGATAATCATCTACTCTTTCCTAAGGATTAAAGTTTCATACCAACTGAATGCATTTCCCAAATTAGAATTTTCAAATGAGCAAATACACAGAATGGTGAGAGAAGCTCCCAGGGGAGTGAGGACCCCTCTCCTCATCCAGCTGAGTCAAGGGTGCCATCCTGGTGGGGCTGGGGTCCTCGAGGCCAGGGTGGCCATGGGGACAGCAAGGAGGAGGGTGCAGATCACTGACAGGCACGGCTCTCCCTGCACGGGAACCTGCGTTCCCTCCCAGGGCACGCACTCACACACACGAGTGGCTTTGTCTTACTGGGCTGAGCTATAGGTCAGGAGCTGGTTCTAACCAGTAGGGCAGTGATGCGGTCTAACAATTGCTATTATTTAGAGAGCCCAAGTCTTGCCTTAAGTTCTACATATGCATTAGCTCTGTTAATCCTCACAGCCACTGGGGGGTGAGTTATGCCAATATTGAGAAATTGGCTGAGCCGGAAGAAAATAAGACTCAGGGAGTTCAGTCCCTGGCATGAGTACACACAGGCCTCCTGGACTGTCTCTGGAGGAGCCTGCTCTTGCGCCTGGCCTGTCTCATTCCACAGCTTGGCCACTGGAGTGTGTAGGGTTCCACTCGATATGCCTGGTGTGTGCGTGTGTGTGCCAGACTGTGTGTCGTACATACGCACATGGGGGGCATCTATTTGCTGGAGTTTCCTTGAGTTTTTATTCAAATGGCATTCAGTGGATATGCAAAGTCATAGGTGTCATACCTGCTGAGTCACACTGCTCTTCTCCCAAATTGAGGACCGAACCCCAGCCCTTGAGCATGCCAGGCACATGTTCTACCAGTGAGCTTCATCTTCAACACTTTTTAAATTTTATTTTGAGACAGGGTCTGGCTAAGTGGCCCAGGCTGGCCTCAAACTAGTGACCCTCCTGCTTCTGCCTCCTGAGTAGCTAGGTTTACAAAGGTATGTGCCCCCCAACCTGGCACAATGTGCTTTATCACAAGATCCCTAGGTGAAGTGTAGGAGGGGGAAGTTCAAGAAGCAAGTACATTGTATCTTCCTGAACTTTTTTGAGAGAATTAGGGCATCTTGCTTAGAAACATTCAACGCCTTTATTGAAAAAAACAGTGCTTCTTAAGCCTTATTTTAAAGCTTGCATTTATGTTATCTTGCCTATAATTTCAAACATGATATACTAATTCTGCAGGACCTGCTCCTCTGTAAAAAGATGCACTGTAGTCTTTGGTAGTCATCTTTGAGGTCTGCCTGCAGTGTGCTTTATTAAAAGCAAGCAAATATTGAAGGTCCCCATTCAAGAATGTGGTTTGCGGTGGAGTCTAATTTATACCAGCGGGCAAAGGTCACAGAGAGGAGCTCGTTAATGCACTCTCTGGGATAAGATCAGTTTCCATAGTTCACCATATTGATCCGGGAGCTCATTGGCAGTTCCCGCCTTGAACTGTTCAGCTCAAGTGTGAATGGAGACGGATGCTCCCTGGCCTTCGGATTGCAGTGTCAGGACCGATGGTTTCCTGGTGCCTCTCGTTCCTAGTGTTAGAATCTTGTGCTTGTTCAGCAGTTCCCAGGAAACCAAAGCATTAGAAAAAATAGGTAGCTCTTCTATTATGGGTAGTGTTGCTTTTCTTCTATAGTTTTATAAATCATATGTGTTCAAAGTAGAATTCAGTTCATCTGAATACAGGCAGATAACTTGCTTTAAAGTATAATGTATTGATGTTACTAAACCAGTTCGTGTCTTTTTGGGGTGTGGGCAGTTGCCGGGGATTGAATCCCAGGGCCTTTGCACTGAGCTACTCCCTGTCCCCCTTTTTGTTTTGAGACAAGATCTTGCTAAGTTGTCTAGTCAGCCTCCCAGAGAGCTGGGATGTCAAGCTTGCACCGCCGCTCCCAGCTTAGTGATGTCTGCATTAAAAGGTGTCCATCCACTAGCTGTGCTCTGTAGGAATCAGAAGTACCTGCTCTTCCTCCTTTTGTCAAAACTTTCTGTGACCAGACATGGTGGCACTCATTTGTAATTCCGATGATTTCGGAGGCTGAGTTAGGAGGACTCAAGTTTGAGGCCAGCCTAGACAACTTAGCAAGACCCTGTCACAAAACAAAACAACTGGGAATATAGCTTAGTGGTAGAGTACCCTGGGTCCAATCCCCAGGACTGAACTAAAACTAGAAAGAGAGAAACAAACAAACAAACAAACAAAGATATGATCAAACTGCTGAGGAAGTAGTAACTTGGTGCATCCAGCTCATAAAATGCTATGCATTCTTCCTTGAGCTAATGAGCTACGTGGGTCCTGGAAATAAGGTAAAAACTAAGAGTCAACAAGCTAAACATTTCCTATATATATAAAAAAAGAATAGGCTCCAAGCACACCCGGAGCGCTTCCAACTCCCAGATGTGAATGTTGGGGCCACAGCAGCTCTGCAGCTCCCACCTGCAGTTTCCACTTCTCTTGGTTGCCTGTGGGCAGAGAGGGGCCTGTCTCCGCCTCACCTGGAAGCCTTTCTGCCAGGCACAGTGCCATGCAGGTGACCAGCAATGCCCCTGCGCTCTGGACTCTTCCTAGACTTCATTTCCCTTGCTTTCAAACCACATTTTGAAAATGTGTAAAGTTCAAGTCTGAGGCAAGTACATTGAGGCCAAATTTTTGCAAAATGAAATCAAACCTCATTCTTTATTTTTGTGGTTTTGGAGGTGGAACCCAAGGCCTCACACACACTAGGCAAAAACTATAACTCCAGCTCCAACCCAAACTTCGTTCTTTAAATGAGTGTTTCTTTGAAATGCCACATGTGGAATGTGAAAATGTGACTGTTTTAAAAATCTGAAGTCTTTTTAGATGATTGAGTCAGATTTATACTGGTCAATAGAAGAACTTTCAGAAGTTCATGTGGAGAACCCTAGTGGATAGAAAATAGCATAAAGGAGTATACTAAACCTAACACACAGAGAGGGCATCTTAGGGTCCGTAGATGTTAGGGTTCAACTCTTCTCTCCTTTCTTGAAGGCAGCGAGCGGATCACAGTAAGGAAGAGGAGTAGTTTCTTTCACAGTCAGGCTCAGTGTGAGCTCTTTTTGAGCAACTAAATAGTACTGAGATAGAGGCCCAGAGTCCTCAGTTTGAACTGCTGTGTTCTGTCCACTGCTGTGTCCAGGGAGCTGTACTGAGCAATGCTGCCCAGGGGCCACTCAGCTCAGCACCATGGGTCTGCACTGATGGGCTGTTATTAGATACGCTCTCTTATGCATGGGCTATGGCTATTGCTTGGTATCTTCTAGGGAAAGGTCCTGAATCTTTGTCAACAGAGATTTATAAGATTTTTTTTTTGGCAAGAAAGAGCCCTAATTGGTCCAAAGAAATAATAGGAAAAAGTATTGCATGTTGGCCCTGGAAATCCTTTGCTTTGTAGCTTGCTGTGATGAGCAACATCATTATGACCAGGACATCAGATAAACTGATGTTATAATCTTATGCTCGTGTTGCTGCCATTTCTGGTACTCCAAAGATCAGAATCCCTCCCATCCCATAATGCTTCTTAACACTCAAGTGCAGTGGAGTGTGTATGGCAAGCTGCGTAAAAACAGAACTGTGCCGTGATGGATGTGTTCTTACAGCCTTGTCTAGGCTTGTATCTACCTACACAGTCTAGAAACCATGAGCTGCTTCAATTAAAACATCAACTGACTTAATGAGTTGGCTGAATTACCTTCTTGTTTGACACAAATGAAGCAGCTACTCCAGCCAACAGTCACCCAGCTCAGGCTGTGGACACAGCACATTGTCAAACAGCCAAGCATGTAGCACCCAAGCATGAGTATGCGTGTGCATGATGGACCATAAAGACACCTGTGAAAACACAAGAGCTGTACTTCTCTGTCTCCGAATACTCTCCCTCCAGGAACTGCCATATGCACACGAAAAATGTAGGCAATTTCTTTGCATAAAGAATGTACCCATTTTCTGTGTTTCCACACTTGGAATAAAACACAAAGCAAACCAACCACTTAAATTGAGGATGACTTCCACTGTGTGAAACCTGGAGGCAATGGAGAGGATTCTCCTTTCTTTCTAGAGAGGGAAGTAGAGCTTCCTTTCCACTCATCTCCATGAGAAAAACAGTCCTTTGGTATAAAGGGAGGGTCTCCCATTTTACATGAAAATAACCAGAACTTGTATTCTGCATATCAGGGTATCTATGCCAGGTGTAGACTCTTCCAGATCTTGAGGTGCACTTGGTTATAAACCCATCATCATCGCACTTGGTTATAAACCCAATAGCTGTGAAGTTTACAAAGACTGAATGAAAAAGACATCCTGGAAATTTGCAAGATGTGAAGCGATTGGCTTGGGACTAACCTACTGAGTCCTCCTCTGCTGGGGAGAGATTCAGCAGGACCGTGCTCCATCTCAAGAAGGGAGTGGGTGCAGGGTGTGAGGGGGCTGGAAGAGGTTAGGACAGCCCACATGTTCTTCCCCCTGATGCTGGAATAGAAAGAAAAGGAAAGCGGAGGTGATGGGACATACATTATAAGGTGGGCCCTCTTGATGCACATGGCAATAGAGCTAAATACGATATTGCTAAAAATCTAGCACATGTAATTTGACTTAAAATCTTTACCTTGAACTTCCTTTCACTGATTAGGGTAAGCAAAACCTTGGGCAAAATTGCTCTGTACAATATGGGTAAGCAGTGTCTCCGTGACAGTATTGTCCCTCATTTCTAGGTCTGGGCCCTTAGTTGGGGATGTAGGAGCCCTTTACTCCACTGTGCCACGCTACAAGCAGTTGTAACTGGGCACATTGGCAATGCGGAGTCTACCTGTGGGTCTTCTGGGGTCAAAGCCAGAACTGGAAGGAACCCCAAGAAGCCAGGGCCGTCACAGTGCAGCAGTGGATGACTGAGAGATCTGAGCAGGACATAAATAGGGACAACATTATTGTTAGCTTTCTGTCACTGTGACAAAATGCCTGAGACAGTCAAGAGAAGGAAGATTTATTTTGGCTCATGACTTCAGAGACTTCAGTCTGTGGTTGCCCTGTTACTTTTGGGTCTGTGATGTGACAACAGCACAGCAGCAGGAGCATGTGGCAGAGCATTGCTCACCACGTGGTGGCCAGGAAGCACAGAGAAGGGGATAGGGTCCCAATATCCAGCTCTAGGCCACAGCCCCAAGAGCTATCTTCTTCCCCTTAGATCCCCCCACCCAAAGGTCCTGCCACCTTCCGGTAATGCAGCCGGGTGGGGACCAGGCCTTTAACACAGGAACCTTGGAGAAGTACTTCAGATCAAATCACAACATTAAAAGAATAAAAAGAGAAAAAAAAGAAATCAAGCTAACTCACCCCAAAGTTCCCTTTCTGCAAAATGAAAGAGGTGAATTAAAGATAATTGTCAGATCCTTTCAGCATTAATCAAGAATGTAGTAGTTAAGCACCCAGGACCAGAGCAGAGTGTGATTCAGCGGCTGAGTGCTGGGTGTCTTCGGTCGGGGTGTTGAGAGAGGATGCCATTTCCAGTACCAAGGACAGGAAGTTCTGTAGGAATTATTAATGTTAACATGCTGTGTTTGGGACACTATAAATATTTCCTAATACATGCTATTGAAACATTTTCACAATGCAAACACTCTTTGGTTTACCCAGAAATAATCTTTCTGCACTTTGAGACCAAACTTTTGACTCCCCAAGCTCTACACTCCATTGCCACTATCTTCTGTATTGGAAGGTACAGACTAAGCCCACCCTCAGCCTGGGGAGTTGAAATTGTGTGAAGGAACAAGTCCGTCCCGGAGGAGCAGGGTTGAGGGACTCTCTGGGGAGCCTTTGTACCCAGAGAATTCCCATCACTAACCAGTCCTTAGGGACCTCATCTTTACTTCTGCCCTAATTTTAGTTATATTTTTGGTGAGTGATATTTAGGCCACTGGGATTTTTTTTTTTTTCTTCCTTTGGCCAACTGCCTGATTGAAGCAGCCAGCCAAAAAGGAACCAAGGACATTTTAGCCTCTAAACATTTTTTGTTTTTAAGGTTTTGAAATGCACTCTGGAAAGGAAGAAACTGTATTGAGTGACCTTACGGCACACAGAACATGCCCTATAGACTACCCTCCACCTTCTCCTTCCTTCTCCATCCTCCCATCCCAAGAAACTGGATTGTAGGTGCATTTCAGAAGGTGGAGGGTGCTAGAACCTTCCTTAATTTATGCTTTAATTACTGGTGTTTAAGAGCATGAGTTTGCTGCACACCTGGAATTCTCCTGTAGCTGGTGCCTTGCTAATCAGTCGGCAGTAACTAGAAAACATGAATTATAAACATAACTCCATGACCATGCTGTGAACATGACCACCGTGTTCGAAAATGCTTTTTTGATATTCCAAGCCAATCAACAAAAATGTGTCGTTCTTAAAAGGAATTCTGTTTATTGCTTGACTATTCTTTGCCAGCTCAGACATATGAGGATGTTGCTTTACTTACACATAGATTTCTGATCTGGGGAACAGGTAACAGGGTTGGGGAGGGGGCGGTCATTTAAAACAAATAACCCAGCAAGGGAAAGTACTGGAAAACAGATCACATTAATCTACTCTAAAATATTTCTTTTCTAGTTTATCAACCTTTTCCATCACTTGAAATTTTTTCCTTTGTATTTTGTTTAGCTCCTCTGGTATATTTTTCCTTCTTTTATTTATTTAGATGGAGCTCTCCCTACCATTTGTAGGCTGTGGACTATTCTATTCACCAGGCCGGGCACATTTATTTCATCTCATTTGACAGAAACAATGTCTGTGAGGGCAGCTGGTGGTTAGTGCCTTTGAGTTCTTTGCCTAAGGAATCACATGGAAAGTACCCATTCCCCGGGTTGGAGCTCAGGCCTGGGAGTCTCGTGGCCAGGTATCTTATTCTAGTGTTTAACACTGCCACTAGTGATACACATTCTCTCTGCCTCTAGATGATCTCAGTTCACTTTTGAAATACAACAGACCAGCAAAGAATCATGCTTTAGGGTCCCATTATCCTGGCTCCTCTTAACATTTGCCATTTGCTTCCACTAAGGGCATGAACAGGAACACTGTGAAGCTCAGCACTGTACCTACTGTGAGGGCGTTAGTGTGGATGGCTCTCAGTACCTCCAGGGAGGTCCCTGGAGCTACTCTTAGGAGCATGGAACTTAGGAGGAGAAGCTATTTTGACAGTAACTGCTTTGATTTCATGTGAACTATAAGTCACATTAGTAATAATGTTGTAGCTACAAGGAGCCAAATTATGGACTATTTCCCACATCTGAGACAATACTTAGGGTGCCTAGCTTGGGGACTGATCCAATTCTTGGCTTACCTTATTTTCCTACTTTTATTTTGCCTTTATACCCACTTACTTGTGTTTGGTTATTCGTCTTTTACTACATATACATATACACGGCTGTAAATTGCTTTCACATCGCTTTTTAAGGATTTGGGGGTTTTTTGGTACCAGGGATCAAACTCCTCCCCGGCCCTTAAGGATTTGTGCATTCAGTTGCCTTTTTCTTTGCTTTCTTCTGTCTGTCTTTCTCTCTTTCTGAGTTTCTTTCTCTTTCTTGTGTGTGGTGCTGGGGATTGAATCCAGGTCTTCACAATCACTAGGCAAATGCTCTACCACCGAACTATACTATAGCCCCTATTTTCTAATTATTCCACAGTTTAAGATTTTGTATGGACTAATTAGTTTGCATTTGTCTTGTTTCTTCAAGACATTTGTAAGTTTCTTGAAGATGAGAACTAGATTATGTATTCATTCAAGTTTTCATAGCATATACCACTAATTTCTTTTTTGGGGGGAGGGTACTGGGTTTGAACTCTGAACCTTGTGCTTGTGAGGTAGGAAGCAAACCACTGAGCTAAATCCCTGCCCCACTAATTTCTTTTTTTGAAGCAAGGTCTCACTCTGTAGTTCAGGCTGGCCTTGAACTCATTATATACCCCAAGATGTCCTAGAACTTGTGGCATCCTCCTGCCTCAGCCTCGGGAGTCCTGAGATAACAGGCATGTTCCAGCACGCCCATCTTACATCACTTTTTTCTGTTGTTTTATTTATTGTTGGTATAATCTCACAACTTTCTAAGGTTAACCCTGCCCTTAAACCTAAAAGGACTTTTTATACTAGTTCTAGATTGACCATTAAGTCCATCAATATGCTAATACCTGTGTTCTTTATTTTGCAAAATACTGCAGACTCATGCAAGAAACACCTTTATTGTCAGGCATGGTGGTGCACGCCCATAATCCCAGTTTGTTAGGAGGCTGAGGGAAGAGGATCTCAAGTCTGAAGCCAGCCCGAGCATGTACTGAGACCCTGGGGGGGGGGGAATGGGGGGGGTTAGAAGTAACTCAGAGTGGAATGCTTACCTAGCATGTTCAAGGCCCTGGGTTCAAGCTCTGTTATTACCAAAAAGACCAATCAATCACCCCATCAAGCTCCTCAGACCACCATGCCGATGACAGCTCTTATGGGAAAGGTGCACATAGCTAACCCTCAGGGAGTGGAAGAGCCTCCTCCCTTCCCCTTTTCTGTCTTTGCATACAGTCATGCTTTGACTGAAGCAATGAACAGGATTGATTCCATAAACCACAAGCAGAAAACTCTCTACCTTTTAGTGCCTACATGGTCAGATGGTGAGAATGAGATGTGGTCACACATGGTGACTGAGGAAACAGAGAATTCAATCAGGACAGCTACGTGAAAATTTCAATTTGGCCATTAAATATGATGAACTCACAGTTACCGTATAATGAACTGATATTTCAACAAGAAGTTTTTTGAAATATAATTAAGAGGTAGATTTTTTAAAAGCTGGCCAAAATTTTGTCTTTTTGTTTTGACATATTCAGAGAACAGAGCTACCATTCTATTAGAGAAACTGGCTGAATTAGATACTCTTGATGATGTGTTTCTCAATAGTGATACTCAATGTACACAGGCACTGGAGTTTTATCTCTAAACTTCAAAGATGTTTCTACTTATGTGATTACCTCACTTTTAGGTAAGTGAAAAAAGTGACATTTCCTCTCTAGTAATCACACATCTTTATACTGTGTGAGGAATATTGTAGTCACATCTCTAGAAAGTAAGTTCTACAAAGTATATTTTTTTGTGTGGTTTTTTTGGGGGGAGATCGAACTCGGGACCTTCCATTTGTGAGGCAGGCAGCAGAACCACTGAGCTAAATCCCCAGCCCTCTACAAAGTATATGAATCTCCTAAATAAATGAAACGTCCCAGGGAGGCACTGAACTTTGAAAGAAATGTAAGTGTGTGTGTGTGCGCGTGCATGCATGTGTGTTCATGTATTACTGGGGAGTGAACACAGAAGCTAGTTAATGATATCCACAGCCCTTTTTACTTTTTATCTTGACACGGTTTACAGCTAAGTTGCCCTGCTTGGCCTTGTGCAAGTTTTGAGGCAAGCTCTATAACCCCAATTGCAAACAGGCCCTGAGCCCTTACACAAAGGATTTGAGGAGCCCCATTGCTGATGACTGCTGTGGCTGTGAACACTCACTGTTGTGCCCTGAGTGACAGAGTGACTCCTGGATTCCTGAGGTCTAGGCCTGCAGTGTCTTGTGCCTGGTACTCAAGATGGAGTTGCTAAGTAATCCGGGGGCAAGGCTCTTCCCTTTTCTGTCTCCCTCTCTGCTGACAGCTCTGCCAGACGCTTCCCAGCTGCTATTCCACTCCACACTTTACTGCCAATCATGGGAAGGTACTCAGGTGTGGTGGTGCACACCTGTAATCCCAGCATTCAGGAGGCTGAGGCAGGAGGATTGCCATGAATTCCTGCCCAGCCTGGGCTACACAGTGAGTGCAAGTCCAGCCTGAATTCCATAGTGAGACCCTGTCTGAGGAAACAGAAAACAAAATAAAAACAATCATGGGAGGCCGGGGCAGGACTAAAGCACCACACTTCCCTGGAAATGAAGATAGAGATGTCCAAGATCAGACAGCCACTTACCTCCCTCTACTTCTGATTTATGGTGTCACAATAGATGAGCTGTCAAAAATCTGGTCTCTAAATGAAAGATTATTGCTCACAATTTAATTTTCTTAAGTCCACAGACTGAAGTGTTGAGCTCTAGTTTAAGACTTTAAGCAGAACTGAAATCACCCAATGTCAGGTTAACCTGTTACAAAGGTTACAAGCGGACAGGCAGGATTGGCAAGTGTGAGTGGAAGTGACCAGGAAGGACTTCCTGAGGGAGGCAGATTTTAGGATGGCATCAGGTAGTGATGGGTACTCTAGGTAGGGGAAATTCTGCATTTCTTGTGGCTAGGATCCTGAACTTTTAAAATTTTGGTACTGTTACTTAACTGAGCAACATTAGACAAGTTACTTAACCTTTGTGCCTCGGTTTCCTCATTGGTAAAATAGGGATCATCGTATGTCCGGCTTCACTGAGTTGTTGTGAAGACTAAATGAGTTCATGCATATAAAGCTTTTATTTTTTATTTATTTGTTATTTTTTTTTAAATGTGTTGGCAAGAGCCATAAAGCCCTCCCTACCTCTTAGGATGTAGGAAGCTTCTAGAAGCAAACTTTCAAGACAGTGCCGGAGAGAATCATGCTTTCTAACAGGAGCAATGGTAGCAACAAGTTCTGAGGATTCCCGTGGCAGATGTGGATGGTGTTTACGGGGTGGGGGTGGGTAGGATGCAAGGTGATAGAAAGTTGATGAAAGGGATCGGAGATTTAGCTTAATGCTTTTACTACCTGCTGCTGCGCAAGTGCAAGGACCCGAGTTCGATCCCCGGTACCCAAAAAAAAAAAAAAAACTAAGACAGTTGATGAAGGAAAGGACTGGTTTTTTGTTTTTGTTTTTTTGGGTTTTTTGGTGGTACTAGGGATTGAACCAAGGGCTTTTGCACTGAACTATCCCAGCCTTCTTTTTTTCAACCTTTTTAAGATGAGGTCTCACACTCACTAACCCTGGTTGGGCTCAAACTTGTGATCTGGATTATAGGCAGGCACCATCACTCACACCCTGCTGGGAAATGACCATTTACAGAAGGCTTCTCCATCTTTCATTACTGGGCCCCCATAGAAACGGTGATATCTGTTCGGTACTTCATTGTAACCACACAGGTTGCCATGGTTTCCAGCTTCTGGCAACGCCTCACCACCCTAGGCAGCCTGGCCAGGGAGCTCTGGTTTGCTGGAGATCTTTGAAGTAAAGTCTCTGGAGAATTTGGGAGGTGATCATATCCCAAAGGAATCACATGACCAAAATAGATAATTCGAGTAACTGTATATGTGATGGATTACAGCAAGAAGGAGAAGGTGCTGACAATGCTGGTCCTAGATTCTGAGAGATTATCAGTCTTGACCTACATGGGAAGAGAGTTGAGTGAAAACCCCAAAGGGGTTGCTGGCAATGGAAGAGAAGAGGCAAGTATCATGCAGTTAAACCCTCTGTCCCCTGCTTCCCCGTCTTGAGAGTTCGGATCCCGAGGGGGCAAAGTCCCTTGTTGCTCCATGGAGAAACAGAAAGGGGCAACAGTAGCTGAGCTCTCTTTGTATTGCAGAACAAGAGCCACCCAGGTAGAAAGCACTCTGGCATCTCTGGCTGTTATCTTGGAGCAGGGAAGAATTTGCGGTTATAAATCTATTGAGTATTGCAACAATTGACTGGGAGTTTTACTGGCTGTTAGTTCTCTTGTACAGTGTTGTTTTTAGTGCTTGTTTAATCATTGTTAATGTGAAATCATTTTTTCGTGGACTTTGTAGCAGTTCATTATAGAGGTTTCAGATAATCACCAATGTTCTTTATAAAAACACGAAAGAATGAGAAAGCAGTGCTGTGTTTTTCTTGCCCAAAGCAGCTTCTCATTGAGATTTCTTTAAGTAGACTTGGATTTTGGGGAGTTTCAGTTTTCTCTTGCTACTTGTGAATCTACTTCAGTAAATGTCATCATTGTCCCCAAAAGTAATGATGACCCACATTCAGGGATGTTTTTCTTTCTACTAGAAAGAAAAATAAAATTAAATAGTAGCTGGGCTTCTTTTACAGTGATTTGAATAATCTTCAAATCATTGGTTTTGTTTTCAATTACATTTTGATCCAAGAGTGGTTCCTATTAGATATTTCCTGAGAAGGAAAAAAGGGAAGGTCTTGTTAAGTGGCTCCACACAGTGAAGCATTGCTTAAACAGACCCTTGTCTGACCCCCCCTGAAGTTTCCCCAAGAAACAGAGTGGGATGAAGCCCTGGTGAGCTTATTTTGCACATAAGAGACTCACACCTCTGTCTCCCCTATTAGAGTGTGAGTACCGGGGATTGAACCCGAGGCTGTCACATTGAGCTAAATCCCCTGCCTCCCCTGCCTACTTTTTATTTTGTGACAGGGTCTCACTGAGTTCAACCTTGTGAACTCAATCATGTGAGTTCTTGAAGGCAGAGATTATATCATAGTCACCTGTTCCACCCACATTTCTAACACAGGGCCTGGCGCACCAAGTCGAATAGTCAGAAATAAGAAATGGGGTTATGTCCACTTTAAATGACCAGTCCAATTCAGGAGAATGTTTTCCCAAAAGTATCTTTTTAAAAGCTTGAACACAATGATTCATTATGTCAGTTTTCAAAAGCCTCTGCAAGAGGGAAAGTGAAAGAACAGCTCAGTTGCTGGACTGTTTGAAGGTAAAGGGAAGGAGGCAGGAAAAGTGTTGATAAGTTGAATGTGGGTTTGAGAAAGTGCTACACATTTTTCTTCTAATTGTTTGCCAGATCAGTCTAGGTATGAGAAAGCGCACATTTCTAATTATTAACATTCTGGGCTGTGGGAAGTAGTGTGTGATAACAATATCAGAATTGTATTCCTTTATGCTCTCCTCTATAATACTGGTATAAATAGTTTCTCTGGTGAGTAACCAGGATTCTGAGATAAGGCCCCTTTTTATCACAGCTGATAACCAGAATTGTATGAGATGGTATTGCTAACTGTTAGTGACAGCGTTTGATACGCGATGGGAATTCTACTCCACTCGCCCCCCTTTTGGACTTCCCAAATCCCCCCTAAATTGCTCGTCAGTGGCATTAGCACCAGGAGAATTGCTCCAAACTAGATTAGCTTTCCCCTCTTCCCTCTGGCTGACATCCCTTAAAACTCCATTTTTTTTCCCATTAAGTTTATTGGTACATTTTTAGGTAAAATACAGTTACATTCAGCACTGGGATCTTGTACCATTACATGATGTACCTTGGTTCTTATTTTTTTCCCCTTCCTCTGCCCTCCCTTCACCCCTTCCACCCTTCCCTATTTACAAAGACTTTGTTTCCATTTTTTTCTTTTCTCATATTTTTTCTTTTCCCTTTTTTCCTTTCCCCTACCCCTCCCACTTCCCCTGCTCCTTTAGACCTTTTCTTCCTGTTACACAATAAAACTCTATTTTCTAAAGAAAAAAATATCTTCAAAATTGCCCCCTTTCATATGTAGGGATGGTTAACAAGTCAGCCATCACATTTGTCCTGTCCTCTTATTCATAGCACTGCACAAAATCTATGTCACCCAAAGCCCCTCGAAGCTGCCCTCTCACCAATTTCAAGATACTATAAAATATCACATAATCAATTATGGAAAACAATGAAATGGAATGTTGGTGTGGAAAACCTCCTCGGAGAGTGTTCAAACAAGAAATGAATTGCTCAGGAGCAGTATTAACACTACATTCTGTCAAAGAGTCAGTCCAGGGGTCTTTAGCAAAGGCCAGCAGTGGGCACACCCCTGCAGGGCACTGGGACAAGGGTCAGAGGCTGATCATTCACTGCTGCAAGGAGATCATGGGCTTCTCCAGCACCAAGGAGATGCTGGCTTCTACTGTGGGCCGGGTACACAGACGAAAGGAGCCCAAGTGCAGGGGTGGAAGTAATTCAGTCATTTGTCTCTGCATTTAATAATCTTTTATTAAGTACTTCCATTACTACCAAGCACGGTGGAAGGCACTTGTCAGAGCTACAGCTTTGGGGAAGGTAGACAGATAAACTCACAATTCTGAGTGAAACAGAAATAATTGGAGACCTTCTTTTGAACACAGAGGAATAAATGATGACACGAGTAGCACACGATACAAACTAAAAAAGAAGTTGCTCATGTTGGGGTATAGATAGACATGGTCAATTTTACTTATTCACAGAATTTTGAAGGAAGCAGAGAGAGTGGAAAATGTGCAGATTTTGGAAGTGTATCCTCAACATTCTAAAAGAAAAGGATACAAAAAGTTTGATTCTTATTTTATTTTTTAAATGGTAGTAAAGTTTTATTAAAGGTACAGAAAGAAAAAGGCTCTGCAAAGCAAGTTTAGGCCAAGTGAAAGCAGGAAAAAAGCACACCCTACAGCGTGAGGGCAAGCTGTCGTGAACAGGTAGTGACAGCACCTGACTTAATTGTGGCAAACTCTGTTAGTATGATGTACACAAAATGTAAGCACCATTCAGTGCAAATAAAGAGGAAGGCACTGATGAGATAACTTTAGAAGCATGCATCTCTTAATGCTCACTCAGCTTTTCTTCTTTTCCTCACGGCCAGCAAATACTCTTAGCTCTCTCACTTTTCTACCTACAAAATGAGGATCATAAATTTCTCTTTCTTTCTTTCTTTCTTTCTTTCTTTCTTTCTTTCTTTCTTTCTTTCTTTCTTTCTTTCTTTGTTTTTTTATTTCTTTCTTTCTTGGTGTCCTTAGGCTGGAATTCCTTTTCTGCATCCATAAGTCTATATTCCCTGCCCATCTGAAAATTCTGTGTAACATACACATGTGCAGTTATTGTTTCTGGGAAATCATTTCAAAGTACAGCATTCTGGCCTTTCCTGAAAAGAGTGCTAAATAAATAAGCTTCATATTATATGGGGAAAAAATGAATGAAACCAAATTAGCACAACATTCTTTTCTGTGAACAGATTTATTGATGTTTCTGATGGAGACAGCTTGGGGATGCCTTTTGCTAATCATGGAACTAGGCTGTAGCTTCAATCTATGCAATTGCTTTTTTCCTTCTACAGAGAACTTACATGGCTTCCCAGTGTGGAGCCTCTGTTATTTTTCATTTGTGTGTGGGCTTTTCCACCTTTTATCTCCTTTTATCCTGGCCAAAAGACCCACTTCACACATTTTCAGTTGAGAAAGTAAGGCTTGAGAATTAAGTCACTTAGCCAAGCTCTCACAGACAGAAGGTGGACATCTGGGCCTCAGATCCTTGCTTTTCATCCACGCTCAGGGCTCTGACTACATTCACTATGCCTGGCCCCTGTGGAAATAAGTCAACCATGACCTCTTGTCACTACTAGTGTATCAGTGGCAACGATCTAGAGACCCACTGAACAGCCTCTTTAAAAAGTGCTTGTTGGGCTCAGGATTCAATTGTCCCGCTGCTTGCTTTGCAAGTGCAAGGTCCTGAGTGATCCCCAGTACCAAAAAAAAAAAGGAACGCTCTTGTCAGGATGAATGTAATCATTAAATACTGCAAACATGTACTAATAAAAATTTAAAAGTGAATTTGTTAGTGAGTGAAATCAATTTAGTCTAGAAAATTCTAGAACCTTTATTTTTATATTTATTTATTTACTTATATATATTTGCCACACTGGCGATATGAACCCAGGGCTTTCACACAGAGTTACATCCTCAGCCCTTTTTATTTTTTATTTTGCAACAGTCTTGCTAAATCACTAAGTTGCCCAGGTGGGGCTCAAACTTATGATCCTCCTGCCTCAGCCTCCCTGAATACCGGGATTATAGGCACGCTCAGCTAAAAATTCTGATATAATTTGGAGACAGCCTAGGTCTTGAGAAGAAAGAGAATTCTTCAGGCATAACCAGGCTCCTAAGACTCCGTTTTCTCATCTGAAAATTGACTATAATGGTACCAGTTCTTCTATCTTCCAAAGCATATTCTGCAAGTCAAACCTAAATTAATACCCAAAACTTGTTGGAGATATTCCACCACTTATGAATCTCAGGTGTTATTTTATGAACATCAGCTTTGAACCGATTTTTGCCAGGTTTACACCCAAAAGGAAAAAGTGAACGATTACAAAAAGCTATGGAAAGGGATCAGTGTTCCCTGCACACTTACACTATGGGTGTGTGGCCTGTACGTGAGATAGATTCATTTTTTAATCGAAGAATGCGGATGCAGTATGCCCTCTGTGACACAGCAGTTTCCATTCGAATCTTCATAGCCATCCTGTAGAGGAGACTCTGAGCTTGGTCTGCTTTGTGCAAGGACACTGAAGTTTAGGGGGTTTGTGGGAGAACAGTCTGAATCATCAAGCAAGTGCAGGGCAACACCGAGAACACACTCGTTCTGTCCAGACTGCACAGCCAGGCTCAGGTAGGACTGACAACAAACAGCGGCAGTGAGTGCCTCAAGCCCCGAAAGCCATCGAGGCTCTCATTGTAGTTCTTTTTCTCATACATGCTCTTGGTTTTCGAGATGGCTAATAGTTACGCGATGTGATCAAAAAGTACAATGAACATTAAAATTAAATACAACAGTAAAAGACCCATGGCCACTAACCCTCCTCAAAATACTCTCCCTCGTTTCAAACACACTTACCCCATCCTTCTTGTCACTTTCTGAAGCAATTCTGGAAAGTCCTCCTTTGTGAGTGTGTTCTTGTGCTGTCATGGATGCAACAATGTCCTGAGTTGATTCAAAATCTTTACAGCAATTTCTGTCACATAAAAACAAGACAGTGTGTCATCTCCCAGTTTATTCCCCAAATCTGGCATCGTTTGCGATCTGGCTCTTCCCCAAAGTCAAAATGACCATGAAAGTTAAAACCTTTTGAATCAATTCAGAACATCAAGGTGGCCACAACAGCGCAAGACACAAAAAGAGCTTCCAGAACTACTTTAGAAAGTAGAAAGAATGATGGAATAAGTGTTTTAACTCTAGGGAGAATATTTTGAAGGCAATTAATGGCAATGTCTTCTTTACTCTGATAAATAAATTTATTTACTTAGTTTGAGACAGAGTCTCACTATGTAAGTTCAGGCTGGCCTTGAAGAATTTGTGATGATCCTCCTGCCTCAGCCTCACAAGTGCTGGGATTACAGGTGTGTGCCACCAGGCCTCCCTGATAATTTTTTTAAAATCACCATATTTATCACACCTAGGTACAATTTCAGCTTCAATGTATTAACTTTTGTATATGTGAGCATTGGCTACTTGAGGTCATTCTTTTTTCGTTATTGTTCTATTTCTCTGGTACCAGGGATTGAACTCAGGACCTTGTGCTTTCGAGGCAGGCGCTGCACCACTGAGCTAAATCCCCCACCCTACTTGGGGTCACTCTAATGGGATCTGTTGAGGACAAGGCAAAGCACTTGTAACTCCCACAACCTCACTGAAATAGTCCTATTAATGCTAGATAAAGCAATCTAATGGAGTGCCTTTTCCTAAAGCTCATAGATTATAAATACTTAGCTTAAGTATTCATATGTTTCCTATAAAGTGTGTGGCTAAATGAAAATAATTTTCACTAGCAGTGCTGTAAATTCTGAGCGTCTGTACTCTGGTGCTCATTGGTGGAGACCTCCTTGCTTATTATTTGTTCTCTATTGTAGCACACAGTATTGTGCAAAAACAAAAAGGTAGTGGATAACTATTCCTTTTCTATTACAGGTTGATGACCAAATGAAGCTGCTTCAGAACTGCTGGAGTGAGCTCTTAATCCTCGACCACATCTACCGGCAAGTGGTCCATGGAAAGGAAGGCTCAATCTTCCTGGTTACTGGGCAACAAGTAAGTACAGAGGACCACCACCCCACCCCCCCGCCACCCGCAACAACATCGTGTTATTAAGCATGTTCAGAATGGCAGGAATGTAACTAGGTCAGAAGCACTCTTGTGCTCTGAAAGGAAGAGATTGGCTGGGAATAATTTAGAAAAGATGACTTGGTGCACTCAGTTCCTGCTCTGATGATTACAGATAAACTTGTAAAAGCAAACATAATCACAAGCATTCTGTTGCTTCCAGTATGTGGGGATGGAAAGTTCTGCTTCCAGGGGTCAGAACGGTTGCTAAATCAAATTCAGTGATTAGTACCGAGTTTCTTTTCCCCTCGAGCTTCTGCATTAACCTGCCGTGTTTGCTTGCTGACCACTTTAAAACCTTAAAAATTGTAGAGTCCTTACCATGTGGGAATGCTATTGGTGGGATAGCAAGTCAAATGTCACATACAGTCAAAGTAGTTGGCATAAGGGCCAGCACCTCCAGTGTTCAAGAGCCAGTCATTCAGAAAGAAAATAGGAAGAAAATATTATTAAACTACTACTTTCTGAATAGGTATTCAATCAAGAAGTATTTATAGAACATCCTGTTGTGTGCTAGTCAGTATTCTGGGGATTTGACACATTTTAGTGAACAAAACAAAAACATTTTTCCTCATGGATAAACACCATCAACAACTTTATAAACACGCTGGGCATGGTGACTCATGCCTGTGATCCCAGCACCCAGAAGGCTGAGGCAGGAGGATGGTGAGATCAAGGCCAATGGTTTACATAGTGAGAATTTGTCTCAGAAAGAAAAAGAAATCCTAGTTAAACAAACGTGCAGTGTCTAAGAAGCCCAAGTGCTAGGAAAGGAAAGGGGGATTCAGCACACATTAAGAGATGCATGTTGTGATGTGATCCATGGGTCACAGTAGATTTTTTGTATCCATGTTTTAGTTTTTGAAGTATCAAGTTTCAAACCCAGGACCACCCTGCACATGCTAAGAAAGCACTGTACCGCTGAGCCACATGCCAGCCTCTTGGACTGCAGTGTTAAACAGGAGAGTTGATTAGGCCCTCTGAGAAGATGACATTTGAGCAGACTTAAAGGAGGGGGACAGCCATGTGGATCATCTCAGGGAAGAGAGAATCTATGTCATGGACCTAATTCAACTGTACAGGATATGGGCAAATCCTTCCAGTTTCTTCCCTCTCTCCTGTACCTGATGGATTAGTGAAACACACACACATATGGCCCCCCGAGACTGCTGCAGCCTGTCGGGTCATCCTGATGCAGGTCACCACTGCCTCATTCAGCAGTGATGACTTCAGAACTTGGGCACTATGCGCTTTTACATCCAGCCATAAATGTTTATGTGCTGTGAAACCACAGCAGTGCATATTCAGAAATGAAAGGCTGTCTCCACACCATTTGCTGTGTTATTAATAAATCACACTTTCCCAATCAAATTAAAGGCAGGCTGCCTTTCAGAGTTTTTGCAGATTGGATCAATTCAACCATCTCCATCAGTATCTGGTTTCAGCCTCTCGAGAAAAGCTCTCTAGACGTGTCTTGTGCTTTCAGATTTTGCTTAGCATTTTTAGCCTGTGACCCAGGTCTTTGGAAGAAATGTACCCATTGTCAGAGTCTAATCTGGGTGCACGTGCCTGCTGCCTCCCCTCACCCTCGCCCCACCGCAAGCTGCATTAGAAGGACCAGGCTCACAAATTAATTCAATTTCATTTCCTTCAGAGTTTTAAGAAATAAAATGGGCTTGTGCCTTTCCATCCCTGCTCTTTAGAAATATTCCTTTTTGCACATTTCATTTTGCCTTAAGTGCTGCCCCTGGGTAAAGGTAATTACTACTTAAGAAGTAGAGAAAGTGCATTTCTTGCCACTCTGACTTTCAAAACCAAGAACAATCAAGGGCTAAATAGTATCACAGTCTTTAGTATCAATTATTGCTGCTTTGTATGTTGCATCAGAACTGAAAGAGGGACCCTCCTGGTAGAAAAGGAGTCTTTCCCACGCACCTTTCCGCCCACACCAAATCTTCCAGCTCCCTCCTTCCCTAGTACACCAGAGTTCTTTTCATCCAGTCCACACGGACTGCTGGCCTAAGGATGACGCCTTATCATCAGACATTCTCATTTAGAGAAATTACAGAAGAAATCTTTTTTCCTTGGTGGAATAGGAAAGTCAAGGCATTTTGAGTGTGTCTGGGCTTCCTGGCTTCCCATGGAATGAAAGCAAAATCACAGGTGACCTATCCAACACAAGGAGAAAGATGTTTGATTCCTCCCCCCCACCTCCTGGGGATCGAACCCAGGGCCTCATGCATGGAAGCATCCACTGAGTACACCCCCAGGCTCCCAAAGATGTTTGAAAGCAAGGTCATACAGATCTACCTTTTTTATATCTCCATAGCATTTACTATAAAGCTGAATATGTTAGGCATTTGATTAATGCTACCTGATTGCACTCAATGACAATTATCACATCTCTACCTAAATGCTCAACCAAGACGGTTGACAAAGACTCGGGACCCACAGAATCACCTGCACTGCGTTCCTACATCTTTCTCATACCCTCTCTACCTTACTCCCATGAATCTGGGATACTCATGGTGTTTTCCACTAAGAAATCACCTTCATACTGCTGCAGACTATTTTCATGCCCTGTGGCACAGGGAGATGGGTAAAAACTCTAATTTTCTTAGAATGGTAAATATTTCCCTGAAGGTAAGGGTAGGGGCACTAGATTTTTAATCAGATCAGCATCGGTAGCAATAATATTAAATTATTTGGTATATACACCAATGATAAGATAGTTAAAACACAGATGAAAGGAAGGAAAAGAATAATATCGAGTGTAAGAGTAAAGCAATATTCTGAAAAAAATTATTTTGACAAACAGAAATATATGGAAATAATGGAAAAGAGAAAGAAAACCATTTCTCTTTGGTACGTTTAACGCCTAATAATAATTGAGCTATAGGAAGAGTATATTATTGTCACTACCACAGACTGCGTGCTTTGGGTCTGAAAATGGTGTATGTGTGTGTATACACACTTATGTGTAAAGCAGCATTTGGAGTCTGGTTTGGAGCCGGAACACCCTGTGTTTGTGTCTCCATCCAGAACCAACTGGCTTTTACTCTTCAAGCTTCTGTGTCCTCACTGTCCCTTGGGGATAGAATGCCACCCACATGAGAGAATTATGGAGTATAGTTCTGTAAAGCACTGACAATGAAAATTAGAAGCCATCACGCGCTAGTCTGACATTAATGATGTCAACTACCATGGAAAGGAAATATTACCATTCCTTTTTTTGGAGATGAGGAGAGTAAGGGGAGATTAAGATTAAGTAAGGGGAGATTAAGTATTGACTCAAGGTCAAAACTCACAGTGGGGTCTGGGCATTCTGGCACCCAGCTTGGATTCTTATTTTGTTTGGCTTTTGGGATGGGGTCTCAAACCCCTGGGCTCATGTGGTCCTCCTGTCTCAGCCTCCCGAATGCTGGGATTACAGGTGTAATCCCACCACACCTGGCTGGGAATTTGTATTCTTCATCGGCACCTTCTACTGCTTTTCTGTGTAACTCACAGATACTACACAGCTTATCTTTGCCTCAGGCTTGCAGTTTGGTGTTTGTGTATAATTTCAGTGTGTTAGAGCCTCTGTGGGACTTCTAAACATAATAATTCATTTCTCTTCTGTTGGAAATAAGTGCATAAACTTTTTTGTTTCTGTTTTTTTGCGAGGGGGGTGGATTTTTTTTTTTTTTTTTTTTTTTGGTACAGGGATCGAACTTGGGACCTTGCACTTACAAGGCAGGCAGTGGAAGCACAGAACTAAATCCTTCGCCCAACGGGGAGGATTTTAAACATACTCTAATGGTAAATATAAATTATCCAGAAGCAATTTTAATGTGATCACCACTTACTATCGCAAAGCTATTTCAGCAACAAGAAAAAACTAGAAATAAAATACCATGGGTTGGAGGTGCAGCTCAGTGGCGGAACACGTGGCCGGCCTGCACAGGGCCCTGGGTTTGGCGCCCAGCATGGCAGGGAAAAAGAAAGGCAGAGAGAAAAGAAAATATCACTCAAAATGCTGCCACTCTAGGTCGATTGTTTTTGTTAGTTCTCTTCCAATCTTTGGAAATGATGTATACTTTAAATGAAGGTTTTTCGACTTTTTGAAAATAAAATAATCTTCAGCCAGAGAGACACATTGTCCTGCTTCTGTGGATTTGTGTGGAGCACGAACTTTCAAGCAATGATAAAAGCCTGTTTTTGTAATGCACTGTGTCAAGAGAAAATAAAGTAAGTGTCATTGTGTCAATAAAGTGTACCGCATTCCTCCAAGAAGATCGAGGGCACTCCTCCGTGGGCAAGGAGGAGGTTTAGCTAAAAAGTATTTCTAAGAGCCTGGTAAACGAAGGGAAATTGAAGACGAGAGGGCTGAAAGATTAGGCAGAGCCCTGCAGTCAGGAGTGATGAGAGACACGATCGCCCCGGAAGGATGCCCACAGTGACGCCCCTTGCATGGGACCTGGGGCGCGGTGCACGCTCACAGGTGGACCCCGCAGCTCGGGGCAGAAGGGGGTCTCCAAGGTGAGGAGGAGGAGTCCGAGGGCTCAGGCTTTCTGGGCTGCCTGATGATTCAGCTCCCATGAGGAAGCGCTTGCTGGAAAGAGAGGCTTCGCGGGAGGTCACACTCTCCCTGCAGACCGGAGGGGACACCAGGGCTTCAGATCTTTGTGAAGTGACAAGGAATGGCTGGATAGAGCTTTAACTGGACCTCACAACTGTTCAGCCACGCCCCGAAGAAAAGCAGTGCAGCACTCCTAAGTCAATCACAAACTTCCACGTTTGCTCATAGAACTGTTCCACGATGGTTATTTCTGGAACAAATGAAAATGTTCATCGGGAATATTTTTAACTTGGCAAACAGTAATACCACTTCGAAACCTGGTGGTGGCGTCCCCCTGTGGCTTTGTGGCAGCCCCACCCCCGGACAAACTGAGGGCCTCAGGCTCCACAGCCAGGTCTCCTGACTTTTTCCTATGAAGGCCGCTTACTGCAATGTGGCAAGTTTATTAAAGCAGAGGGGGAAGAAAAAGACTAGATTGAATTTTTAAAAAGAGAGGTGAGCTTGGGCTCTACCTCAGTGATAGAGTACTTAACCTAGCATGCATGAGGCCCTAGGGGAGAGAGAGAGAGACAGAGAGAGACGAGGTATCTCAGACATGCTGCTGTAGAGTTTAAAGAAAGACAGGAACGTTTGATATAGAACGTAAGTTTTCTCTTAAGCCTGGGGGCTAGCGAGTTTGCTTGATAGTTATTGCCCAAATTGAGTCCCCTCCAGACTTAGAGTAATGGAAATAAATGTTACTGCAGGGTACTTCCGGCACACCAGTGCCCAGCATTGAAATGAGGATTGTGTGTTTTACACTAAGTCGTTTGTTTGTTTTTTGGTTAGTTTTTGTTTTTATGGTATTAGGGGTCAAACCCAGGGCTTCTCTACCACTGAGCTACATCCCCATGCCTTTTTTATTTGAAGACAGGGTCTCATTAAGTCCCTGTGGCCCAGGCTGGGCTGGAACTCATGATCCTCCTACCTCAGTCTCCCAAAGTAGCGGGGATTATAGGCATGTACCACTCAGCCTGGCTCACATCATAATTGTTTAATGAACACCGAAGTGTGCTATTACATTTTAATTTTATTTTTAAATTGTGTCTCTTAATCAGACATCTACATAAATGTACACCATGTAACTTTACTGAGGAAAACAAAAATAATGATTATCAGTAGCATCCAGCACTGTCAAATCAATTCTATATAGTTAGTATCTTGTATTTATGACAGGACTTTTTTCTTCTAGTATTTAAAAAAATACATACTACGTGCACATATCTTTGTATATAAATAACAGTAAGGTACTCTGACATAGGGTCAGATTTTAGTATTTGCATATTGTAACTAATTAACAACCACTGTAATGTCTTCCTCAGGGAAAGGTCTAGTGGCAACTTATTATCTTCTATTATTGTATATCATTAAAATGACAGGCATCTTACAATATACAAGTCATCAAAATTTCAGCGACTAGAACCAAAAGTAATTTAGCTAAAACCGTTTCTACCTTCGTGATGAGTGAAATTTATCCAAAGGGGACATCAGTTTAGAGAGTATTTCTTCGATATCCCCCTTGAATTTAATGGCATGAAGATTACATGTAAGAGGGCAGTAAATTAATTTTACTAAGTACATAAAAGACAAGGCCAGCTGCTCCTGAAATGAGCACAAACTCTGCATTCAACAATGAAAATATAATTATGTTTGTCATAAAATATAAGGAAGTTGCAGATCTGTGTGCTGTTTCAGGAATAAATCACCTGTCCCCCTTCAGAGTTGTGCAGTTTGATAAATTACCCTTGAAAGAAACCTTATCGGAGCCCCCATTTAATAAGCATGTTTGAGCCTTCAAATAAATGTATGGCTACAAAGTGGTTGGTATACCAGTTGATTTCCTGAGGCCCAGCTCTCTACATATATAATATTATGAAACAACTTAGATTCTTTTCAATTCTAGTGCGCTACACTCTCACGTGTGAAATTTTAGTATCCACATTTATTATGGAACTGTTGGAACTACACACACATCGAAATTTAATTAACATCACTCTTTTTGGACTGGATATCAAACCCCGGGCCTCACATATGCTAGTTAAGCACTCTCAGCTGAGCTCCATCTCCATTCTTTCTATATTTCATTTTGAGATGGGGTCTTGCTAAGTTGCCCTGAACTTGTCATCCTCCTGCCACGCCCTCCTCGGTATCTGGCATTATAGGCACCTGCCACCCTGCAGTGCTATTTACTCAATAATACCAAATTAGTGGATTCCATAGGTTTTCGCTGTTTTGTAATTCAGTCTTTCTGGTGTAGGCCTTCACTAGTGATTTTTATTGAAATGTACACTTACATATTAAGCTACACCCAGTGTTGCTGGTTCCACGCTTAAATTGGTAGTATTGTTTCAACTCTGATTATATCTTAGTGATCACCGAAGTAGGAGGCACTTCATTGTCTTCATCCAGCTTAGCTGCCTTATTTACAGAAGACAGACACCAGGGGATGGAGATGCTGCCTGAACTGCCCAGGCCCTTTCTTTGCTCCCCAGGGGCCGCACTGGTCCAGATTTGTCCTGACCCAGGTGTCACCTGCCCAGGCATCTCCTCAGGCCTGCTCTCTTTCACTCATGGAGCCCATTTGTCTCTATAAACTCTGTATCACAGGTTTATGACTCTCATCTGAAATGCTGGGAAATAGAAGTATTTGGGATTTCAGATTTTTTGAGATTTTGGAATATTTGCATATCCATAATGAGATCCTGGGCATGGGACCAAAGTTTAAACACAAACTTCATTGCTCTTTCATACTGTACATGTTATGCCCCTGGTCTGATGATTATTTCCCACAATATCTTTAGCGAGTCTATGATTTGACAGCAACCTATGTTTCCCAGCAACGAGGTCAGGCGTGGGATCTTCCTTCTCCTTGTGGGGTCACGCTGGCATTCAGAAAATTCAGATTTTGGAGCATTTTGGATTTCAGGTTTTTGAATCAAGGATATCAGCCTGTGTTATTACCCAATGTGTAAGACTTGGGCAGATTTTAAAGAATTTAGAGTTTAGGCACCACTTTTAAGGGGGAGCATCTTTCTTGAAGTTTGAAGTTCCTCTGTGAGAGAGATGATGGGTGTCACCTTGCACCCTCAGCATGGCTCCTCCTGTCCCCTGCAGAGCTTGAAGCTTGTCTATGTCCCACCCAGTCAGGGTCCAGGCTGCCTGCACACGCTCTGACCATTTCACACATTCTCAAAGAGAACCCGAAAGAACGCTTAGAACACTTGATGTTTGAGTCTAGTGGGCAGATGCCAGCCCGCCGATGGACAGAGTGGAAGGACAGCGTGGTGCCTGGGGCAGGAGCTTTCCTAGAACATACAGCAACTGTGGCTTTTTCATGCATAGTTGACTCTCTGTAATCTGATTGACACCTTTGGGGGTCGTCTTTCCACGGACTCGTAATTTTTCTCACTCTCGAAAAAGGTTTCTGTACACTCGGTATTCTCTAGTTAGAGCTGAAAATTCAACTCATCATATTTACACAATAAAACAAAATCCATTCTGCCTTGTTTTTAATTGCAAATTCTACTCAGGGGACTAGTTCTCTTGCTTAGGAGGCAGCCCCATGCCTTCTCCTAGAGATTCGCACACAGTCAATTATGGTAATGAAATGTCAATAAATATAAAAATTTAATACAGTCTGCTCTGGGTGAGTGGCAGATGAGGACTTGCCTTCCAGACAAATTTGCTGCTGCTGCAAATATTAAATGCACCTAAAAGAGTATCTGGTTGCCTGAGAGCTCTCCAGGAAAATAAGGGTGGGAGCGTCAGGTAGCAGCCGGGCTTTCCCATTATGCTGTAAGTGCAGCAGCAAAGCCAGCACCACTGCTGACATCCACCCCAATATCTTAACTTATTATTATAAATGGAACTTCTGTGTCCCCACAACAACCCAAGCTGGGTGCCTTGTAGCACTTTATTTTTTTAAGAAAAGGGAAATACGCCTTTTCTTATTTTCTAGATCAAGGAATTATTCTTATAAATAACATCCTTGTTGTCATTAGAGAGAGATGTATTAATTTGATGGACTGTGATGTAATCACCTGCAACTAGTGATTTTATATTAAAGCTTTTAAGGAAGCAGCACCAGAAAGGATGCTGAGAATGATATTCTTGCATCACTGCCAAGCACCTTGCACCATGAACTGTGTTCAAATGCAGCCTCATAATACAAATGGAAATGTATCTCTGCCTTTATTTTCCTCATGTACTCTTTAGTGTCATTGTGTACAGATAGAATGATGTTCTGGGTTCACTTTTTCTGGACAGTATCTCTTCCTTTCAGTGTTATCTTGAGAATTAAAAATGTTCATTGTGACAATGTAATTTCATAACATATATATATTATGGTAATGAATATATATGTATGTGTATATATATATATATACACACACACACATATAATTTGTAAAATCCAGCAATCAAAACCCATTCCCTACAGAGCTCACCACATGATTAGGTTTTATCAGAATAATTGTGGTACATATTTTGTGAATAGAAAGCATCAGAAATGACTTTCAAGAGGAAACCCTCCGTTATAAGTCTGTATCACAGCATGACTGTGCCCACCATTCCTAATCCCAAGTGCAATGTGAAGTATGCATTTCTGATTCTGATACTAGTTGTTACAGTCACGATTCTGTGTTGCAGGTGGACTATTCTATAATAGCATCACAAGCTGGCGCCACCCTCACCAACCTCATGAGTCATGCACAGGAGCTGGTGGGAAAACTTCGGAACCTACAGTTGGATCAGCGAGAGTTTGTGTGTCTAAAGTTCTTGGTGCTCTTTAGTTTAGGTAAGAAATCTGTTTCTCATACTAAGTACAACCAAACATTTCTAAATGGGGCCAAGTACTGAGTGTCTTAAAGTCAATAGTTATGTTTCTGTTCGGTCAAGGTAATGCCTTTTCTTTCAAATCATGAAATCTTCAAGGGTGAGTCTGTCTTCATATATATTTCTATATGATTCTTCGCCTGTCAGTGGATAGGTTGGGATGTGGAAAAAGAGTTAATTCAGTTGGAGTCCTGGATTTTCTTCCATAATGGGCAGATAAGCAATAGTCAAGTAAATGTACGACAGAGAATCCATGGAGATAGTGTAGGAACAATGCATGGTATCAGATTTTAGCCATCTTGCTGCTATTGATTGTGTCTGCGTGCCTTTTGTTTCAGTTTGCTACCTTCTGCTGCTTTTATTCTTCTAAAATATGGATAATAATTAGAAGCCTGTTTTTAAAATCTCTATCAGGATTAACTAGAGCACGTTTATAGCCAGATGCACCATGATGCAAGAATAAAGGATGACAGTTGTCAAGGGGAAAGATGCTTCTTTAGCAAAGCTTTGGAGAAGAAAGATAACTAAGCAAGACAGATTAGCTAAATCAAGGTTCTCAGTGAGCCAGTTGAGAAAAATCACCACTGCTTGGAATAAAAAAAGGATTAAGGAGATGGATTTTTATTGACTTCAAAGGAACAGATTTTTCTGCCTGTCCCTTGCTTGATTTCTGTATTTTGTTGGCTTAATAAAGCCAACTTAAATAAACTTTTTGCCAAGTCCATTTATTCTCCATTGACAGACAGCTGAGGGAGGCAACTTCCCTTGAATGAAAAAAAAATGCAGAAATCAGATTTACCAACATATGTTTTTTCTTTAGTCTTCAGTTATAAGAAAGTTGCAAATTCATATCCTAAGAAATAAAACAATAAAACAAATTGCAAAGTAAAACAGATGTGTCTGCTCTCCAAATTGGGCACTTTAGATTAAAAATCCCTCTTGACAGCACTGCACAACTGTTGCTAATAAAGAAATAGTTTGAAGTCATAGAAACAGAGTTAATTTTTCACATGTAGTCAACATTTAAAATAAAAAGAACATTTTCATATTTTGGAAAGTGTGATAAATATAGCGAAAAAAATATTACTGAAAATTTACAAAGACAACAGTATTTTATAGATGTGGTGTTCAAAAGTTTGCAGTGCCAGGACTGGATCCTGTGTGGTTTATGCATCCATCACAATAAACAGGAAAGTTCCATTCAAGTAAGTCTGCCCCTGATCCAACAACCGCTGCTAGCGAATCCAGAGTAAAATAGCTTGGCTGTAATCTGGCAATCATTCCAGTTTATGGCAAATCTTAGCCTTTTCAACTGGTACATTTGATCAGTAATTAAATGGAAAATGTGGTAATAGGTGTGTCAGAAATCTCAGAGCATCTTAGTGATAAAACATTTAGAGTCCTCCCACTTCCAAGGTATTTTAAATCAGCTCCCGGACTGGATGATAGCTAAAGATGTACATATGCGGCACGAGCCACCGTCAGTTCTCATCACTTCTATGTTGGCTTTCACTCTTTCCCAAAATTATTATGTCCTCTGCCAGTCGGGGGTAGATCTGATATGCTTTCAGCCTTTGAACCTTACTGATCATCTTCCTAAACGACAGCACTGACCCGAACCTCAGTCACACACTCTGTCACTTAATGGGTATATCGACTGGGTCAGGGAAGTGGGGCATCAGCAGCCGAAATGTCGCTTAAAACCATGTGTACTTGTCTTTCTCTCTTCCTTCCCACCCACCCCCTTTTTTGTGGTGCTGGGGATCAAACCCAAGGGCTCCCACATGCTGAGTGCATACTCTATCACTGAGCCACATCCTCGCTCTCTAAAGAGTTCTACACTTGTTTAAGGATGAGGGTTTGACCAAGGGTTGGGTCTTTTTTGTTTGGTTGGTTTTTATTTTTTTGGGACAAGGTCTTGCTAGGTAGTTCAGGTTGGCTTTGAACTCACTGTGTAGCCCAGGCTGGCCTAAAAACTCGAAGTGATCCTCCTGCCTTAGCCTTCCTGATGCTGGGGTTACAGGCGTGCACAACCACACCTGGCAAGAGTTTGTTTTTAAAGAAGCAGGGGAAAACTAACTGGCCACAAAATTTAGGTAGTTTCCAACTTATGAGTCAAAAACTCTCTTCCCTATAGAAACAATAGATATTGATCTTTTTCAAAACTTTCAACTTTATTGAGCTTCATGAATAGTAGTCAACCTTTAGAAACCCAAGCTTGTTTTACCTGTGAATGAAAAAGAACCATACAGAGTCACCCTTAAGAGCCCAGTCCAAGTCCTAAGCCTGCTGTCTGTCCCATGAATCTTGAGCCTCCTGAATGTGAAACCAGGTGTGTTCTGATCTTAAGTCACCCTTCAGCGTTCATCCTGAAAAAAAATGAGAGGCCGGAGCCACATTGAGATGGCTGCCGAGGCGGTATTTCCATGTGAACGACGAGCCAGCCTTCCCCAGACAGTTTGCTGAGAGGAGGTAGGGTGGGGTGAAATCCTGAGCAGGTATAGAGTTCCCAGCCTGAGCAGTGGCCCTGCCAGTGTTGGAAGGCAGGAGCACAGGATGGGTGGGGAGCAGCAGCTCATGGATGCACATGGCCTGAGGGACGGAGTGAGCGAAGGGCAGAGGCCAAGGAGGGCAGGCAAGAGCCTGGCCAAGGGAGCACAGGCCTCAGATCCACTCAACAAATGCTTCACGGAGCACTTACCATATGTCAGATGCCCAGGTCGGTGCCGGGGAGACAGGGGCTCTTAAAACAGGTGCAGCGGTGGCTGGGGTTGATCTGCATTTCTGGTAGTGAGGTGGAAAGATCCGACCACTTCATGGGGACAGGAATGAGGTGAGGGAGATGGATTCGTTGGAGGCTACAAACCACACGATGTGACAGGGTTGGAGGCGGGAGATCTAGGATGGGCCTCTGGGCTCTGGATGCTTAGGGAGAAAGAAAAATCTGCAGAAACAGCAGCTGACGGTTGAGGCAAAGTAAGTTCCAGGCACAGCCCTCTTCTCATCCCCTGCAGTCATTTTTCACTGACCCTGACTCCCAGTTCTAGGAGAAGCTAAATAACAGGGCTCAAATAAAAAGTCTTCCCTCCTGTCTGATTCCCAGCTGAATCAGTGACCAAACATCACTTGGGTAAGCTGTTCAAAAAGGAAGAGTAAGAAATTCTCTCACACATTCTCTTGTTCTCCCTCCCTCTCCCTGGTATACAGCGCTCTGTGTAATAGACCCGGGAGCCTCAGCCTGTGCTTATTGTAATGTGTTCTTGGGTTCTGCCAAGTTACCATGTTTTGTTGCCTGGCTGAGGTCATTGAATTGTGTTCACTGATAACATGGCGGAAAAGGAGATATTCTGAGTTGGCCAGTTAAAATTCATGACCCAAGAGAGGCCAAAATATCGTTTTTAATGTTTATTCATTCATTTTTTTTACTCCCACCCTCACACAAGGAATCAAAGTGACTGATGAAAGGAACTTTACAGTCTGTCACTCATCAGTGGAAAAATAAATCCTACAGAGGAAGTGACAGTCGTGATTCTCTGTCATTATGTATGCATTTCAGATAAGCAGAATTCCCACAAATTTGTTACCTCCTGCAAACAAGGGCACAATGGAAAAGCAATGACTTAGTTCTAAAATGCAGCCAGACACAGAGACTCACACCTGTAATCTCAGGAGGCTGAGGCAGGAGGATTGCAGTGAGTTCAAGGCCAGCCAGGGCTACATGGTGAGTTCAAGGGCAGCCTGAACTACATAGCAAGACCCTGCCTTAAAAAAACCCTCCCCCCAAAAGGCAGCATCTTGAATAATGTCACTACATGTTCAAGCCCATCAAGAATATTAATGTGATTTCAATACTCAAAGCAACAGGTAACCAGCGTGTGCCAGCTAAGATGCCATCCAGATGTTATTTGGCCTGGAGATTTTCTTAGCCTGGAGACTCAATAGCTGGATGTTGCTGGACTTTTATTTTAAATATCCCAGGCGGCAAAAGAAAGAACTAGAAGCACATTATATCCTATTTTCTCTAATGAGTATCTTTGATTTGTTGTAAATAATTCTCTTTTCTGGTCAGCCAGTACTTCTGAAAGCATGTCTTATATGTAACTGAGTTACACCAACTGCTGTTTTCTTTGAGGAGTTTTCCCAAGTCAAGAAAGTGGCTAATGTTTTGTTCACATCCCTTTATATTTGTTTTTTGTTTTTGGTACCGGGGATCGAACCAGGTCCTTGCGGTTGCGAGGCAAGTGGCGGAACCACTGAGCTAAATACCCAGCCCGGTTCACATCCCTTTAAACTTACACTTTCTAGATCCACTGAATGGCACTGGTCTGCTTTGCAACTGGTTCTGTGCGGTAGAATTCAGTGCTCTGCCTCCACTGAAGTTGGACATTGTCCTTTACATTTTCTCACTACACCAGGTTTTAGAACATTGCTTGGTACACTGGTACAGAGTAAGGACCCACAAAATGTTAACTAATAAAATACATGAATAAATGGATTTATTTAAACTCAAAACCAAGCCTTTACCAAAGTAATCATGGTAGGGGATTAAAGGTAATTTAGCCAAAAAGTCGCATTTCAAGTGCAGGCGAGTTTCCTGAGACTGTTTTTTCCAAAGAGCTCTCTGACTCACCTCTGCTGTCCGTTCTCATTCTCCCAGGTTATGAGAGGACATGTTTGTGTGTAAGGTCTGTGGAGTACTGACTTGCAGAAAAAATACTGGTGGCTAAAATCGGGTGACATCGTACTTCTGCTACAATCGAATGAAGGACCAGAGCCTTTCATTCAGCCTGTGATCAGAAACAGTAGTTGAGGGGTGTTTGACACCTTCTCCCTGTCCTGGACAGAGTCTTGTTTCTAGTACAACGAATGGGAGGTATCTTAGCTTTATTCATGTGGATGCTCCTTGCTTCATACCAGCTCTTCATTGTGCGGAGATGGCATTTGGTTATACCTTCACATGGCCTGGCTAAGAGTCCTCCACACCAAGGCAAATGCCCCAGGAAGGTGGGCCATGGCCAGGGAGCGACTCAACTGTTCAGATGGGAAAGCTACTTCCTGGTAGCTGCCCTCCCCTGACTGCCCCTCAGCCCTCTCTGGGGCACCTCCTGAGGTGCGAAGACATAGTGCCATAATGATGCTGGTGGAAACATGGTTCCCTTCACATGCCCATTCTGTAGTTTCAGAGCACAACGTGTAACCTGAAGGAATTAAGTGCATTATCTTAAATATAAATGGTATCTAAACAATTACTCTAATGGTCCTAATAAACAGTGTTTATGAAGCTTGATCAACAAGTCGGAAAGGGTTCCAAAATAGACCTTAAGATGTTGAAAGACCTCTATAATCATAATTTGGAAGGAAAACATGAGGCATCGTAAGGCCAAGCAGAACAATTTTTACCTTGTCTGGTGTGGTTCCTTTAAACTACTCAAGTCTAGCAGGAAACAAAGGGGGGCTGTATGGGAAGTACAGGCCTTTTATCAAATTAATAAACTATAAGGTCCACAAACAGTGTACGCTTTACTCCTCATATACTCCCTGACAGATAATGGGTTTTTAACAAATATTTATAGCATTTACTAATGAAAGTATGCTTTTCCTCCCAACTGCTGGTATATATATATGATGGGAAACAGGAAGATAGTCATAAAATCAAATAATAATACTACTAATAATAATACAAACAATTTGGAGAAAGCCAAGCTAGAAAAAGTTCTTATGGATAATATTAGAGGATTTGGCCTCTTTATTTTAGAGAGTAAAGATATTAATCTCAATATTATGAAAGAGGTTATTATAAAGAAAATGGAGATTAAACATTGTTCTTTACATTTATAAAGAAGATATTAGGTGGAATTAATTATTGTTGACCAGCACTTAGGTCCTATTTGAAATTGTGACACTAGAGTGTCAGATGCCAAAATGATCCATAGAAAGAAGAGCTGGTAACACTTTCCTTAAATAGTGGTACTAATACAGTGTCTTTATGTGAGTAAATCACTAGTTCCTTCCCAACAGAGGGAAGGGATGCAGAACATCTCCTTCTGATTTTGTAATCAAAGAAACAAAACTAGTGATTTAGTTAACATTTTAGCCTCAATAGCTGGATCCAATTCCAACAATCCTAACTAACTGCCAGTGAGTGCTTTCTCTGCTGCAGCACTGTCCTCTTCACAGACACCAGGATTTTTTAAATCCCACCTACTTACTAAGGTGCATTTTCTTGTTTTTTGTTTTTTGGGTTTTTTTGGTACCGGGGATCAAGCTCGGGTCCTTGCACTTGTGCGGCAGGCAGAGGAACCACTGAGCAAAATTCCTGGCCCTAAGGTGCATTTTTATACAGGCAAAATGATGCAAGGAATTAAGAAAATCATCAGAAGTAGACCACAGAGAAAGCCAACTTCTATTGGGTAAAAGTAGGGAACCACTTGACATGAATTCCAATCCTTATTGAAGATACCAAGTGCAGTCAGTCCTCAGGATCCTGGATACAGACTGATTTCTCTTTTATGTAAGACACTTGAGTGTGCTCAAGTGTCTTACATAAAAAGGTTTAGTATTTGCATATAACCTAAGCTCATCCTCCTGAATACTTCAAATCGTCTCTAGAGTATGTACTTACAATACTTGATGCAGTATAAATTATAGGTAAATAGGTGTACTATATTGTTTAATGGGAAAAAAAAGAAAAGTGTATTTGCGCTCAATACGGATACAGATGGTTTTCAGAGGATGTGGAATCTCTGGGTACTAAGGACTGACTGTGATTACATTGCTTTGAATTATCTTGGTTTCAGAATATGGCCTAAGTTTTTGTCTCTCTACCTGAACCCCGTGTTTCAGAGCTTGTAGAAAGCATTTGCCACAAAGCTTTGGTCCTCCCTGCTCCCAAGACTTCCTTTATACAGCTTATTGCCTCTTAGGATTGATACATACGTGGGGCAGGCACTAGACATGAGGAAAGCTAACTGATCATAGGGTCTAATTACTTATGTATCCACTTTAGCATCTTTTTAGGCTCTTTGCAGTGATTGGCAAAAGTAACTTGATAGCCATCCTCTTCCTCTCTGGTGATCATTGTCTATAAAAACCCAAAGTTAGAAAAAAATGAAGAGAGACTTATCTGTACATGCAGGTGGATGGAGCTCCTTGTGGGGAGAGGGAATGGGGAGGTGTTTTGCAAATTTATGTTCAGATACTCTTTGACCTTCTCAAAGTTTTTTTCATTGTTTGTTTCTGTGTTGTTTGTTGGTGGAATTAGGGATTAAACCCAGGGCCTTTGCTCTGAGCTACAACCCCACCCCCTTTTGAAATTTTTCTTGCAATCCCCCTGACTCCCAGAGAGTGGATGATGATAGGAGTACACTACCACACCCAGCCCAAGAGGGGGTTGATTGGGACTGCACTGATGCCATGGTGTTGACATTACTGTTAACAGTAAATAAACAACAGTATTTACTGTTAACAGTAAATAAAACTGGACATTTACTGACCAGAAAATGTGGATGACATTAGCCATTGGGGTAAGGAAATTTATTTCCATGGGTTAGTTTTCCAATAAGCTTTAGTTTCTGATATGATAGGGGGTTTTTGCTTATTTGAATTTTGTCCAGTAATTCTTCCTCTTCAACAAGCAAATGAAGGTCTAGTGTTCATTTTCTCTTTACCTTAGGACACCATTTGTCCCCTGACTTTCGATAATCAACCTGGCAAAATTCACTGGCAAAGCTTTTTTGAAGAGCAGATGTTAAAGCACAATGCCAGTGGAGGAGACTGGCTTCGAGGGGCCCGGTTAGTCTCTGCAGAGCTTAAGATTCTACCATCTCTGCAGAGCTTAAGATTCCAGCATCAGCCATAATATATGATATATATACACATATATATAAAAAACTTGAAAAGTAAAGGCTTTATAAATGGGCAAAGACCCGTCCTTTTCACTGGTTGGAAAAGGCCATCAAGAAGCTGCCGCTAAGGCTGCTGCATGCTGTCCTGTGAGGAGAAAAGACTTGGACTGTGCACATCCTCTTCCCCCTGTCTGTAGCTATCCACTCCTGGAAGGACAGGCTCCCCCTGCAGCCCTGGGCCTAAATTGGTGCTTCAGCTGCAGTTCTGTCTGCTTATCCAAGTCCGGATGTCAGTGAGGCAGTCATTGGAGGGGAAATCATGAGAAGGTTTTCTCCCATCTTCTGTGCACACGAAATGGATTTCCGGGCCACCTGATGATTGGCTAATTATAGAGTTATCTGGAAGAGGAAAGGAGCATTTTCTAGCATGGGCTATGCTCAGGGCTCTGCATTCTGTCCCTTCCTAAGCTGTGAGCCTGCAGGAGGGGTGTGCGTGGGGCACAGGTGGAATCCCACGGTTCCCTCCCCTCAGCAATTTGAGAGTCACCTGCAAATACCATAGACATAACTTTGGAGGAAGGAATCCAAGGGGGTTACATAAAGAAAGAGGACATTTTTTGCACACTAAGAGGCTTGGCACCTTGATGGGGGGTTCACTTATTTGTGTTTTGCTGTCATACAAGGTATCTCTGTTGTGTCTAAGAAAAGCCACAGAAACAAAGATTGAATTTTTAAAAAACATTAAACCCAGTTAATAAAAGTGGTTCACAAATCCAACAGAGAAATTTGATCACAGTGAGTAAACTCTATGTTTGCAGCGTCTAAAGCAAAATGAACCATTTGTTCACTGTATAAATCAAAGGATGGTGACGCTGTGTGTATCCCTTGCTGGAAAGCCAATCTAGAAAGCAAGAGAGACATCCTGTCTCCGTGCCTTGCTTAGCTGCTTCACTCCAGAAGTTCTCTGAAGGGTTTCAGACGGCTTGAAAACTAGCAAAACTTTCTATTTATACACCACCATTTGGGGCTGAATGTTAAGATTATTCGGAAGCAAACATAAGAGTCTAATGTCATACCATTCTGATGTGGAGCCTCATAGGAGGTGGTCTTGAACCCAAGCCCAGCCATCTGGCTATGAAGCAATCGCCTTTTCTGGGCCCATCACAGTGTTCGCTGCATTGCAGCTTTTCCTTTAACTGTGGCCACACAGTCACTTGTCAGCACCATGGCATCTGCCCTTACTGCGTCTACTCAGCTGCACACCCCTCACATCGTTGCCCGAGTACATTACTTAAATTGTTCCTCATGAAGTCAGATAAACAAAGAACCATCCTGGGGTTCATCTTACCATTAGCACGCAGTCTTGGTTTTTGCCTTTTCATCTGTGATATTCTAATTTAGAAAAACACTCACTAGACACTTGTCAAATAACCACGTGTTATCTTCATACTAATACCTTGTTTGTGTGTTGGCCGCTGAGGGTAAAGCTGGCAAATAAGCATTTCCTAAAATTTATGTAATCATTTGAAATTCAGAAAGCATTGATTAGCATTCAAGAGATGCCACTGCTCAATATTTACACCATAGAGATTTGGCAGAGGCAAATAATGCCACATAAAGTTGATGTTTGTCTTAATTAAATGCTGTATAATAGGCATTGTGTGGGGTTTTTTTTTCTTTCAGTGAGCAAAGCAGTTTAGCAATGACCAGATATAATTCATTTTGGGGTTCTCAGCTTGAACTTAATCAATAGCATTCACAGCCAGGGAAGAAGTGACTATCGTTTGTTATCTGTTGCCACGAGAATGTAATTGCTCAGATAGCATTTACTTAAGCATATTTCTGAGTGGCTTATGCCTAAAAATATTTATCATATTTTGGTTGTTCACACTAATATTGTCATTTTGCTAATTGCTGCTGCTCAGTGAGGTGATTTTTCAGAGGCAGATTGGCCTGGCAAGTTGGGAATAACCAGCAAGGAAAAGAAGGGAGGTGCTGCTCATTCTGGTGGCCGCTTTCCCCACATTAGCAGTGTAAACCGCTCTGTTAAAGCCCCACAATGAAGAGGCATCTTGGTACTGTGCAGAAGCAGCCAGCAGTAGCAGTCAGCTCAGATCTGCACACCGGGGATCTCTGGACTCTCGGGGGCCTCGAGTCTATTCTACAATGGAGCAGTGAGTGACTCACACTGCATCATTAGTTAAACCTTCCCCCTAGTTTACTGAAAAAATATGAGGAGTCCAATCTTAGGTTCCGGCTGTGTTTGGTTAAAAGGGTTAAATTCCAGATGGACAGATCCAATGCAAGAACAATTATGAAAGAGACTTTGCATCATTTTGAAACATTAAATTCCACAGAATACACTGAGCACCCACTCGGCCAGACCATCGTGTCAGGCAACATGCAGCCTTTCCCAAGAGAAGGAAACTCCGTATGATGCAGAACCGTGTGTTGGACTCGGGGACTCTGCTGTCTCCAAGGCTGCACCAAGCAGACAGTGCAGAACCTGCTGGCCACCCGGACATGGCACACACCCTTTGTGTTCCTTTCTCTTCTTTCCACTCACCCGATGCATGGCTGGACACGTGCTGTTCTCTCCATTCCCTTCTGTCACTGAGAAGGCACCCGCAGGCCGTGTGGCCAGACCTGGCCGTTATCCGAGCTATGGAGAAAGGGGTAGGGACTGTGTCTCCAGGAGGCGCTGTCCCTTATGTCCCACAGCAGCTTCACCCTCAGCCCGGGAGAAACTGAGCTCTAGAACCTTAGTCTAGAAAAGAACCTGCGATATACGGAGCCCGCAACACCGTGGCCTCCAAGTGCTGCCACGTCTAGGTAAGGAAATCCATGTGAACGTAAGTTAAGCGCCTTGTGTGCAGTCAGACGGGTCAGGATTCCAAGTGGAGCTTTTGGACTCTGTGTGGGCAAGGCATACAGATCTACATTTCCATAATTATGGAGATGTGTGTGTGTGTGTGCGTGTATTATATGCTGTTGCGTTTTCAAAATTAGACCTGGATATTTTTTTGGTTGTCATTTTTAACTAAATCTAAATTTGTCATCACTGTGATGTTTAAATGTGATTTCCAAGAAAAAGACCCCATGCATGTTGCATTTTATTACGTAACGGCTAGAACTGTGGGTGTGTAAGTTGGTAGCCTGATCTTTGGAAAAGAACGGAACATCTCTGCTATGCTCTCTCCCTTGGACTCTCTCTCCCAAGTACACGGGGCTCTGTGCTGCCTATGAAGGTCAGTGTGACCCGACTGACAATGCCAAGCTCAAATCTGGACAGTCTGCCTAGTAAGTGCAGTCACCACCATCTACTCCAGAGCTTCTTTACCTCCCCAAATTGAAACTGCACCCACAAAACCCACACTCCCCACTGGGCCCTCTTCCCTCCAGCTTGTACAGCTGCCATTGTTTTCCAGGTGGGACTTGATTTAGGAAGTACTATTTACATCTCATATTATCCTTTGCGTGGAACATAACATTGAAGTTACATTGTTTTGCAGAATGTGCATGGCTGATATACCAAAGGCCACACAGCTAGGGGGCTGGGAAAGCCCAATCCCCAGCCAGATTCACCGACTCCTACACTGTCCCTCTGTACCACAGAGCAAAGGAAGTTTTCTCCTTTCCATCTGCAGGAATATATGAAGTGGGGAGTGAGGGAGGGGAGAGGCGTTCATGACTAGCTCTTGTACTGAAGTATCGAGGCCGTGTCATATCATGGGACCAGTGCAGGCTTGAATTCAGGTTTTTTTTTTTTTTGCAATGCTGTGTACTCAACCCAGAACCTTCACATCGATCTACATTCCCTACCCTTTTTAATTTTATTTTGAGACAGAATCTAAATTGCTAAGTTGCCGGGGTGGGCTCAAACTTGGGATCCTCCTGCTGAGACTGAGCCTCCCAGAACACAGTACATCCAGCTGAATTCAGGCTCTTCTTCTGCTTCATCCTTAGGAACTTTTACCACCACAGATCCCCCATCTGTAAAATCATAATAATAATGATCTACCTAAAGTATCATTGTGAGGATTAAATGTAGTTAGACTTTAGGGCAATGCATGGCACATTATACGAGGCAATGACTATTATATTGGCACCAGTGAGAGTCATAAATGGAGCCTGCTTATTGGGAAATAAATGCCTTTTGTCAGGTATAATCCTCCGAGGCAGAGCTTACGAAAAGGCTCCTTCTTGTGTTATCAGAGCTGATCTGTGAACTCTGTACCAAGACGGAGTTTAAAATCTTTGATCTACTAACCAAAGGCATTATTCTTACCTTTGATATTTGGAAATTTGTCAGAAGAAGCAAATACTTTTTTTTCCCATCTACCATACACCCCAAAGTCAAATAGTAAATTTTCCTTCCTTGACCCGGGCCCTGGAAGCTGAAGAAACTGACAGAGGGGAGCGGCTGCGCCCCCACCTGCTTGTGCCCGGAAATGGTCCGGGCTCTTTTTCAGCTTTTTAGAATTGTAACCACTTCGTACTTAATTTGAGTTGCCTAAGAGATTACCATTCTTCCTAGTCTCCAAAACTAGACATTGTTTCAGACATACAAAATCGGAAGCTCTCTCGTGGAGAAGCTTGTGTCTTTTGGAACTAAAACCCTAGATAACTTCCTTCAAGGGAATTGTTAGAATTTGAGAACTGAAACCGCATAGAGAAATTTTGTTTTTTAACCTAGTGTGAATAAAAATAACCCGAAATGATGTGATTCTTTATGCTAATTGTTGTTAATAATAATTAATAATAATAATAATAAATCAGCAGATTCTGTTGTCCCTCGTATTGCCAGCCTCCATCTCAAGTAATTAAGAAGAGCTGGCGAATAAGGAGCAGAGAACAAAACATGAAGCTACGTGTTCTAAAATATGCCCATAGTTCAAAGATGTGGACGTCGAAGTCCAAGGTCCCGAGTTCTGCCAGCTAGAAGCAGAGAAGCGGGCCCAGGGGAGACGCGGCTGGTTTTGCAGCACCCCCTGAGTGACGGTGCGCGTGTGCCACATGAACGCCAGCTCCCTCTGCTGCACATGTGCACCCAGGGTCCACCATGCAGGGGGCTCATGTTGTGGGGTCTGCCCTTCACGGCCCAGCTCACCCGAGGTTACATTCTCAGAGAAGTCCTCCCTAGCCACACACATACACATGCCTTTCTTCGTCTGACTTCTCATTGCTCCATACACAAGTTTCTATTGATAATATTTTTTTATAATTGTAATATTATTTTGTAATTTAATTTTTGTAATTATTTTGTAATTATTTGTAATTTATATTTTGTAATTTGATAATACTATTTTGTAATTTGATAATTTTATTTTGTAATTGTTCTGTACATCTGTACAGCTCAAATGCCAGCTCTGTTTTCCTTTCTATATTCCTAGCACTTAGCATCATGCCTGGGACATGTCTGCTTGGTAGTGTATACAATGATAATAGCTGCCTTTTATTGATATCTATGAACAGAGCAGCTTATACACATTTCTAATCTTCACAGTGATCCTTAGATGGCAGACAACGTTACCCATTCTTGTTTGGCCATTTTCCCCTCAGATCAAGAAATGTCAAACGACTACACAGAGTCACCCAGCTCAGAAGTGATAGAACTGAGATCTTCGCACTTCTCATGCCAAAGTCCAGATTTTCTCCTCTGTTCACTGCTCCTTTGTGGTTAATCAATTAGGTCCGTACTCTGCAGGCACTGTACAGTCGCTCGTCATTTATGAGGATGGTAACTCATTCTAAGTAGATCAGTCAGGGATCTGGGGGGAATCTGATCCTTTTGGGTCTTACATGAAACTGCAAGGCCGAGTACCAGTCCTAGATTGTTAGGCGCTTAGCAGTTCTCATCACTGACCTCCCACTCAAAACTGGCAACCGTGATTTCAGCCGGACAGGCTCTTTGTTTCCCAGTTTTAGGAATGGAATTGCAAGTTTGTCAGGGCACAGCCAGAGTGCTCGGGAGGGGATAGATAGGGTACTTATCCCATGCCGACCTGCACCCTCTCTGCACATTTTCCGGTAATGTGAAGAAGCATCCGGCATTCACTTCCTATCCTATTACAAATCTTTATTCTGGGCAGAATCGGATCATTGGTCAGAGGTTCTAAGTCTGATTATTAGCAGATTCTCCCTTTCTTTCCTGAGAGTACCAGCTTCACTCTGAAAGGATTGGACCCTAGAGTGTGGGACGAGAGGAAGTGGCTATTAAAACCTGCATTTGTATAGTTTTCAAGAATATCAAAGTCAGTGTTTTACCGTAAAGTTCTTAGTATGTTCCTGATACTTGTATCAGGAGTTTTAGTAATTAGCAATTTCTTCTCAATTTTTTTAAAAAAGTTGTTTTTGTTGGCCACAAGTAATTATGGGGCAAATTGAATAACCACATGTGCTGGCATTTGTCCAGGACAACCCATATCAAAAAAGCATCGGGGCCTATGAATACTGTAACAGTATCATTTCTAATTATAACTTCAAGGAAATTCCTCTCTCAAAGAGATAGCTGCAAAAACTTATTCTCGTCTTACAAAAGCGTCAGTCTTTTAGGTTTTAAAAACATCTCAATGTGCCCTTGTTGTTCTGTGTCATGTTTTGCAGATTTGTATTTGGATTCACGTAGCTCTGGAATCCTTAAGAAATCCAGAACCTGGACCATTATTTACACTGTCCCAATTTAGGGTGTGATGCATCCCACAATCTATCAATTCAGTCTCCAGTTGATGGATCTTTATTACAAACATGTTAAAAGAACATTTTTCTCCATGTCTTTCTCTAATGTAAAGCTGGGCAGTCATTTTCAATTCTAGAACTTTCAAATTGTTGTTTAAGAGGACTGTTAACAAATTACATTCCTATCTACAGTAAATGGGAGCTCCTATGTCTCCCCCCTCATCAGCAGCACTGTAATAGCTATCATTATTCTGTTTTAATTTTTGTACCTGGTTACCAGGGAGATTGAGCATCTTTTTACGTTTCTCTGAAATATCTGTTTGTGTGCCTCACCAGTTGGATTGTTTGTCTTTCTGTGTTGGTCCACTGATGGATGGATGGATAAAATAATTTGGTCATTCTTTTCACTTTACCTTTTCTTTTACAGAAGTCAATATATTTTTGTGTGACTTTTGCCTCTTGTATATTCTTTAGGAAATCACTCCCAATCTTAAGGTCATTAAATGCATTCCCCTTTAGCTGTTTTTCAATGTATTTAATATTTGCTTTTAATATGTAGATCTTTATATGCCCAGAATTCATTTTTGTGTATGATGTGATGTGGAGATTCAAGACAGGTTTGTTTTGGATGGGCTTGGCTTGGCTTGGCTTGGCTAGGCTTGGCTTGGTTTGGTTTGGTTTTGGAGTGTGTGTGTTTTCGAGACAGGGTGTTGCTATGTTGCCCAGGCTGGTCTCAAAATCCTAGGCAAAAGCAATTTTCCCTCTCAACTTTCCAAGTGGCTGGGACTACAGGTGTACACCACTGTGTTCAGCACAGATACAATTTTTATTTTATTTTATTTTCCTTATATGTATTCAGTTGTCCCAACCCTATTTATTGAGTAACTTGCCTTTCCTGCTATTTTTTTTATGCCTCTTCTTTTATGTACTTAAGATCCATATTTGTGTGGGTCTCTTTCTTGACTTTCTGTTTTATTCCTTTGGTCTATTTGATTATCTCAGTGCTAGTCTTGCCATTTTAAGAATTCTTACAACAAATCTTCATATCTGATTGAGTAGTCCCTTCACCTTATTTTTCAAAACACACTTAGTTATTCTTAGTTACTCGTGCATATACACTTTAGGTTTGGCTCGTTGTCATTCCAACCAGATGGAGGTTTAGTGGAACTGCATTGTATTTAGAGAGTTATTTTCTTCACAGAGTGTGTTCTTGTCATTCATGAACATTTTTTGTGTTTTGCTTTTCATGAACATAGTTTATATTTCCTTTACTTGGTGGTATTTTATGCTCTAAAGTTAATCCCTGCCCCTTTCTCCACAGAAATATTATTCATCATTTAATCTTGATTTTTTTAAGCTACTTTGTAAAGTTTGTTATAATGGAAAGTTTTTTGTTATATTTTCTAATAAGTAGATATCCACATAACTGTACGTTTTTATATTGAACTTGTGTCTAGCAAACCTGGTGAATTCTCTTATATGAAATGGCTTTCCCATAGTTTACCTTGTGTAAAGAACCAGTCTGAAATAAATACAGACTTATCTTTTACCTCTCTGATCCTTTTCTTGTCTTATTGTATTGACTGGATAATGTGACTGGAAGCCAACAAGGATCTCTTGTTACAGTGATTCCCTAATATTTTTTCCTTTTAATGCTCATATCTTAAAATCTACTTTGTTTGCTGTTAAGAAAGTTTTATCAGCTTTTTAAAAATTAACCTTGGCACTTTCCCATCTCTTTATTTTCCATTGTTGATAGAGTAGGATTTTTTTTTTTGAAGAGTAGGAAAAATTTATTGAGAAAGATAGCTTCTTTCTAAGTGAGACAGAACAGGACCTGAAAATGGGTTGCCTGCCCACCCTGCTTCTCAAAGGTGTTTTATGGGACAAAGCCACGAGGTGAGGCGGGTTCAAGGTGGGACAAAACTATAGTCAACTAGTAAGATTACAAGTATAGCCACTTGGGTAATCTTGATCCAATGGGAAATGACAAGGTGGGACAAAACTATGATAAACCAATAAGATTATGACAAGTACAGTCTTAGGTAATAGTGATTAGGTGGGGATCCAACAGGGAAGCAAGTCACTCAAGTAGCAAGCATACAAGGAATGAACAGGGATCTTTCCTGGAAGAGATGGGTTAAGGTCTTGGTCCCTCACTCACATGATTGATACCTATTTAGAATATCAATCACTTCTATTCATCCCTAAAGGAAGCATGAGGGTGTAGTTTCTCTTTTACAGTGCTAGCCTGCAGTGAATGTGTCAGAGTGGGACTTTTTGTGTGTCTGTGATATGGTGGCCTTCCTGTAAGCAGCATGGGGATGCATTTCACTTTGCTTTTCTTGAATTCTGCCTATATCTTCTTCTTAATTTGTAATTTGAGATCATTATGGATTTGTGGGTGGTCCTGCATACCCTTCTTTCAGTTCCTCCAATAGTAATCTAACTTTTCAAAATAAAAACAGGAAAATGATGTTGGTATATCCCAACAAATTTATAGAGAGACTAAGTTTGTGGATGTCACCAGTTTTACATGCACTCACTTGTGTCTGTGTACTTCCTATCATTTTATCCCATGTACAGGTTTGTGTAACCACCAATACAATCATGATACAGAGTTTTTCCATCACTACAAGATTCTTTTGAGCTGTCCCTCTATAGCTACTCATCCTCACCCTCTCATTTTTAATCTTTGGCAATCACTCATCTGTTTCTAATTTAAAGGAACACAAAATTTCTTCTCTTTGTAATTTTGATATTTCATGAGCATCATATACATATAATTATATATTATGTGACCTTTTGAGTGTGGCTTTTTTCACTGCACGAAATCACTTGATATCCACCCATGAATATCTTCTTAGATTATTCCTTTTTATGACCATGTAGTATTACATGGTATGGATGTACTGCAGTTTAACTTTTCATCTGTTGAAAGATATTTAGGTTATTATGGCTGGGCATATTACAGATAAAACTTATGAATATCATGTACAAATTTTTGTGCAAATATAAATTTTTATTTCTTTTGGGTAAACTTCAGTATACAACAAGTTTATAATTTTTTTTAAGAAGTGAATTTGATCTATTTACCGATAAACTGTATGTTTGGCCTCATCTTACATGATAATTTAGTTGGCTATGAAACTTTAGACTGACAATACATTCCCTCAACACTTGGAAAGACTGTTAGAAGTCTATTGCTTTGCTCTTCCATAGCTTTTAAGATCTTTGTTGCTTTTATTTTACACTTTTACCACAAAGTGTCTAAGTATAGATTTATGCCAGAAGGGCATATCCAACTAGAGGATACTTAAAGACTCTGTAATTATTTACTATATTACTTCTACATAAATCAGTCTGCTAATCCCTATTAATGATACATTAGAATCTGTCTTCTGTATCTTCCACTTTTTTTGTCTCATTGTGCTTATTTTTGTATTAATATCTCCTAAGTCCCTCTTCAAGGATATCTACTCTAGCATGTATTCCGTCAATTACTTTTTTTCTTGGAATAACTATATACTTTTTATGTTAAACATTTCAGACAGATTCTTTTTCATATGTACCTAATAGGGCTTAATTTTTGCCTATTTTTCTCCATACTTAAATTAAATTACATATATTAGTGCCAGGGATTGAACTCAGGACCTTGCGCTTGTGAGGCAGGTGGCGGAACCGCTGAGCTAAATCCCCCGCCTAAATAATACATTTTATTGTACATAATAATAACCTTTTGTCTCTTGAACAGTCTAGAAAAACTCATTTTAAAATTTTTATCAGTAAATGTTTGCAGTACCTAATGTTCACACTGCTTGTGTGGAGTCCTTGGCGCGTGACACGTCTTGGTTCCCTTTCTCTCCCTCCTCTCCCTCCCTCCACCTCTTGGCCCCCCTCCCCACTTTCAGAAGACTGGTCTCCCTATTTCCTATTATCTACCTTTTACTTTGCTCTCTATTTATATTTTGGATTCCTTATAGAAGAGAAACCAGGCAATATTTAAATTTGTGTATCTGATTTATCTCACTTGACTTTGTGGTCTCAAGGTGCATCCATTTTCCTACAGGTGACTCATTTATCTTCTTTGAGGGACAGTAGTACTTCACTGTGTATAAATAACACGCTTTCTTTACCCACTCCTCTGCTGCTGGACATACAGGCTGACTCCAAGATTTAGCTGTTATGAACTGTGCTGCTATGCTGACATTACTGTAACACGATGTCTTTGACTCTCTGAGGAAGATACCTAAAAGGGTACCAGTTTTGAAGTTTTCATCTGATTCCTCCCAGAAATAATTTCTCCTGGGAATTGATATCTTAATTGTGTTTGTTGGCTTCATCCTTAGCAATATATCTTCTATGATCATTCATGTTATGACTTGCTCTCTTCTTTTGAGTGAGATTTTTGTTGGTTGCATTTATCTGTCTCTTTTCTTGTTTTGCTGTCTTTCCACTCTGTGCTTATTTCTTCTTATTCAGCATTCTCGAATTTGTTTTCACCTAGTTCCACAAGATCCTGAGTGCAGAGCTAAACCCCGTAATGACATTTAAGCTTGTGTGCTATGACGATCCTGGTCATCGGTAATACGTGGCCTACCCAACTCCCTGGTCCAGGCCTTGCTGCCATTCTGTCTTTCACAGGCTCCTTCCAGAAAGGAGCCCTGCCTGGGAGCCCCACCTGAGTCTACGCCAGGCTCTGCTTTAAGCAAAGATCCCCTCCAAGTGCCCGATCCTCAGCCCTTTGGAAAATGCAGGTCACCACCACACCGATGTGTTCCCTGACTTGAAAAATGTAGGCATGAGAGAATATGAACGTTCAAAAGAAATCAAGTTAAGGCACAAGTAGAGTAGATAAATAGCTTTACCAAAGACCCGATACCAAATGTCATTTTACTCATAAAAATTTATTGGCAACCTCTATAACGCCCTAGTTTAGTATAAAACAAAAATATATATTTATATATGAAAAATTAAATTATGATGACTAAACATTGAAAACTACTAAATACAAGATACCAGATTGCTAATATTAGCCTTCAGTTTCTAATTTACCAGTAATTTACATAGTACTTCCTGTTCTTTTCCCTCTGGTGCTGGGGATCAAACCCAGGGCCTTTTGGATGCCAGGCAAGTGTGTCTAGCTGTGTCTCGCACTGATATACAGAGAATTCTTCCAGAGGCACCTGAGCTGTCCACAGCACTCCAAACAGAAGAAATAGCAAGGTTGCACTTCACTTAAGCTCCTCCACGGGTCCTTTGCTCTGGGTTGCTAAGCTGTGACCACTGTAGGAAACTCTGTGGAGGCGGCACCAGGCAGGCCTCATGTGGAGGCAGGCAGGTGCGGTGCCACTGAGCTACATTCTGGTTCTCCCATGTTAATTTTTAAAAAGAATCTCAAAAGTGAAGAGAAAATGCTACTATAGACTTAAAAATGGAAGTTTTTAAATAGCAAAACCTGGGCACACTTTAGGCATACATGATGATAACACCCAGTGTAGGGAATCCGCACCTGTGCGGGACAGATCCTGCCTCTTTTTCCTCTCCCCTTCCCTCAAGCCCCCTCCTCTCCCTAGGCACAAAAGCTGTTTGCATTTTTTCCTTCTATATTCATTTTTTCCCTCTATATTCATTTTTTCCCTTGTCCCTGCCTACTTGTCTCCTTCCGTCCTCCCTTGTTCCCTTTGCCATGTGAACATTTTCTTTCCATTTCCCAAGATCTGTTATATATTTTATTTTCACTTTATTTTATTAATTTTAGAAAAAACATTTATGGGTACATTTTAGATATACATAATCATCATAGGGAATTTGTACTAGTACATGATACATCTTGCTTCTTTTTGCCCCCATTCCCTGTCTCCCTTGTGTACAAAAGCTTTGTTTCCATTTTCTTCCTTCGATTTTCTTTTTTTCTTGTCCCTTCTTTTCTTTCCCCTTCCTCCCTCCATTGTTCCCTTTCTCATTCGAACATTTTCTTCCCATTTCCCGATGTCTATTATATATTTAGTCCTTATTTCCACTTCCGGTTTCTCACACCAGAGAAACAAGACAATATTTAAATATGTGTGTCCAATTTATTTCACTTAAGAATATGAGTGTGGTGGCACACGCCTGTAATCCCAGCACTCGAGAGGCTGAGGCAGGAGGATCACCATGAGTTCTAGACCAGCTAGACTACATAGTGAGTTCAAGGATAGCCTGAACTACATAGTGAAGCCCTGTCTCAAAAAACAGAACAACCCCCCCCCCCGCAAAAAAGGAATATGGTCTCAAAGTCCATCCATTTAGCAATACATGTCTGAAGTTCATCCTTCTTTATGGTAGAGTAGTACTCCATTTATTTAAAAAACCACATCTTTATCCATTTGTCAGTTGATGGGCATTTGGGCTCTTTCCAAGATTAAGCTATTACAAACTGTTCTGCTATAAACATGGGTGTGCATATTTCGCTGTTGGTGATAATTTTAATTCTTTTGGGAAGATACCAAGGAGAATAGCTGGGTCAAATGGAACCTCTAGTTTTAGTTCTTTGAGGAATCTCCACACTGATTTCCACAGTGGTTGCACCAGGCTACACTCCCACAAACAGTGGAGAAGGGTTCCTTATCTCCCACAACCCCTCCAGCATTTATTGTTTGATTTCTTGTTAGCAGCCATTCTTTCTGGAGTGACGTAGAATCCCAGCATTGTTTTAATTTGCATTTCTCAGATGGTCAGTGATGTTTAACATTTTTCCAAATATTTATTTGCTGTTTCTACTCTTTCATCTGAGAAATGTCTGTTCATTTCAGATGCCCGTTTTTGGATTGGGTCTTTAAATGGGGGGAGTTGAGCTCCTTATATATATTCTAGTTAGTAGTCCTTTTTCTGAGGTAAAAAATTTTTCCCACTCTGTGGGTTGTCTCTTCTTCACTGTGCTGTGGTTTTTCTTGCTGTGCAAAAGCTTTTTAATAAGATAAAATAAAATCTCAGTTGTTGAGTCTTTGTTGTATTTCCCATGTGGTCTGGGTTTTGTTCATGAAGTCTTTACCTAGTCCTATATCCTCAAGTGTTCTACCTATTCTCTTTTCCAGCAGTTTTAGTTCTTTCTTTCTTTCTTTCTTTCTTTCTTTCTTTCTTTCTTTGTTCCTTCCTTCCTTTTTTTTTTTTTTTTTTTTTTTTGTATTGGGAATCAAACTCAGGGCCTTGCACTGGCCAGGAAGGTGGGGAGATGCTGAGCTACACCCCTGCCCCACCCCTTTATTTTTTATTTATTTTTTTTGAATCAGGGTCCAGCTATGTAGCTCAGGTTGGTCTTGAACTCAGTGATCTTCCTTCCTCCAGCTCCTGAGTGCTGGGATTACAGGCATGTGCCACCACTCCCAGCTAGTATTTCTGTTTTAATATTTAGATCTTTGATCCATTTCAATTTTAGGTTAATGCATGGTGAAAGATATGAGTCTAGTTTTAATCTTTGGCATTTGCAAAGCTTTTTTCTATCACTACTTATTTAAGAGGCTATCTTCCAGTGAAAGTATTTTGGCTCCTCTATCAAAGATAATATGGCCAAGTATGTTTGGAGTTGTTTCTTCATCTTCTAACCTGTTCCATTGATCCTCAGATCTGTTCTTTTGCCAGTACCATGCTGTTTTTATCACAATAGCTTTGTATTATAATTTCAGGTCAGTGATTATGATGCCCCCTGCCTTGCCTTTGTTGCCCTGAATTGCCTTGCTATTCTAGGCCTCTTCTGCTTCCAAATGAATTTTAGGATTGTTTTTTCTAATTCTGTGAGATATGCTGTTGGAATTTTCATTGGGATTATATTAAATCTGTATAACAATTTTGTAAGTATGGTCATTTTCATTATATTGGTCCTTCCTATCCAAGAACAAGGGATGTCTTTCCCAAAAAATGGGAGTTTTGATACAGGGAAAATGTCTAAATCAAAATTAATATAAATGAGCTGCAAATCTGAGCAAAAACATTTTTAAAAGCAAAAATCTCAGCCAGGTTCAGTGGCACATGGCTGTACTCCCAGTGCTTGGAAGGCTGAGGCAGGAGGATACAAGTTCAAAGTCAGCGTGAGCAACGTAGTGAAGCCTGTCTGAAAATAAAATAAATCTCCCTGGTAAACTTCAAATTTATTGAAATTATTTTATGTGAAGGATTTTCTCTTTCTTTATACATTTCATCAGCTCAAAAATAATATACAAAAATGAAACAAAAAATTGATCTCCAGGCACATGGAAAAATGAGGGGGCTTCTGGGCATTTCCTATTCTTATCTTTCTCTTCTTTTTGGCTCCAGCTCCAGATACACAATGCATCTGCAGGCAGTCTGTTTTGTTTGCAAGTCTTGTTGCTGTCTACTCCCTACCCATATTCAAGAGTCATTATGGCAAGTGAGGGTGAAAGCTGATAACCCGTACTCAAACAAGGGTTCCTACCACCCTGGCTTTCCTGGGGAACTGAGAGGCTTTGTCTTCAGTACTGGCTGCAGTGCAGTTGTGCTTCCCTTCCAAGCCCTTGGGGTGGCCTGAAAAGTGCTGAGGCTCAGAGCCTCTTTTTTATTCTAGTGCTGGCCAGCAAGTGAGTTCTTTTAGCCACTGAGTCACAGGCCAAGAGCTACTTTGTCACATCCGCGTTTTCCCATCAGCATACAGCAAACACCAATGGGGGGGGGGTAAGACCAGGGAGAAAAGGACCTGTCTACCAAGGAAGGGCCCATGGGTGCAAGACCCTGGAGCACTCAGGAGCAGCCCAGACTCGAGAATCCTGTGTCTCAGTGGGTGTGCGTCACACAGCAGAAGCACACTTGTGGTGAGGACCCACCCCACATCACTTTCCTGTCCCAACCACACCGGGTACAGCACTAGCCGTGCCGTCATGTCCCTGCCTGTGGTGGCTGCATTTCCACATTGTTCACTCCTTCCTGGTCATCATTTTAGGGCCTGTCTAAATACTGTTTCTCTAAAGACATCTGATTGACCCCACTTCACCATTTTGTACTTAACTCCATGCAGTAATTGTCTTGTGAAAGTCCTTTGTTTGCACCAGGATTTACGTCACTCGTCTGAAGTTCATAACCTCGAAGCTTGGCACATAATAGGTGTTCATGTAACATAGCATGTAACAGACAAATCAATGGATGGATAGGTAAAAGGACCTATCTTGATTTATTAAAAGCTAGGTCGAGGAATTTGAAGATTACTTTCCTCTATACCACCATCACTTGCTCATCCTCCTCCTCCTAGCTATTTTAACTCATTCAATCCCCAGAATGATACATAAGGCAAACAAAAGAAAATTCAAAGCTAAGAGCCTATACCATTTGGTGTCAACCTTGGTGGACACTTAGTGGAAGAAAGGTGAAATTTTACTCTTTATCCCAGCAGCTAATGGATAAACCATCAGCAAGTTGTTTTTGTAACATCAGCCTGGTGTAAAGACAAAAACAATCTTGGGCACTAGGACGAATCATCCATATTTAATGCCTCTCTGCTTTCCAGTGAAACTGGATGATTATCAGCCTCACTTAAAAATATGACTCCTTGTTAAATAATTAATATATTTGATGGGAGGAAAGCTTCAGACAATGCTCCAAGCTCCGGTAATTAATGGACTGATTATAAGAAGCTTGTAAAATGGCTTAAACACTAAAAGTCTGCATAGGTATAATTGTTTCAGAGTCAACCAGTGTTCAAAGAAGATGTGTGAGCCTGGGAGGGAGACTTCAGAAGATGTCATACCAGTTTAGAGGTCTCAGCTATTAAGATTTCAAAGATGCCACAAAGGAAGAATGCAGACCTTCCTATTCCAAATAATTTCCCACTGACATGCCGCTGGTCACATGACAGAATTACCCAGAAATCACCGGATTCGGTTCCTTTTTAGAAGTCAGAAACTGCTAAGTGTGCAGCCCTTCTAGCTCAGTTACCTTTTATGCTCCAATAACTAAAACATTCTCACTAACAACACCCAAGTTCCCCAAGACTTCTCTGTATGATTCCACCTGCTTGGGAGTTAAGAATTAATAATAGTTCTGTTTATCTGTTCATTTGTTCTCCTTCTGTTTGCTTTTTAAAAAAAAAAAAAAAAAAAAAGACTTAACTTGGCCAAGGATTTAGCTCAGGGTTCCGCCGCCTGCCTTGCAAGTGCAAGGACCTGAGTTTGATCCCCCGTACCAAAAAGAAAAAATGACTTGCTTTCTGAACTTTCTTAGAGGAATTAATGTCTATGGTTCCTCAGTTCGGGGGGGGGTGTGTCAAAGAAGCTGTTCCTCCTAACTAAAACGCTCCCCACCCCCAGGAAGAGGAAAGACCTGCTGTAGAAGATGAAGCATCACCTTGTGTCCTTTAGCACCAGTCTGTTAGGACATATTGGGCAATTCCAAGACAGTCTCCTTAGAGAAAGCCATGGGTTTCAACTGAGCAGGGGCCATCTATCAATTCCTAAGATTATGCCATGATTTACTGTCAGAGCATCACATATTCTCTGATTTTCTGCCTCCTGTGAAACATTGTGCTTTCTTTTTCTATTGATGTATCAACTGTAATAGTTACAAGCAGCTACAGAAAAATCAATAGGGAGCTTTCATTACTGTGGACATCAAGTAAAGAGCCCCGCGCTGCAAGAGCACACCTTGTTAGATACTCGCCCGTGGGAGAGGGTTCTGCTCAACTATTTTTTTCTGAGCGAATCAGAAAATTTGACCTTAAGGAATTTAAAACGTAGGGAAGTTTTGAACTATTGTCATCTTCTAAATGAAAGTGTAGAACTCTGGGAAAAAAAAATCTCTCAAAGGGTACTGATAGGAGGCATAATCATTTTTCAAAAGGAAAGCAGTTATTTTCCAAATGAGCATAGAGGTGAACTCGCCATGTGTTCTGCTTTGCAGTTGTTTTAAGGTGTTCTGGACAACCTGAGTAAGTTCAAAGTTAGCATTCTGGTGTGGTAGCTTTGTGCTCAACACCCAGGTAAGCAGTGAGGGCCCTGAAAACAATGGGAAGGGCGGCCCGTGACTTTGCCGCCGTGTTAATTACACTCTGCAATCTTAGGCATACATGTGTATGAAGTTTCATTCTCTTTCAAAGCACATGCTGGGAACAAGCAAGACTTAGGGTTTTAAAGCAACAAATACCTTTATTGACCTCTGGGAGCACATTAGCTACCAATTAGTGCATGTAAATCAAGACTGTTGCAAAGCAAAACACAGGCACAGGAGTCAGGGGGACTGTCAAGACCTCAGAAGTTCCCTAGCACTTCAGCATCAATTTGGCCAACATCCAGAGGAAGTTTCCAAAGCAAATCCTAACGCCCTCATTCTGCACCACATGAATCATAAAGCCCAGAGAATTCCCGATCTCAAAACCTGTATCGTGAATATATATTCAAGTCTATATATTTAATTTGTTCACTAATTTGATAGCAGAATTCTACATAGAGAATACTCATATTTTATTATTATGATCCAACCCCAAACTCCCAGGTATTTTTATCTTTGGTGATAATGTATTTAGTGAGGGGAGGGAAGAAACTTCAGCTTCCATAATTTTGTTCATCTAATCTTTAATCTTAAGGAAGTAAAAAATATTTTTTGAAATATCACAGGAACATATAACAAACACTTAAAAAACAAACTAAATCACTGAGAACCAGATCAACAGCCCCCAAAAGACCATTTTGAAATATTGATGACGCTGAATAAATGGTTTGATATCTTTAGGTTTGTCTTGTCTTGAAGGGAAGGGAAGAATATTTCAATGATGAACTTCTAAATTATCCCCTTGTTTCATACTTTTCCAAACATCTGGGTTGTTTCTTCCATGATTTATGCAGTCAAAAGTGACATGAGACATTTAACTCTACCTTTGAGATGCTAACAATGAGACAAAGTGCTGTTCAGCTGTAGGCACCGCGTGGAGTGTTTGATGTTCCAAAAAGTTTGCTGCACAAGGATTGTGAAGATTATTCAGCCCATGCTGGTCGTATCAGTGGACGCTGAGAAACTAGCAATAAACAGGCTCTTGCTCCTTCTGCACCCCTGCCTGGGAGGAAGAGCCTCCTGGCCCCAGCTAACTAGGTAGCAGTGACATTCACCAGGCTCATCTTTTTATTGCTCACTGTCCCCTAACAATTAAAACTTAAAGTAATTCCCATAATCCCTATCTCAATTACATTCTTGCTTTGATTTATTTCTTCTACACTTTTCTTGTTTGGTATCTTGTGTGTTATTTACATGCAGTGCTTTTAAAAAAAATCTACTTTAGATGTGGTTACCCTAATTACCACTGGAGATCTAAATAGAATAAATGTCATTTGGATGCTCAAAGCATCTCTGTGAGCTTAGTTAAAACTTCCTTCTGGAGAGCGTTCATGCTTGTGTTAAAAGTACAGTCTTTCCACCTTCTTATTACACAGTTAAAAAGAAATCCTGGAGCTGGGGGATCTGACTGTGTTAAAGCACTTGTCTAGCATGTACAAGGTCCTGAGTTCAAACTGACGCACTGGAAGGAGAGAGAGAGAGAGAGAGAGAGAGAGAGAGAGAGAGAGAGAGAGAGAATATCTTTCCTTCCAGAACATATTGAATCTTAATACCAATTAATCTGGTACCTCTACTGTCTTCATGCTGCTCTGGTACATCGAAGTCAGGAGGTGCAGTCGGCCACAGGAAAACCCAGAGCAGGATATTGTGTGCACTAGGGGCTTTCCAGCCTAGCCCTGTAGGGTCAGGTTGATGGGGGGAAATCCAGAATGACAGCAAATTTGCCATAACTCATGTGGCCCCCTGCCAGGGAGGTCGGTAGTCAGACACACATGTAGTAGGTGTTCAGTAGGTTTTAAAAATAGGTACAATGACGGTATGCATTTTCAGCAGAAATTGAGAGGATATATTAAAAACAAGGCAGAAATAGACGAGCAAGTACATAGAAAAAGCAAAGAAAGAAGGATAGAAAGGTAGCTTAGCAACAAATCAAGCATTCGCTAAAGCAAAGGTGATTATGATTATGTTTTATTCCCTAATCATATAAGATTTGAATTTTCTTCCTAATTAAGAAAATGAAGTTCATATGTGAAAAAATTATTCTGAATTTCACTGGCATAAATATTATTCTGTAATCCCTTTAAGTTCTTAAATTGGTACATTACTTAAGCAAATTATTTTACAAAATAATGTAGGATCTTTAATATGTCTCAGAAATATACTTTGGCTGCATTCTTCCCAGGAACGAGCACCTTTCTGTCCTTGGGTTCCTTCTGTCTCCTTGCTTCCCACATGGCCCCTTCAGATGTATCTGTGGTCCTGACACCACATGGCATCAGCGTGGTCAAGCACGCTCATGTGGCAGGGTCCTGTGGCCAGCTGGTGTGTTTTCCTGTGCTGCACACCTACGCCTTCTGGAACACCTGTGCACACAGTTCTGGGCCCAAGACTCAGTAAAGATGTGCACCTTGTGAGTTATCTTCTGAATCTCCACCCCCATCACAAAATTAGTCTCCCAATACCAAGGTGCAGAACAGAAATAAAGACATGGAAAGTGGAAGTGTAGAATCGAATGGACCTGGCTTCTACTCTTAGTTCTGTCACCAGCCAATGTAGAAGTGAGAATAATAGAATAATATTAAGACTATCAACCCCAGTGAGTTGTCTCAAGTATTAAATGAAACAGCAATGAAATGTTCATTGATGATATTAGTTAGTAAATCACTAATAATAAACAGAATTGTATATCTTTCACAAACACAAAATGCTTAGATAGCTGTTGCTATTTAATACATACTTCTGTACATCAAAATAGTTTTCCTTCCATCATGACTTTTCAGTCTGAGAAATAAGAACTGTTCTTGATTAGAAATAAGAACTGTTCCTGATTAGATATCAGTTGGATGATCAGAAATTTGCTTTGAAAGTATTGGGAAAGATAAACATTTGCTCTACTTACCTCATCCAATCTAAGACCTACACATTTTTCTAAAACATTTCTGTATCTGAATGATGTTTCTGTAGAGTTTAAAAGAAAGCTCAAAAGATGGGGCTCTCACTTGATAATTATTCCATAGAGACTTGGAGAAAGACAGCCCAGCATCTCAAGAATCATTTTTAAAAACTCTATTTACAGCATTGAAGAAGTGTTTAAAATGTGGGAAAGGGGAGCCATTTTGTTTCTTCATAGACAAAGAATAACCACACCTCAGTTTACTTGTATAGAAGTGAGACCATGTAACATCTTTAGTGACTTGCCCACTGCCAGGTCAGCCACCAGGAGCTGTCTGTACACATTTCACTACCCCCAATTGTCTCTGCTAGTAGAGGCTGTGGCTCAGTGCTGAACGGCTGTTTAAATCCTGTACCCCTCTAAGCTGAGCTTCACTCATCTTGCACTCTGCAAGCTGGAGAGCCTTGAGTGGTCCTAGGTTGCCCTGGACCCCAGTGTGGGTATAGTTGCTGACTCGCCTTCTGCCGGGACTCATCAGAAGAGTATCTGGTGGTTTGTCTTACATCCCAAACACTTAACATTTGAAATTCCCAAGAAGCAGCGAGCTGAGCATTACCCACGGATCTGTGCCCTTCCCGAACACAGTTCAGAGTATTGAAATGTTCCTGGTGTCCCCTAACAGCTGCGCTCTGGAAGCTGGACGACACCTGGGTTGGACTACACGGTGGTGACATTTCCTGTTCACTAAGTCATTGCTGCAGGATGGTGAAATTAGCTAATGGTATTTCGTGAGCCAAAGACTGTCTGGCTTTATGATAATTACTGTTAAAATACTTTGTAAAGATAAGGAAAGTGAAACTTAGCGTAGCTTCCTAACTTGAGGATCTTGTGGCCCGTGTTGTATGCACAAATTTAAAGTCACTCCCCTTGCCCTCCCTTCCTTTTGTCAGTACTAGAAATTGAAACCAGGAATTTTTGAGACAGAGTCTCACTAAGTTTCAGAGGCTGGCCTTGAATTTGCAATCCTCCTGCCCCAGCCTCTAGAGTAACTGGGATTACAGATAAGTATCACCACACCTTGTTACTTTTTATCTTTCTTATGAGCTGTGATGACAAAAGTAACAGTAATTTCCCCAAATACTCAAGAGTCGAGTATAATAAAACTGTATGAACATAAACATTTTCCCACGCATACATATTGATATGTGTGTGAACGTATGGTCATCACACCTTCTTGTTTTTTGTGGGTTTTTTGTTTTGGGGGGCAGGGGTTATCAGGGATCTAACTCGGGTCCTCGCACTTGCGAGGCAGGCGGCGAAACCACTGAGCTAAATCCCTGGCCCCATCACACATTCTTAATTTCTGCCTTGAACCAGGCTTTGAAATAAGCATAGGATTTTCAAAACCAATATGGACAGATATAAGGTATTTTATTATCACAGTCTTAGCAATGTCTACAATTATGTGTGCACGTACCCTCACTCAGAGAATAGTTTCCTTTGGAAAATACAAGCTCCTAAAGTTCTCAGACTAATCTTTCCTGTTATTTCCTCTGCCACGTGGCTACACAAATACAAAACAGATTGGTAATATGGATTTTCTGTCTTTCACGTCCAAATACAAATCCATGAGCAATTGAATGAATTAATAATTTATAGGTTTTCTCCAAAAACTGGATATGTATTTGACTTTAATGATCTTGTGATATAACCAGTTTCCTTTCCCCTTTAGTTCCCCACCCCAAAGACCCTCTTTTTTCTTTTTCAAACAAAATAATTCAGAATAAGTATTGGTTTGCTGAATGAGTTTTTTTCCCTTCATTTCGACCTCTGATCTTACTGAGCAGAATTTTAATAAGCTAAGGGAAATAATGTAATAGTAATAAGTATATCTAGCTCTTAAACAGCAGCTTTATTTTAACTCTACAAAATAAGAAAAAAAACATCATGGGCCGGGGATTTAGCTCAGTGGTTTCGCTGCCTGCTGCACAAGCATAAGGACCCGAGTTCGATCCCTGGTACCAAAAAAAAAAAACCTCAGATATCTAGAATCCATGTATATAATAACAGTTCTTATATGAGCTTAAAATTGCAAGAATTTTACTGCTTGTTCTGTGTTATTTTTTAGAATAAGTAGAAACAGAATATATGAAGTACACAAACTTCACTAATTCAAAACATTTCAAGTTGGCAACAAAAAGCTGAATGTGTATATAATCAAAGAAATGCAATTTTAGTGACCTCAACCCAAAGCTTTCTCTAAAGTAATGTAGTTAACACAGTAGGTAAGGTAAATGCAGTTATGTAAAGTAATATAAAGGCAAATGTAATGTAGTTAACAAATACATTCAAAGGATGGAAAGCATCAGATACAGCAGTAAAATACCTAGTTCTGCTTGTAATGCTATCATGTGTTCACCGCGTATCTCTTAGAAAGGATAATACCAGACTTGCCGGAAGTGTTGGAAAATGTGAAATAGAATAGATGAACAGATTTTGACAAAAATTCAAAGTACAGAAATTGTAACTCACAATGAGCCTACATTTTGTAAAGTCGGCTTACAAAGGTCTTGGGGTCCGGGTTCTGTGGAATGGAGCAGGGTGAGAACTGAGGCCTGAGGAGATAGCGGTTCCCAGCCGTCCACGGCCCACTGCTTCCCGCCGAAGCCCCTTCCCTCCACCTGAAGCAGGGAAACCTGTGGTTGCAGAGATGGCCCCTCCCTGCACCGATCCCCTACGCAGGGGGCTAGAGGCCAGGTCGGGACAGAGGCTGGCGGAGCCCACACCTGCATCTGTCTGACACCACGTAGTTCCAACCTCCCGAGGTGAAAGCCCAGAAAACATGTTATGAAGTTTCCTGCTCGGTCAACTACTGGCACTGCGGCAACAGTCATACAAGCGATGCAAAAGGGCTTGGAATTATTTTGTAGAGGGCCTTGAATACCTTTATTCAACATTATCATCTTGAGAAGATTTTTTTAAAAGACTGTTCCGCTGTTCTTTAGTCTCCTGGAAGCTTCTCTCTTTCCCGACATCCTCCTCTTTCTCCCCCATGTCCATTGCTACTATGCGAGACCCAAAGGATAGAGCGCAGCGGGCTTTAAACAGCTTTCGGTAAGGAACAAAGCAAGAAACAGGGAGTTGCTTCTGGCGATCTGAATTGCACCATGGCCCGGAGACTAACATGAGTTGAAAAGGAAAGGATTTCTGTAAAATACTGAATTATGAAGGAATATTGATTGTGTGGGAATACCTAAAAGACTCATCTTTTGTATTCTAGATTTGTTATCATGCAGAAAAATGTCTCAAGCCAACCATTTATTCTGAAAGTAACACCTTGTCTACTAATGTACAGTATGTTATAGTCTCAAATGTTCCCCTTTTCCCCTCTTAGAAATAATCTCGCAGCAAGTCCATAGTGTTTGTAGAGCACTACCAAAGATGAGAAAGTTGAACTGAATTGGCCTCTAAGCCACATGCACACAAAATAATATTTTAATTGGCTAAGCTAATATTTGATCCAAGTTCATAAAAGTTTGAAATCAAATAATTAAATGCAAATGCGATCTTCATCCCAAAGATGATAAGAATGCCTTAAAGCTAATATTTTTTAACAAGAACTGTTCCACAGCGCTGTCTTGTAAATTTTATCATACCTGAGGCAGTTTTCCTCATTCGATTAGCTGGAAAGCTGAATTTATCCCGAGGCAAACCAGACATCTAGTACCAGCTAAACCCAACAACTGGAGCTTAAATTTGGCTTAATATATCCCCACTTGGATCTGCCTGTTTAATTCTCTTTCATATGATAACGTTGGTTTATTCATGGTCTTGCCTCACCACCTGAACAAACCCGACCTCATATCTTATTCTAGGAAAATAAGAAAACTTTGCAAAAAACCACAAAAGTTCCTGAATGAAAATCAAATGCAAACTTAGGGCTCAAAAACGATTTCAGGACGTGACTCCAAGAAGGAGGGAGACTTTTCCCTGACCAAGGGCCTCTTTTTATAAATGTGGCTGTTTCCTACTCTGTGGGGACAGATGGTCTTTATAAAAGGATAAGGACTGCATCCCAGGACCTGCAGGGCAGCTGTAATTCTGAGACTTGCACTGGAAGTGCTGCATGCTACTTATTTTGTCAAGCACTGTGTGTATTTGGCTTTATGCACACAAATGTATTTGAAGTTTAGGGACAACCGGGAACATGTTGAATCCTATGCTCCTTTAAATTCTGTTTCCTGCCTGGAGTATTTGATTGATTCTGAACCAGAGACTTTGTTTTTCTCTTATTTTCCATGCATGTTAATGCAGTTTTCACTCTCATCAGTTCTGTAGAGATTGATTCAAGATATGATCTATTTCATGGCCTTAAAACTCCTTTAATGTATCATTTTTATCCCTAAGAATTCTGGAAAATAAACCGCAAATTTGAGCATAGATATATGAAAGGAAATGCTCTATCGGTGATGTGATGATCCCTAACACAAAACACAGGGCCAAAATAGGTTTTCTGGGAAAAATATTTAGATTACCATTTTATAATACCAAACAAATAAAGAGCATTTCCTTTTATTCATTGAACTCAGTTCTTATAAGTTTGGCTCAAATTATACTTTTCCTGAGATAATTATAGGAGTTGGGTTCTATTATTATATTTGAAATTGATTTTGAATTTAATAAGGTAATGCACTTTAAAAACTGGTTAAGAATGTAAGGATTAGGTGCCTGGCACACAGAAAGTGCCCAGTGTACTTTGTTTTGAGTGGTTCTGGGGATTGAACCCAAGGCCTTCACACTGAGCTACAGCCCCAGCCCTACCACCCCTTTTTCTTTTTTTTCTAAATTTTGAGACGAGGTCTTGCTAAGTCGCTGAGGTACCCAGGCTGGGCTTGAACTTTGGATCTCTTGACCCAGCTTCCCAGAGTGCTGGGACTATAGATATGAGCCGCTGTGTCTAGCTTCTGATGTATTTCTGTCAAATTTTGTATATGCTTTATATTAATGGGAGCTTAATGCAAATCAGCAAGCTCTGTAACACCTCCATTGGGTATCTTGTATATGTAGGGTGCTACACTGTGTTGTATGGGAACTAAGAAACCTCAGACAGAGCCCTCTGCCTTCTGGGAGAATGAAGTCTTGCAGGGGGAGACAGGCAGAATATACAAGAGACTGAAGAATCAAGGAAAGCTTGGATAAGAAAGATGTATTTGGAAGATCTTCTGAACATAAGCAAGAGGGAAAGCTGGTATATGACATAAATGTGGAAACATGTTCTTTTTTCTGACAAAGGCAAAAAGGTTTCCCACTTTTTTCAGGCTCCAAGCCCGGCCTGGGGAAGGCCACAATGAGCAAGGCAGACATAGCACTGTCCCCACAGTTAAGTCAAGTAGAGGGACCAAGATGGCAGAATGGTGCAGCCTTTCAGGGAGCTGGAGGCAGTTCTTCTGGAAGACAACAACCTGGTGAAGAGAGGGAAAGAAGTGAATCTCCAGGAACTGGGAGCGAGCTGACAGGAGGACTGGAAATTTCAGAGAAGCCGGAGAGACAGAGGACAGTGCAGAGAAAGGAATGAGGCGGCCTGGAAGGCTCACCCCAACTCCTGGGGAGGGTGACCCGTGTCTGTGGATGCAGGGTAAACCCAGATAGGGACAGCAGCTCCAGGGAAAGACAGTGGGCCAGGCTGACGGTGCTGGCCCCAGAGAAGCATACAACTATCATAAACTGCAAAACACAGTGTGGCGTTTTACTCTCAAAGTAACTCTTACCACAGGCAGCCTGGAGTTAAGGAGGAAGCCCATGGCAGGACCTGCCACATTTGACAGTGTTTAATCAGGAACTACTTGGGGAAGAGGTTAATTGTTTGGGACTGAGTTGTAGAGCAACTGCAGAACAGTTATACTCCAGGGTTTCTGGTATTGCCCTGCCATAGTGACCGGGTGGAGATGGTCATCAGAGAAGTTGTAAAGAGGTTGTGGGGGCTTGACAGAGACCCCCTGAGAAGTTTAAGCTCAGCCAGGAGGGACACAGGGGCCCCTGTCCTTCATGGTAAGAAGCTAGGCAGGACGTGTTGGCTCGAAGAGAGCTAGCTCTGAAAGTGCTGGCATCAAGTCCAGCAGACAGTTTGACCCCGCCCCCCCGCCCCGTCCTCCTCACTGCCTACATCAGCACAGAATTCAGTGGTCTCTTTGCTTTCCCATTAACCAACATGAGCAAAGATACCGCTCAGCTGGAGCAGTTGCCACAGTCTGAGGTATATGGACAGAGGGGTCTCTGGATGGGGATGGAGGGGGGAACCTCACAAACCTACAGGCCATAAAGCTAGGCAGAAAAAACCATGACCTTGGGTGCAGAGAGGTACATTGAAATTGGGAGTTACCTGAGTAACTATAGCTACAGGGTGGACACCATTGACAGATCACTCCCAGCAGGAAAGACAGGGAAGGATCCAGCATTTACACATAAAAACATGAGTGTGGAAACAAAATAAGTCTTAGCAGTGACCACCCCTCCCCCACATCTGCTAGACCCCAAGACTGTGTAGACCCTGGAAGGAAATCGCTCATTCAAAAACACAGGGGAATTGTTTTGGATTTTTTTTCCTTTGGACTTTGGGGTCTTTTTTTTGCTTTCTTAATTTTCCTTTTTTTCTTTATTTTTCTCCCTGCTTTTCCTTTTTTCTTTGTTGTTTTCTGTTACTTTTATCTAATTTTATTAATATCATTTATTCCTTAACAGGATCCTTTACCTCACTTTTTTTCTCTCCTCATTCTCATCTTTCTTTATTTTTCATATTTTACTACTTTCATTATCCTGATCCCCACTCCACTCTATCTTTACTAATATAATCATTAAACTTTATTAATCTTTAGATATTTAGTTCACTCTATGTAGTACTGCATAATTCTTTTCTGTTATTAGTGAAAGTATAGTTGGTCGCATGTAGTAGATATTTACATATACAAATATAAGATTTGTCTTTGTTTTTATACTATAATTATAGATCTCTTTTCTGTGATTGAGTGGTACATTATTGCTTCTTATGGTATGCCAATATCCAATTCATCTTTGACTCTATTATTGTTGCTGATTTTGTTGCTATTACCATTATATAGTTGTTTCTCTGTATGGCAGTATCTGTATTGTCTTTGTGACATTAACAATACTGCACTCCATTTCTGGAGAACTGGGTGCTGGTTCAATTACACTGCACACTCTCCCCCAATTTAACAGTGGTGGTTAAATCTTGGGATGATATACCCAGAGTGCATCACTGAAAAGAGATCTCCATACTGTAATAAATCTTTCCATTATAATTCACCCATAAGAAGGAAAGAAAAAAAAAAAAACAAGGAAACAAACATGAGAAGATAAGGCAACAAAATGCCTTGATAAACCTCCAGTGTTACCAAAGCTGTGCCATAGGGCATTAATGGTGAGGAAATCAAAGCTATACAGGTGAATTATTTGAAATGACAGAACAGGAGATTAAAAAAATAGGTCAATATGGGTCTCAACAAGCTCAGAAGATATAACTAGATATACAGTTAAACAAAATGATCAGTTAGTTTACCAAAGACACTAATAAAAAGCTAGCTGAACTAAACAAAATGATACAAAACATGAATGGCCAGTTTAGCAAAGAATTGGAATCCATGGAAAGATAAATCCAGGAGATAAAAAGGCTGTATTGAAAGTATGGGCTGCAGAAGTCACCAGTGTGAGGACAGAGGGTCAGATCTAAAAGGGCTGATGCAGGTGACCATATATTCGGGATACTTTAAAAGTAAAAAGGGAACATGAAAAATGTATCCAACAGTTGCTAGATAGTACAAAGAAAAATCTAAGATTAACTGGAATTAGTGAAAAGTCAGTAGATAAGCACAAATGACATAAAGACCTGTTTACAGAAATAATGGTACACAACATTCCAAATATTAGGAAAGAATTTTACCTACAGATAAGTGAGGCATATAGAATTCTAAGTAGCCATGATCAGAAAAGAATTTCTCTACAAAACATCATAGTCAAAATCCTAGAAGTAGGATCAGAGATTTAGCTCAGTGGTTCCACCACCTGCCTTGCAAGTGCAAGGTCCTGAGTTTGATCACCAGTACAACAACAACAACAAAAAATCCTAGAAGTCAAGCACAAGGACGGAATCTTAAAAGCTTTTAGAGAAAAGCAACAAATCACTTGTAAAGGCAAACCCAGTAGAATTACACCAGACTTCTAAACACAAACCTTAAATGACAGGAGAGCTTAGAGTGAAGTTTCAAGCCCTAAAATACCTTCCAACCCAGACTGATATATCCCACAGAACTAGCTTTCAAAATTGATGGAGAAATAAGGTATTTTTCCATGACAAAGAGCACCTTAAAAATGTCATGATCATCAAACTTGCATTTCAGAATATTCTCAAGGATATCCTAAGAACAGTGAAGCCCACAATGCCATAAAGTCTAATAGAATGAATACATCACCAGAGCAAGTAATTAAGCAGAAGAGTAAAAAAAGGAGCAATCAGCATTGAAAAATAAGACAATGACAGAAATCGGTCAATATCTTTCAGTAATGACTGTCAATATGAATGGTCTCAATTTCCCAATCAAAAGACACAGATTGAGAGAATGAATCAAAAAACAAAGCCCAACAATATGCTGCATACAAGAAACACATTTAATCAAAAAAGAAATTCATAGACTAAAAGTCAAAAGATGGAAAACTATTCCATGCAATGGGAACCCGAAAACAAGTAAGAGCAGCTATCATAGTCTTAGATAATGTGGACTTCATGCAAAAACTGATCAAAAGAGGCAAAAAAGGTTACTACATATTAGTAAAGGGGCCAATTTAACAGGAAAAGGTAGCAATTTTATAAAATATATGCACCAAACATTGACATGCCCAACCACATAAAGCAAACACTACTGGACATAAAAGATCAGTTAACATCATCTTATAGTTATAGTGGGGGACATCAATAACCCACTGTCAAAAAAATAGACCAACTAGATTAAAAATGAACAAAAAACATTAGATTTGCCCCAAACTTTAGAAGAAATGAACTTAATATATATCTATAGAGTGTTCTACCCAACAGCAGAACACAAATTCTCAGCAGCTCATGGAACTTTCTCCAAAATAGATCACATACTAACCCATAAAGCAAGCTTAAGTATTCAAAAGAAGAGACTACCCCCTTGCATATTATCATGCAATGAAACTGCACATCATTGGCAGAAGAATCCACAGAAATAATACAAACATATGAATATAATCAATAATCAATGGGCACAGAAGAAATCAAGGAAGAGATAAGACAGCTCCTAGAATCAAACAATAATGCTAGTACAATAAACTAGAATGAATGAGACACACTGAAAGCCTCCCTATGAAGGAAATTTGTAGCTGTGAATGCCCACACTACAAAAACAGAGCAAGCACAAATAACCTAATGATGCACCTCAAATTCCTATAAAGACAAGAACAATCCAAAGCTAGTACAAGGAAATTACAAAGATCAGAGCAGATAATTCTGAAATTGTGACCAAAAAATGCAAAGAATCAATGAGCTGGTTCTTCAAAAGAATGAACAGAATATCTGAACTTTTAGCCAAGCCAATCTTACAGGAAAAAAGAAAAGAAAAGAAAGGAAAGGAAAGGAAAAGAAAGAGAGAGAGCAAGGAAGAGAGGAAAAAGATCCAAGTCAATACAATTAAGAATGAAAAAGGCAAAATTGCAATAGAGACCTCAAAAATCTAGATCATAAGTATAGATTCATAAGTACACAACTACTTTGAAAGCCTGAGCTCCAATAAATTGGAGAATCCAGAAGTAGATAGATTCCTAGATATGTATGAGTTACCAAAACTGAGCCAAGCCAGGTGTGGATGGTGCATGCTTGTAATCCTAGCACTCAAGAGGCTGATGTAGGAGAATTGCTGCAAGTTTGAGGCCAAATGAGTTCAAGGCCAGCCTGAATTACAGAGCAAGACCCAGTCTGGAAAAAAAAAAAAAACTGAGCCAAGAAGATACAAAAACCCCATATAATCCAATAACAGCCAATGAAATTGAAGCAATAATGAAAAACCTACCGACTAAGAAAACCTCAGGATCTGATGGTTTCACTGCTGAATTCTACAGGAACTTTAGGGAAGATCTAATGCCAATACTGCTGAAATTCTTTAATGACATTGAAAGGAAGGAGTACTCCTGAAGTCATTCCTGGGAGCTGGCATTACCCAACTCCAAAACCCACTCCCCACATCATATTACACGGGGAAAGCTGAAAGCTATCCCTCTAAAATCAAGAACAAGACAGGGATGTTCATTATCGCCACTCATGTTCAATGTAATGCTTGAAACATTAGCCAGAGCAATTGGGCAAGAGAAAGAAATAAAAGGAATACATATAGGAAAAGCAGACATCAAATTGTCATTATTCTCAGAAGACCATAAATTATACCAAAAGACTCCTACAAATAACCAAGTCCAGTAATGTAGCACAATACAAAATCAGCACACAAAAAAACAATAGCACTCCTATATATCAATAATTAAATCACTGAGAAAGAAAATCAGGAAAAAATACTATTCTCAGTAGCATCAAGAAAAATTAAATACTTAAAAATGAACCTAACCAAAAAATGAAAGACTCTACAATGAACTCTGCAGTAGTTTGAAAAAGAGGTGGTTGAGGACAACAGAAAATGGCAAAAATATCCACTATTCCTCAATAGATAGAACCAATATCATGAAAATGGCCACACTTCCAAAACTGATATACAGATTTAATGTAATCCCAATCAAAATATCAATAGTGTTCCTCACAGAAGTAGAGAAAATAATCCTAAATTTTATACAGAACCAGAAGAAACCCAGAATATCAAAAGCAATCCTGGGCAATGAGCAAAGCAGGAGGCATCACAATCCCAGATTTCAAGTTATATTACAAAATTACAGTGATAAAAACAGCATGGCACCAGTGCATAAACAGACATGGATCAGTGGGACAGAGCAGGGGATGCAGAAACAACCTGAGGCACTTTCAGTCTCATCTTCGACAGAGAAGCCAAAATCATGTGTTGGAGGAAAGAGAGCCTCTTTAATAAATGGTGCTGGGAAAACTGTCCACATGCCAAAAATTGAATGTAGAACCATACATCTCACCGTGACCTAAAATAAAATTAAAATAGATCCAAGATCCAAATGTTAAAAATGGAAACTCATGGCCGGGGATTTAGCTCAGTGGTTTTGCTGCCTGCTGCGCAAGCGCAAGGACCCGAGTTTGGTCCCCAGTACAAAAAAAAAAGGAAACTCTTGAAGATATAGGCAAAGACTTTCTAAACAGAGCCCTAGTGGCACAAGAAATAGTACCAAGAATCAACAAATGGGATCACACCTAATTTAAAAGCTGCACAGTGAAGGAAGCAATCAACAGAATGAAGAGGCAATCTACAGAATGGGGGGAAAATGTGCCAGCGACACCTCAGACAGAAGATTAATATCTAGACTATGTAAAGCGCTCATAAAAAAATCGATGACCCAAGCAGGGGGGAGGACTTCTATATTGTTGGTGGGAATGAAAACTAGTTCAACCACTATGGAAATCATTATGGAGATTCCTTAAAAGGGAAAGATGGAAATCCATTTGACCACCTAGTTCCTTTCTATGTATCTTCCCAAAAGAGGTAAAAACATACTACAGTGATACATGCATGTAGCAGCACAAGTCAAAATATCTAAATCTTGTAAAGGGCCTATATAATCCGTCACCAGGTGAATGAATGGATAAAGGAAATGTGTTTATGCACAGTGGAGTACTGTTCTGCAGTGAAGATGGATAAACTTAAGACCTGTGTAGGCAAATGGATGCACCTTGAGAACAAAATGGTAAAGCGAGCCAGATCAGACACATGATCTTAAATATGACATGATTTCTCTTATATGAGAAACCCACAATATAAATAAATTAAAGAGTAGAATAAAAGATAGATAATAGGAAACAGGGAGCTCGATCTTCTGCAAAAGGGAAGACGACCAAGAGGTGGAGGGCAGGGGGTTGGAGGAAAGGGGAGGGGGATGAAAAAGGAACGAGGATGCGTCATGTGCATGTGCCAACACCCGGGATGAACGCACAGGGAACTGACAGAACTTGGTGAGTCCAGTGAAATAAGACTGGAGAGGTAAATGCCGGGTGAATATCTGGGATCCATAACCCAGGAGCAATACAGCACCGCTGAGGCATTTTAAGCAGAGGGCACCAGAGGACACGATCAGACTCGCATTTAAAGATACTACTCCAGCTGCAGCAAGGAAAATGTATCGGAGGGGCCACACTGGAAGAATTACGAACAATCAAGAGCTTGCTGCAGTGATAAAGGCGAGTGAAGGTGGTGGTGATGGGGAGTAAAGGATGCATTCAAGACCTGATTAGAAAGCAGATTTTGAGGGGCTCAGTGATGATTGGATTGGAAGAGAAGAGAGGAGTCGTCAATGATTTTAGGGCTGTGGCTTGAGCTCCTAGGTAGATATTGGGTAATTTGGATGGATACTGATCAGTCATTGGTACAGGATAAACAGAAGGAGCGGGTTTGGAGCATGGAGAGATTGCGCTGAGGTTTAGACCTTGTGTATTTGAGATGCTCTCGTGCCATCTAAGTAGCGATATCCAGTATATCACAAGGTCAGGAAGTGCACCGGGGAAGGCATTGAAAAGGGGAGAGCAGAATATTCTGCACACAGACAAGTCCAAAGGATTCATGAAGAACAGCAAGCTTGCCACTACAGTCTAAGCACCCGGCCAAGATTCCTGTTCGAATGTTTCCCAAGAAAACACAATACATAATTGAGTTTGTACTTTTTGCTTGCTATTATGAAACAACTCTACATGAAACAAAAATAAATTCTGTCATGAATTTGATATGGGAGAATAATAGCACGTCAAAAGCAAAAATAAAGAAAATGGAAAAACAGAACATTTAATTGAAGTTTACTGACATTTATTGAGGATCTTCTGTTTGCTGAGTGCTGGCCAGGTGCAGGGGCCTCAGCAGCAGATGAGGCCAAGTCTGCCTTCAGAGTTTCCAATCTAGTAGGGTGGTGGACAAATTAAAACATTTGACAAACACATGTCTAATGTAAGGGCAGTCAAAGCGCAATATTAAGAATGTTTAGTTTAAGGACAGAGCAAAGTAAATACTGACTTCTGGATCTTAGTTACCTCTAGGGCACCAGGAATCCATTTGTGGGAGGAACACACAGGTGTCTGAGGGGCTGGTGGTGTTTAACCTTTTCAGATGAGTAGTAGATCCACACGTAATCGTTACATTATGTTTTAAAACTTACATATACACTATATTTTAAATTTTTTTGTGAACTGGTTCTCACACAAGGTGTGACTGAGATATAGGTAAATGTTTAATTTTTAAAAAATTATTTCAGTAAAAGACACATTGCCCTTAGTCTCCCTCTAAATACTTCCCCTTGCTTTGAAGACACTTATCCCGTTGTTCTTGCCACTTTCTGAAGCAGTTCTACAAGTCCTGTTTTGTGAGTGTCTACAAGGTGTGATAAAAACTACAGTGAATGTTGCTGCTGAGAGGCATCCAGCAGAAAGGCAGCTCATGAAAGCATTACAGTTGTCTCTGTCCACCTTCTTCACCAGATGTGTCACTGTGCAACTTCTGGCTCTTCCCCAAAGTCAAAATGCCCATGAAAGGTAAATGTTTTGAGTCAGTTCAGGGCATCAAGGCAGCCACGAGAGAATAATTACAGTCACCGAAGAAGAAGAATTTCAGAACTGCTCCAGAAAGTGGCCAGAACAATAGCATAAGTGCTTGCAAAGAAAAGGGGAGTATTTTGAGGAGGGTTAACGGCAATGTGTCCTTTACGGAAATAAATTTTTAAAAAGTTTTAAACATTCAGTATATTTTTTTAATCACACCTTGTATATGCTAGGCAAGGCCTCTACCACTGAGCCATAGTCTCAGCTCTAAATAACATTTAATTATGCTAAAATATGCATAAAGTGCATCATCTTTCTGTAGATTTTAAATATTATTATGTGGCGACCTTATTTTTTGGTTTGTTTTTCAGGTTTATTTTTTAGAGCACTTTGGGTTCATAGCAAAGTTGAGCAGAAGTGTAGACTTTCCATATTTATACACACACACACACACACACACACACACACACACACACACAGGGCCCCTGCCATCAACAGCAACACACACTGGAGTGGCGCATGTTACGTTCATGAAACTACCTTGACACATTGTTCACACTGGGGCTCAAGCCTGGGGTTCTGTCTTCTGTGGGCTTGGACAAATATATAGTAACATGGATCCACCATGATAGAGTCATTTCACTGTCCTGGAAATGCCCTGTGCTCCACCTACTCATTCATCTTGCTCCCTACCCTGGAAAACACCAATCTTTTTTCTGTCTCTGTAGTTTAGACTTTTCCAGAATGTCATGTAAGTGGAATTGTACAGTAGGTAGCATTTTTAAATTAGCTTCTTTCACTTCATAATACTCATTCAAAGTTCCACCACATGGCCAGGCATAGGGCTACACACCTGTAATCCCAGCACTCTGGGAGGCTGAGGAAGGAGGATACCAGGTCTGAGCCCAACATGGGCAATTTAGCAACTTAGTGACATCATTTCTCCAAATAAAATGGTGGACTGAGGATTGTAGGTCATGTGAAGGAGGCCCTGGGTTCAATCTCTAGAGGAAAGAGAGGGGGGAGGGTTCCTTAATGTTTTTTCATGGCTTAATAGCTCATTTCTTTTTGGAATTAAATATTTCTTGTCTGAGTGTACCAAAATTTATTTATTCATTTGCCTACCCTAGTAAAGGACATCTTAATTGCTCCCAAGTTCAGATAATTATGAACAAAACTTTTATAAACATCCATGTGCATTTTCAGTGTAAACATTGTTAAAAAATATACAGCTCACTGGTGTTCAGTTCATTACACTGTTACACAGCTGATCTCCAATCACTTTTCATCTTTCGGAACTAAAGTTTTTAGTCAACAGTTCCAACCCCCATTCTACTTGCTGTGTCTATGAATCGGACAGCTCTAGCCACTCATGTAAGTTGAGTACTAATGTTTGTCTCTTGGTTTCTAGCTTATTTTACTGAACATAATGTCATCCAGGCAGCATCTGCCAGAATTTTCCTTTTAATCTTTTTCTGTTCTTTTTTTTCCAGTAGCACAAAATGAAGCCAGAGCCTTCACACTGAGCTACATCCCCAGCCCTTTTTCTTTATTTTTTATTTTTAGACAGTGTCTTGCTATGTTGCCCAGATTTGGCTTCAGTTCATGATCCTCTTGCCTCCGCCTCCTGTGTTGTTTTTTCTTAAAGCTGAATAAACTCCCCCCCCTTCCCTCCCTCCCATTTTTCTATCCATTGATGGACGCTTGGATTTCTTCCACTCTTTGGCTATTGTAAATAGTGCTACACTAAATAGGAGTGTATATATTTCTTCAATAGACTACATGTGTTTTTCAAGAAAGATTTTAAGCAAAGGCCCGGAGAGTTGTTTGGGAGGAACACAGAACTTCTTTAGGAAGGCCGGTCAGCAAAGTCTTCTCCACAGGGGATGACTTTAGGAATGCAGAGCAGAAGTGGGCCTCACACACAGGGAAGGAACCAGACAGAGTGAAAGGCAGCAGGTGGAAAGGTCCTGAGGCAGAAACAAGCTCGGTAAATTGAAGAACCAGCAAGAAAGACCTGTGTGTCTAGGCAGGAGTGGGAGTGGCAGAGATGTGTTCAGGGTGAGTGTGTAGGGAATCGGTTTTAGTAAGGTGTGTAGATGTGTGAAATATTGCTTTGCTCTGAGCACTGAAGTGATGCCATTTGTATTCAGTGTGGTATTCTCTATCACAGCAAAGCTGTCTGACATGGCATAGCACACACGAGATACATTAGAAACCTGGCGAGCTTTGACTTCACATACACAAAAGCTACATGAATCTCTGTAAAAGGGAACTCCCTTTATGGAAATGAGTTCAATTGCCATATTTCTTTCTTCTTTTTGTGGTACTGGGGATTGAACTCGGGACCTTTACACTGAGCTACATCCCAGCTCTTTTAAAATTAATTTTTGTTTTTCACAATGGAGTTTCACTAAGTTGCCTAGGCTGGGTTAGAATTTGCAATCCTCCTGCCTCAGCCTCCCAGAGTAGTGGGATTACAGGTGTGCACCACCATGCTGAGTTTCAGTTGGCATTTTTGAATGGTGCATTGTGTTAAATCATAGCTGTGTACTAGATAGTGTTTGAAATATTTTGTAATTCAGGTCGCTCATGGAGAATTGAAGGGTTATGCAGAGGGTTACATGAAAAGCAAGTGGTGGACACATGAAATGCATGGAGAACAGTGCCTGGAGTTGTTGGCCAACGACGAGAATCCACTGTCTTCTTCCCAAAACTTCATTCCCTGTTGTACAGAACAGAACATTAGGCTGTGGGTGACAATAGGGCCTTGAAGTTCAACCCTTGCTATTCATAGGTGCAGAACCCCAAGTCCCACAGTAGTGACCTGTCAGTGATCTCACAGAGACAAAACTATGACAGGAAATCGAGAGGAATACTAAGGAATATTCCTTCCTGCTGGGAACGCTGCTGTCTCTTGATCACAAGACTGTCAAAAGGTCAGGAACCCCAGCTGGTGACATTCTTCTCCACGCAGCATGGTTCTCAAGCCCTGCTTTCAGAGCACCGTGCTAGGCACGGGATCAGTAGCACATCATGTAGAATGTGTGTGTGCCATGTGGCCTGCACTCCAGAATTAACAGGTGTTTAATTTATTAATGGGAAGTGTTTGACTGAAAGGTAAGATTTGCTTGTGTTTTCTCAGATAGCCTTTTTGATTGGAAGTGGGATATGCTTACAAATATTTCCTCTACTGTCCATGAATTTCAAATTTTGGGAAAGCTCACTGTGTTGATTCTGTGTTGTCCATGAGATGGAGAAAATCCGTCTGTGTACTAGAAGCAAACACAATCTCCAAATTCTACCTGAGCAGTTATAAGAAGAATGCCTTGTGAGAATATAATACCTTTACATTTTTTTTTAAAGTTTGCTCATTGTTAGTGTCATTTTACTTTTAAGTGGTTCTAAAACATAGGTGAGTTATTTCCCCCATTCTGCAGATGGAGAAACAGACTCAGGGGTTGCGTGCCAAGACCAGGCCAGCTCACCACTGCACTTGCTTTCTTCTAACTTTGATGTTGTACCAGAAGATCAGGATTTCTGACTTCCTTGATTAGCAAGACCCCTTATTCTAAACCCTGCATATAAAAAGAGCAAAGATAGAGGAACCTTCCCACCTATACTGTCCAAATGGGTAGGGCTGGCATGGGCATCGTTCAGAGAACTCACCACAAGCACACCCTTTGACACTAGGCTGCACACAGTCTCAGCTGTGACCGCTGTGCATAATGGTATGTGGCATTTGAGATGTTAAATTTCCTCTACAATCATCAACATCAAGGAATGGGTCATACGGCATGTCAATACTGGTAATATTATTTCATTCCAAGCCTCTGAAGATTATTCATTCACAATAAAATGAGGCAGTTTAGAAACTGAACTATGTGATTAAGCAGCGTGTCCTATTCTCCACCTCCAACAAGTGACAAAAACTTGCAGGCTGTGGCAGGGGGCGGGAGCTTTAGGAGTTCAAAGTCATGAGCCATCAGGTTTGCTGGTCCCAGCCCTACCTGAGAGAAGTCCTATGGTGGGGGATTGAAGTGGCTTTGGGGAGAGGACTGTTTATAAATTCATGATCTGCTTTTTACTAGCGTTGAGATGCCAGCTACACCTTAGTTTTCTCATTTGGAAAAAAAAACAACAGTGCATTGATTGGTGCTTGATAAATATTTTTTTCCTTCATTCTCTAGGACTTACTAAGTTTGAGATCTTGGAAAAGCCATTTAATCTCTTTGAGTCTTAATTTTGTAATGTGTGTAACACCTTCTCTACGTGGAATCCTTTAAAAGAAGCCTTCCGCCAAAATCCCACCCCTTGACTTGTTATCTTCTACACATTCACACAGACTGCTTGGTTTCACCTATCACCTGTCCTCTGATGAGTTCCAAATCTAGGCCACCAGCCCAGGCTTCTCTGCTGAGGTCTAGACCTTTATTCCTGGCCCTTTCCTAAATATCTCCCAACATCTTGTGGGCTCCTTGAACTCAAATTGGCAATACCTAAGCTCCTCCAATGTGCCTTAGTGTCAGCCACTGCCTTCCTTCTTTAATACATGCCTAGAAATCATCCAGGATTGGCTTTCTCTTTCCTACTTTATTAACCCATGGTCAGCAATTCTTGATGCTTTTCAAATTCATCTCTGCCCTTGTGGCTGCCATGTTTCTCACATGTATTCTTGTAATGGCCTCCTGTCTGTTCTCCTTCATAGACTTACTCTTTCCTCATTCCCAGTGTACACATCAATCCCTTATTCACACTTTTCAGTACAGTACTCTTTCTAAATGAGAGAGCTAACCATTTCCTTCTTCCCGAAAGCCCTTCAATGCTTCTCCATTACTTTCAGAACAAAATCCAAGCTAACATGATGCACAACGCCTGTCACAGAGTCTTATACCTTGTGGTTCATCCTTGTCTGACCCACCTGCTCCCCTTCACAAAGGTTGCACTGCTTAACATGGTCCTAAGGACCTCTCCCTCCACTTCTGCTCTGGAGCTTTGTATGTAGGAAACCATCATCTGCCAGGACTCATTTTCTTCCATTTGTTGCTTGGCTCATTCCTGTTCACCTTTTAAAATTCCTTAGGCATCAGCTCCCCCAGGAACCCTTCTTGTCCCTTGGGCCCTGAGTTAGGTGCTCATCCCGAGTGGCCCCAAGGCACCCACTGCTTGTCTGTATCACATTAATGAAGCCATTTCACACAGAGACTTTTATTCCATGTCTTGAACATCTGGCCCAGGGCTCAGAGCCCTGAATGAGTGATGCATCTTGCATTGTGTATACATGATGGTGTGAGGTAATAAAGCATGCTAGAGTGCTTTGTAAGTTATCTGAGTTTGTTATTTCTATGCATATAAAAGCTCGTATGCTTTATGTACACGTGTGTGTGTGTGTGTACAGCCCCTGCCAAACACTGCATTTTCTTGTTACTAATTTGTATATGAAGGCACTCAATTGTATGTTCTAATTGGAAAAAATAGCTCTGGGGTTAATAGGTAGACAATAGTATCTGTTGCGTACCTATGTTAATTACTAAGGATTTATAAAAGTGAATTAGAAATCTTCAGGTTCATAATTTACTGGAAACTAGGGATAGAATCTCATCCTAAACTTCAACAGCAAACATAAGCTCCCACCCCAAACCCCAAACAGCTCAGACTTTCCTTTAAGTGAACTTTGTTCATAGGAGAAGAACTAGCATGTTGCTCTCCGACCTCCAAAAATTCTTGCAAAATTTATACAAATTAATTCATGTTGATCCCTGCAAAAAAATGGTTTTTAAAATTAATTCCTTACAAGAAATTCATTTCTTGTCTCCTTTTCGTGTCAAAAGGCTTTTGGGGGACAGGTTATGGCAATCTGTAGACTGTGGTCCTCGCCAAACCCTGAGGAAAAGAGGTGTAAAGGAGAACCCCTTTTCCCCACCTTTGTGCCTTTTAAAAGACTATGTAGGATCTCCCACCCCAGCCCGTGCACAGCAAAAGGCCATGCATGGCACCCCCAGCCCTCCTGCTCCTGCTCCTGCTCCTGCTCGGCTGAGGACCCATCTCTGAAGCCGTGTGTGCAACAGGAAAGGCTGGGGCTGCATCAGTGAGCAGGGAAGCACAGATAAAAATCTCCATCTTCAGAGAGAGCCTGAATGCTGTGCAGGAACGAGAGGCCTGAGCACTAATATATTCAAGAAGACCTAAGGGTTTACTTTCCAATAAGGACGGAAAAGGTCTGAGCACCCCACTGTGAGCTTATCGTAATGTTGTTTCATATAAAAAGTTGGTAATTAGTCCCTGAGTGAATAAAGTAGAATAGATGATAAGAGACTGATACTTAGAGGGAAAGCACAAAATGCTCTTGCCAGTCGTCAGAATTTAAAGGCGGTAGAGAAAGGATGGGTGATGCCGCTGTCTGTTTACATACAATTTCCAGCCTAGAATTTGTAATACTAGAACTCATTAACTAGTTTTTCCAATTGTGTTAAAATGATGCCAACCTGCTTTTCAAAGGAGTGCGTGGATCTCTTGACAAATACAAGAGAGCTTTCAAATATAACAACTGCCTATCATTCCTTACTTAGCGTAGACCTTGCTTTGGAGGAAAGCCATTCCGGGAAAAATGGTGAAGACTTTAAATTTCTATTTAAATTGCTTTCATCTTCAAATGTTCATGACAGAGTTTCAATTTACATAAAAATTAATTCCTGGCATGTTATGAGAATATGCTCAGATTTCTAGACTCTTCCTCAAAAGGAAACAAATGTAAACCACCTAAAAGAAAATCCCTAGTCTTTGAAGAGGCTGTCACCTGCATTTAGCGCTTCTCCATTCCTCTCAGGGCCTTCTGAGCTCTGTCTGTGAACTAGTATTTAGGCTGTGAAACCAAGGTTTTTGGTGAGACCCAGAGATTCAAGCGACTTGGTGTCCCAGGGACAAATTCCAGTCCCGACAAGAATACAGACATCCTTCCCCAAGCAGTACACACCAGGGAAGCATCCTCATCTGCAAAACATGTGAGTTGAGACTCCATTATTTGGATCACAGCCAGATTTGCTCTAGGATTCTTTAACTCTACAGCATCTTTAAAGAAAATACCTTTAAAATCTTTTATTTCAGGAAGACATCTATTGTACATATTATTTGTTTGAAAATCATTTTCTATTTAGAAAAAGAAAGATTGGCTTATAAGAATTGAAAAGAACATTTCACAATGAAGGGTATATTGATCTTTGGACAAACACCAGCAATAAGGAGTCGACAGTAATGGTGTATTTCTTGGGATGCCTTTACCAATGCATAGAGCTAACTCCCACGGAATTCACTGTCACAGTAGAGAAGTAGACAAGAGAGCAATGACCCAGCAACTACTTGCCACCAGATGCATCTATCAACCAAAAGTTCCTCCTCTTCTATGTTGCTTTCCCTGTCTCCTCCTCTTTTCCTTTTTTATCCTTGTAGCTTAAATATCAGGATCCTTGTCAGCTGTATAGGCACAGAAACAAAATAGACACCCAACAAGTAAATATTTGGGGGGAGCAGTTAGCAACAAAAGCTTTGTTCTATTTAGTGATAAACTCATGCAATAATTAATTTAATTGAGTGAATTCAGCTCTGATGATCTTTAAAGGGAAACATGATATTTCGCCCAAGTATGAGAAACCTGCATATTTTCCTGTCAACAGGAATATTGTGTGTGTTTTTAAACTTTTGGGAGAAAGGTGCTGGTGTGGGTCATACTCAAATTATCCACAAATGTTAATCAGAGACTTTAATGATTATTCTAAAATAAATAGTATGTGAATAAGACAGAACTTAATGGTTTATCTAGCCATCGTTTTATGCTTATTGGTAGGGTTCTTAATAAAGTGCCATAACATCTCAGAGTGTTAAATTTGGTTCTCAAAGAATATATTTATCCTAAAAAAGGCTCAAAAACAACTTTCTTAAAAAGCTACTCTTCATTGACTCTACACTTTTTACTGTCCGAATTCCTACATCCTCCTATTAATCTCTATGACTATTGTTAGTTTTTCTTCTTGTGAAACCCTTTCACTGTAGTATAAAATAATACTTTCAAATTTTTTATAGTTATGTTTAAATCAATGCAACAGCACTCACATAGGTTTTTCTTTTGTACTGAGGTACAACATATTGAACATATGAATGTTTATATCTTATAATTTTGAAACAAGTGTAACTGTAGACCCACATCCATATTTATAAAAACTTTTTTTTGAGACAGTCTTGTGATGTAGTTCAGGGGCTGACCTCAAACTCATGGTGATCCTCCTGTCTCAGCCTCCTAGGTGCTGGGATTATAGGCATGCACCACCACACCCGGCCTCATATTTATAATTTTTTTAAGTAATTTAAAACCATTTTTAAGTATTTCATATGTAGGAGATGGAAAATGCTTTCTTAAATACAAAGTGCTACATATAGAAAATGTCAAATGGACATGACTTGGCTGCCAATTCAACTGCCACAAGAAGATGGAGAGTTCATAGTAGTATAGCATTTGTCTGTGGAAGTCATTAATAAGTAATCAGATATTTCTGTGTCTCGCATCTCACTTTGAGATAGATGTGATATCCAACTCTCACACTCCATATCTATTTCCCTATAAATTTGTTGTTCTGAATTTGGGTCAGTGATTTGGGGGTAGAAAGAAGAAGAATATTTAATGCAATGTGTGGCCCAAATGCAAACACTGAGATCATCTTGAACACATTTCACCAACAAATGTAAGACAAACTTATTGCAGATCCATTTGGATACACACATCCAGTTCAACAGTATAAGGTGCCCGAAATATTGCATATGAGTTACAATGGTAGCCATTAACTTTATTTAATGCATGTAACCTTTCACTGGTAGTATTATGTTGTTTTCAGAATCTTTCTTATTTATTTTTGCCCAATTAGAAAATAAAACGTGGGGCCATCTGCATCTGTTTGCTTTCGTCCAGAGGTTTATATAAACATGTACACACATCTGTGCATTTTTCCCAGAGGCTTCTATGTACATGTTGTATCAAAGTGCACAGTTACCATAAATAAACTCCAGAGAGAAATTCCAACAGCTCATTTTTTCTTGCCCATTGTCTGTGTGTGCATTTGTATGTCAGTCTGTCTTTTTGATTCTGTGTTTCTCTCTTATTCATAATTTATGATCACCTCTGGGGCAGATGTCTTAAAACAATTGGATGATCACCAGGAGTTAGGCAGAAAGAATTGCCTGCTTTCTGCTTCTCCTTATAAGTAACTCAGGACCAGAAGAAAAAAGAAAAAAAAAATCAGATTTTAGAAAGCATATTCAGGTTAAAGGGCACCAACCATCCTGGCTTGTATTCTGCCTAAAGGACAAGGCTTTCATTTGGTAAAGATCATTAGTCACCAAGATATATATTTTAGAGAGTTCCCAGTAGCAACTATTCCGTTGGCAGTCACTGGAGTGTACCAGATGGTTCATTAGCATAGGCTAGACAAGTCAAAGCCTTTCAGAATCATTTAGAAAATGTCAAACAGAAACAAGAACCCTGTCACTTTTTATTAGAATTAACTACATCATACCCTGGACACAGATTTCACCTTGGGTCAGAAAAATTAATACAGAATTATATGAATTGTGTAATATATTGGTTTAAGATAGGTCTTTCTCTAGGGACTCATTTGCTGGCAATATATTATGATCCCTCTACTTTAAGAATCCTCAAACCTTTCCTTTTGTAAGATATGAAAAGAGTTGACCTTGCTCAAAATCCATTGGTGTCTAATTGATTTGAGGTATATGCAGAATTTCAACAAGACATTCTTCTAAAGCTCTTTTGTGATCATTTTCCCAGGAAGCTCAGTGCGTTGGGCTTACTGAATATTCAGCAGCACATAAAGTATGCTTTATGTCAAGAGGAAAATGTACCCGCTAATTGAACACACTCCTTTATAAACAGGAATTTCAGTGCCATTGAAGTGTTGTTGCTGTGTTTGTTTTTTAAATGCAGATGTCAAAAACCTCGAGAACTTCCAGCTGGTAGAAGGTGTCCAGGAACAAGTCAACACGGCCCTGCTAGACTATACACTTTGCAACTACCCACAGCAAGGAGACAAGTTTGGGCAGCTACTACTTCGACTACCGGAAATCCGGGCGATTAGCATGCAGGCTGAAGAATACCTCTACTACAAGCACCTGAATGGGGATGTCCCCTATAATAACCTTCTCATCGAAATGTTGCATGCAAAAAGAGCGTAAGTTACAACCCTAGGAGCGCTGCTTTCAGAACAAAAAGAGTTGAGGTGAGGAGGGGAAGAAGGACAGGAAGAGAAAATAAATACTCTGAACTGCTCCAAGCAACACTAAATAAAAACTTGGTTTAAAGATATTGAATTTTAAAAAGCATAATAATCAAATACTTAATAGCAAATAAATGATGTATCAGGGTATTTGTATTGCAAACTGTGAATCAAAGGCTTCACATCCCCAAAGGGTTCATACGAAAGACATTGTAATGGAGTGGATTGAACTCACAGACGGATTCCAACACTGTGTCAGAATAAAAACGGACAAAACAATTCTTGTATATTTAAGCTGATCTCCACTGTGAAGAAATTTAGAAACTAATCTGTGTTATTAATTAGGCTTGTTCAGTGTGGGGTTTGCGTTTACAGAATTCCTCCATGGTGAAGCTGAACTAAAACAGTTCTCAAGAATGCATCAGCCGCACCTGTGACTGCTCCTCCCTCTTCCTCCGAAGGCCCCCTGCACCTTCTGCCCTGTGACCATGGAATCTGTACTAAGGTCCTGTGGTCAGACACACCCAGTAGTAGCTCCACTATATCATGAATTCTGAATGTCTGTGTTGTAGACCTGCAAACAGCTATTAAGAAAAGAACAGTCTATAAATACGTCAGCTTGCCATTTTAAATGTTCCGGTTCATTTGTCACGTGCTCATGATTGGAAAAAAAAGGCAGTGTCCCTCTTCTATCATATATAAGCATTAATTAATATTAAGGGATATGACTACAAATTTTTTAAGCAAATACTCCATAACTAAAGCAAGTTAGATCTTATTTCTGCTACTGTTGCTGAAATGTGGCTTTGGCATTGTTGAATTTCATAAGAATTTCTGGCCAAAAGGCTTACTAGGATCTGTCTTTTTAATCGTCAAAGTTTGTATTCATTTAAAAGTAAGATATTAAACACCTTTTGCTGGGATGTCAAATAGTCACAGTTCTAAGTAGTTGAACATAAAAATTGAAGCATGTGAAGCTATGCAAAATGAAAAGGATGAGCTGATAAACCGACTGACCCAGGGTTCATTCTAGTTGCAAATGAGAACCTCCTAAACTTGGGATAGAAACAGTGATTTTTTACATGTAGCCTGGAAAGATATCAAAGTCATTCAAATCTTTCCCAAAAGGGAAAGGAAGAGAGTGATACTGACCTTTCTAAGTCATAGGCCAAAGTCTGCTGCAGAACAAATATTGGAGGACAAAGAATTGCAAAAAAAAAACCTCTCGGAACAACGCTGTCAGTATTATTAACACGAAATGCCACAGATATGAAAGTCTTGCCTTATTTCATGATTCTAAAAGGTAGCTGTGCAGATGTGGATCAACATTTGTTCGAAATAAAGTATTAATACTTTAAAGTCAAATAAAAAAATATAGTGTTTACATTCTTTAGGTCCTGGGAGGGGTGGGGGGAACTGTGATATTGCAAAATAGCAAAAGCAGTAACTTCTTTAATGTTATTTTTCTGATTGGTAATTATTTTTAACAGTACTTAGTTATTGTATGTCGTGAGACACTAAAATCAAAAACAGGAATCTCATTTAGACTTTAATTTTTTGAGATGATCGGCAGCACAATCACTTGTAGAAACTGTAAAAAATAAAAGTCTACCCCCCTTCATTTTTTTCATAAATGTTTCTGGCTTTTGAATAGTTTATTTATATTGTATATCATAGTTTCAACTGTAGACAATTATGATGCTAATTTATTGTACCTTGGTTTCACCTTTGCAGAAGAGATAGCCAAGACTGAAGAAACCAAATATATGTGTTTACTGTAGCATGTCTTCAAGTTAGTGGAACATAGTTCAGGGACATAGAAGGGTCTTAATGAATTAAAATCATCCACTTGATTAAATGTCTGTAAAGCTCCATAATTATAATTCTTACTGTAGCTTATTTAATATCGATTGTAAATTATGTGACTCGTAGCTTCCTCTGTTCAAGTACATTTAACAAGGTGGAGTCTTACCTGGTTTTCCTTTCAAGCATTGTAAGTTGTATACCAAAGATATGAGTTATTACTTCAGTGTGTACAAAGAAGATTATTTTATTATTTTTGTTAATCACCTCTGAAGCTCGTCCACATGAAGGGTACACCCTAGCCAAGCTGGGCATCGACTTGTGCAGGGTCTCGGTCACCTGTTTTGTCTTCATGGCTCAAAGGGCAATGAAAACTCACTGATCAGAGCTCAGATCCAAAGCATTACGAGAATGGCAGCCGCATTGCTTCCCTTAGTTGAGGACCAAGCTGGCTAACGGCAGGTGGAGAGGAACAGTGCAGTCAGTGGCTAATGAAAGGGCTCCGTGCCGTGTGTGTAGCATGGGGAGGCGACTTGGAGATTAGAATAGTTATTGGGAAGGTCTTTAACATCAAAGAAATGCCAAATCTGTGGATTCTTAAAATCTGTGTTTCCTTACTTTAAACATACAATACTCCTCACTGAATTTGAACTTGAAAAATGTACAATACTGGTATGTTGTTCAGCAGGTGGCTGACACCCCGAGAGTGGTTCATAACACAGTCACACCCACACTGCTGGTGAAAACAAGGACAGCGGCTGATAAGCAAGATAGTGCTACAGCTGTCCATGCCCCTTCCAAAACTGGCCAGTGAATTTCTCTGATGTGAATCATTAACCAGTTTGTAATCAGACATTGACTTAGCCAACTGCCTTATCAATCACAGGACTTATTAGTAAAAGCAGACTCAAACAAAGGTTTTTGGCTTAGCTTGGTTTGTGATAGTTGGTCTATGTTTGTTAACAGACAATCTGTAATGTCTGGATATTTATATTACATATCAAGCAATGTTTAGAGTGTGAAGTCAGTTACACATTGACATTTTCTTACTGTATCAGTGAAAAACATATTGTCATGTCAGTTCTTTCCAGGAATTTCTCAACAAAATGGAGGGTTTTTTTCAGTATTTCAATAAATATTGATATGCCCAGCCTGATAATTTTTAAAAGTCTTTTGTCCTTATTTTGTTGGGTACTAAAAGTTCTAAGTAATTAAGTACTTAACTAGGAATGAAATCAAAAGAATGTGGTAAAGAGCAGATACTTTCTCCTCTGTGAACATTCTCTAGAGCGGTCTGTTGTCCTTCCCTGGATGCCCGAAGTGTTATACACAATCTGAGCCTTGTAGTTCCGTGCATGAGAGAAGGAGTTTGTCATTTTCCATTGTAACTGATTGCCAGAAAAGTCTTAATAGCTTCTCATTTTTTTTATCAACCAAATGGTGTCCTAATATCTAAATGCCATCCATGTTAATTCACTTGATCCTCAGAATTTCATGAGGTATTATCTACATCTTAAAGCTCTTTGCACAAACTGGTATGTGAGCTAGGAAGAAGTGGGGATTGGTTTTTTGGTGGTTTTATGTTGCTGGGGCTCAAACCCAGGCCAGGGCCTCATGCGTGGAGGGAAGGACTCTGCCACTGAACTATGCCCACAGCCCAGGGGCAGGGATTCGTGCCCAGGAAGTTCGACTCCAGGATCAGTGCTTTTATTTTTTTTCATTAAGTTCGTTGGTACACTTTAGGTATACAATACAGTTACATTCATCATTGGGATTTTGTACCATTACATGAGTCTCTTGGTTCTTATTTTTTCCCCATTCTTTTGTCCTCCCTCCACCCCCTCCACCCTTCCCTATTTACAAAGACTGTTTCCATTTTTTTCCTCTTCTCATATTTTTTCTTTTCCCTTCTTTCCTTTCCCCTTCCCCTCCCACTTCCCCTACTCCTTTAGAACTTTTCTTCCTATTTTGCATTATCAACTATACATTTTGATCCTTATTTACACTTTTAGTTTTTCACCTCAGAGAAACTTTGGTATTTACACATGTGTGTCCTATTTATTTCACTTAAGAGTATGACCTCAATATGCATCCACTTAGCCATAAATGTCTCTAGTTTCTCTTTTTTATGGCTGAGTAGTACTCCATTTTATTTTTAAAAATCTTCTTTATCCAATCTCCAGTTGATGGGCATTTGGGCTGTTTCCAGGTTTTAGCTATTACAAACTGTGCTCCTATAAACATGGGTATGCATATATCGCTGTGGTATGATTCTCTTAATTCTTTGGGGAAGATACCCAGCAGGGGAATAGCTGGGATCCATTAGAAGTCCCAGGATCAGTGCTTTTAAACACTGTCCCATCCTTGCTCCAAACCAATATGACACTTCCAACTCACTCCAAAAGGAAAAGATACTACAGAAAATCAGGCAACAGTTCACCATACAGTATACAAATGTTTATCAAAAACATGGAAATATCAAAGCGTTTATACTCAGCAGTTTAACCCTAAAAAATAGGATGACCGTGTTCTAGAATGTATCCTTTTTCAGTACCATGAAATCTTTGGAGAAGTTTAAACCAATAAAATCGCTGTAGAATCTATTTTGGAAATAAATAAAACTTGCATTAAAAAATATCACAAGAAGAAAAATATATCGCAAGAGCCACAAAACACTCAAGGCTTGTGAAACAGAGAGGTCCAGCCCTGTAGGGTTTTTAGGATTCACTCTCCTATCCTTACCCTGGGTTGAGACAAGCAAGGGGAATTAGCACTTCGCCAAGCAGACTCTCATTTTTCTTTGGATCCTACAGAAAGAATCAGACCGAGAACCTTGAGCTGAAGGGCTAGTAGATCATGGAACTATTTTTAAGCAACTAAATAGTGGCCTATGAAACCCATCTTTGTTGTCAACTTTTAAAATTGTTCTGCTGATATGACATGAAATATGGAAACAGTTCACATTCAGTTGGACTGTAACATGCAGAGACGTGTAAAGTTTGATACATTTCTAAATATATATACACACAGGTAATCATCACGCAGGTCAAACAAGGTGAAAAACATGGGCCTCTTTTTTAAACTTTTTGTTAAAGTGGATATCTATGTTTTTAGAAGAATTACTCATGGAGAGTTTTTTCAAAGCCCAACTCAGCAGCAGTATGGGTCAGAGCACTGAGAGCAGAGGCCAGGGCCTTCTGTCACTCAGGATCATAGGCAGAAAGTCGCTAAATCCAACAGCAGAGAAAACATGGCGCACGCTGATACAAATTTGATTGTTATATTTGATATTCAAAATAACTTCAAGGAGGCTTGTACCTTTAACTAAGTTTGACGTTCGGTCTGAAGCCATCTCTGATGTATATTTTTATGAGAAACATGTGGAGACTTTCTTCAACATAACACAGGTCAAAATGCTTCAACACTTAGTGATCTTGACATTTCCCTGGAATAATAAAGACCAATTTTCCTTAACACTGAACAGGAAGTGTATAGTTTAGTCACTCAAAATAAATACTCTTGCAGTACTTTAACCATCTCACAAAGGCATTTGTTTTATGTTAAGTTAGGAATTAATAACTCAGTGACTGGTGTCAGGCTGTGATTGTGGTTTTGTTTGTAGAAAAGCTTTGCATGTTTGTTGCTAGGATAAGGGCAGATGGGGCTGTCATTAGACGAATTGCTGAGTATCCCTGAAGTGAGTTTGAAACTAAACTGGAGAAACGACCGAGCTAGACAGGGCCAGGCCGGCCACACTCCACTCTGGAGCTGATGCCAGCACAGATCAGACCTAAGGCTGCCCCGGGAGGTTTGGGACACCTCCAGGCAGCTCCCTGGGACACCAGGTCAGGTCTGAGACTCTTCTTAGGCCATTGAGCAGAAAGAGCCAAGAAGAGACATGGGGATGTGTGGCCACGGGATTAGGGTCTTAACTTTTCAGCTTGACAGTTACACTCACAGATCCAATGGAAGCTCCCATCCTTGGTGGCCTTGGGCACCTGCAACCCAAAATGCCAAAGCTCCCCGCACTCAGCAGCCAACACTGTCCTTTGACACTGGAGCGGGCTCCCTTCCTGACAGCCTCAGTGGCAGTCCTCTGATGCCCACTACCATGGGGGAAAGTCCCTGACAGGGTGTTGAGGTCTCTCCTCACGCAGCTTCTGCTCGCCTTCCTGACCTCTCAGCCAGGCCTTCCCACACCCACTGTGCACTGACCACACTGACAGCTTGGGCTTCCATGCGTGCTGGTCCCCAGCAGCTGGCAAACGGCAACCACGCTCAGGGTCCCCCTGGCTGTCCCCTTTGCCCAGTACAGCATCCTGGGACTCATCCTGCTCACTTCCCAGGTGCCCTCTAAACTGATCCTAAGGGCAAGGCAGCACCTCAGGCGCTTCCAAGATCTGCCCTGCACCCTGCAGCCACCAGAATGAAAGGTCTCCACCACTTAACAAATACCTGAGATAATAACTTATAAAGAGAAAGGGTGACTTTGGCCCACAGTTTCATCTACAATCAGTTGACCCCATTGTTTTCACCGTTGGCGATGAAGCACACCATGGCAGGAGCTCTTGGCAAAGCCAAACCACCCGCGCCATGGCCAGCAGGCAGCAGAGAAAGAGGAGCAGGCTGGAGTCCCTCAGTCTCCTTCAAAGACACAACACCGATGACTTAGGGACCTCGCAGAAGGCCCCATCTCCTCCCAAAGGCCCAGGCTGGGGACCAAGGCTTTAACACACGGGCTTTGGGGGACGCTCAAGATCTAAACCATAGCACTCTGCATTTGTCGCTTGACTTTGACCACAGATGTCACAGTGGAGCCCAGACTGGAATAACCTAGTGTCCACCCAGGATGTTCATCCACTCCACGCCCAATATCAGATTATTATTTCATTCTCCTGTAGGGATTTTTCACATGTGTGATTGCATAGCAGCTCCCACCACAAGCATGCTGTTAACCCAAAGTGCTAGGCAGTGAAAATAGCACTACTCTATTAATGTAAGGTGGCTTATATTGCTGAGTATTGCTGCCCACCTCGTCAAGAAAGAGCTACCCGCAAAAGAGATTAAAACTGTCTCCAGAGAATAGAAATTTGTAAAATGGGTAGCTACTCCAGTAGAACAGATTTTAACACAATGTGAATGAATGAGTGCCTAACAATCAAAGCCACCCCTGAAGGATCCAACTCTGTTAGAGGTTGGTGAACTCCCTTCAACTTCTCCACCCAAGGCTGGACTGGACAACAGTGCTGGGGTTGTGACACCTGTATAGGAGAGCAAGGTAACCGTTAACAACCTCCAAGGAAAGAGTCTATGATTTCAACATGGCCAGCCAACACAGACTGGCTCAAAACTTCAGGAAGGACTTTGCCTCCCAAATCCTCCCTCCAGGTAAAATCTGCTCATGCCTTTGAAGTCTGCTAGAATGAGGAGAGACTGGAAGGCATGCTCCAACTCCAGAGATCTAAATGTATAAAAACTGGATATATGAAAGGAAAGCTCATTTTAGTACTTATTTATAACACAGGAGAGGAACCATAGCCTGCCAAACATCTTAGACCAATTCTTCCTTACTGAAGGAGAAATATTCACACATTCAAAACTGCTTCTGAATGGCAGGGGTATAGCTCAGGTGCAGAGTCTGGCTAGCATGCATGAGGCCCTGGGTTTCATCCCCAGCTGCACAAAGCAAACAACTGCTTCTCCAAGACAGGTGTGGTGGTACATCCCTGGGAGGCTGAGGCAAGAAGATCAAAAGCTTGAACCCAGCTTGGGCAATGGAGCAGCTGAGCAAGATTTTGTCTCAAAAAAAGAGAGAGAGAGCCCTGAGGATGAAGGTTAGCATGGAGGCCCTGGGTTCAATCCCCAGTACTGAAGATGAAGCAGAAGAAGAGGAGACCTTGCTTCTCCGTGAATCTGCTGTATTTGGAGACAGACAGCTTACCCTGCTGTGGAAAGATCAAAATGCCCCTTGGCCATTGAGGTTACACAGCAAAGCTGGAGATACGTGGTCTGCCAGCCCCTCTTCACAGCTCCCTCTACACCCAACAGCAGGGAGAAGAGTGAAGTGCTCTGGAGATACCTAACATCCATATTTCACTTGAAAAATATTGACCATAATGCCCCAGGCAATGTTCCAGTCAAGGAAATAATTCAAAGAACACACACTAAAGATAATTCATGAAAATAACAGTATCTGTTTATATGCAACGTGCTACCTATGATGATAAGTTGTTAGAAGTTTTTCCAAAAGCCATCGTCCTTTTTTTCCCTTGGACACATGGACAACATTTCTGTCTTCTTTGCAACCAGATGTGGCCACGGGAGTAAGATGGGGGTTGTGGCAATAGAACAGGAGCAGAAAGGACAGTCAGTCTCCTCAGGCTGCAGCGACAGCCACTCCCCCCATCTGTCCTTTTCACCCATATCCTGACTGGACTTGCAGTGTGGACAGTGGCCCAGGAGATGGGACAGTGATGAGCAGCAGATGAAGAGTCCAGGTCCTTGAGTGACCATGTGCAGCAGTGTCATGGACCAGCTCAGATGCAATAAATGAAGTGCTGCTATCCAAGCTCTGTATCTTAGGGTCGCTCTATTTCTAAACTTAGCCATTGCTCTAATATACAGACATGATTTCATGTAATCCTTACAACAATCCCTTCTTAGTAACTAAAGAAACCAAAGTTCACAGAGGTTTAAAACTTGCCCCAAATCCTGCCGCTTGTAGGTGGTAGAACACGAGTCACACAGCCCAGGTTCCTACCACTTTGCCATGGAGTTTTCCCCAAAGCACGATGCATGGCACATTGCAGGGCCAATCTGCCATCACGAGGGGATCTCCTCTAGGGTGGAAAAGGAGCAACAGTAACAGATGTGTTTCTAAAAACTACAGCACATCACTTCTGGATCTTTTGGCTAAGATCAAGTGTAAAAACTACAGCATAAAAGAAAACAAACAAACAAGAAATCCTGGAAATTCTTTGCCTCAATAAGACCCTAGACAAGCTTAGTTACAACCACTAACATCAAAAATAGGCATCAACTGTCCGATGCCTTGGGAATGTCCGTAGCACGGACACTGTTTGAGTCCTACATACCTGGTGTTCGAATCCCTTCTTTATGTACCATCTTGGCCGGAAATACCCACTCCACTATCTTTTCCCCCAAAATAAGTCCTGATCATGTCCTAACTATAAGAGCTCTGATAATTTTCTCAGGCCTCATTTTGATGAATAGTTTTCCTGTTTATTTTATCACAAAATTGTCTGACAGATATCTACATGCATTAATTACCTGGGAATATGCAAATCCACTGGCAATATTTACAGAGAGAACACACTTTCCATCATTTCTGCCCACATCCCACTGCCCCCAGCATAGTTAGTAAAGCACTCTCTATTTTAAAAATTTGTTCCAAAGATTTTTCCCAGAGATAAATAAGGACCATCAGAAGTTCTCTGCTACAGCGGTGGAATGAGCTTCTATAAATAAGCGTGGAAACACGTGTTACATTCCCCCAGTGTTGCTCTAGCAGGTTTTATTTCCCTTCTGTTCCTGTCATGTGGCCTTGTGTTATTTGAGTGTCAGATGTCCCTGTGACCATTGTGTGGCCTGGATCCCCGCCAAGCTCCCCGGGCAATGCCCAATCAGTACCCACTTATCCTCTCTACCTCAAAGAAATCTTAAAGTGGCACAACCACTGGGGAGGGGCACATCACGACACAGGCAACACACAAAACAGGGAAGATTGTCCCCCCACCCCACACAGCCATTGTCATTTACGAAAATAGAGAGCAGGATGATTAATAATGATTGAGCAGTGCTGAGCCCTGATTTTATTAAATCATCTCCTTGAATTCTCACAACAACCCTCCAAGGTGGCCATAATTACAGTCACATCATAGATGAGAAAACCGTTTGTTTCTTAAAGTTGCTGCTCAGTGGCAAGGCCAGGACAAACCCACCTCTGCCTGACCCCACGGTCGGGCTTTAACCACTGAGCCACATATTTTAGTAAGGATTAATGTAGGGTCTGAAAAACTATCAAAGTGATGGATTGTTAAACTCCATGGGAGTGTTCATTTTGTTGCCTGACTCGAGAAAGAATCTTCCTTTTCTCAACTTTAATTGAAACATTTGAAAATAAATCATAGGTTTACTTCATGCCTTTAAAAAGAATCATCTTGGCAGAACTAAGCTCTGGTTTCTGCTTTGCATGCTGACTTCCCCTTGCTTTTGTGTTACTCTGTTTTAATATAAAGGGAACTCAGTGAGGCCTTGGCTTGTCCTCAGCACTAGAACACAGAGCCTGCTACAGCCATCTCTGTGCTTCAAGAGCTACTGGCCGAAGAGAATTCGTGAGGTGTAGGATTTCCATCTGTGGAGGAATAAAAAGGCTGAATAATAGGTAACTACTGAGAGGTGAGGAGCAGGAGCCAGAAGCCAAGGGAGAGGCGTAGGGAGGGAAGCAGGGATGCTAGAATGGAAAGAATGAGCCCAGGGCATGGAGAAACTTAAATGAGGAAGGTGCTGGGGCTGTCACCTTGAGAAACAAAAACTCTCGAGCTGGCTCAACCAGGTGAAAGTAAGGGACCTAGTTCTTCTCTGTGTGTGGTGGCCCACAGCTGCTGGGATCGGAGCCCAGCCCGGGCAACTCCGTGACTCAGGGAGACCCTGTCTCCACAGCGGGCCAGGGATGTGGCTCAGTGCAGAGGCCCCGGGCTCAACCCCCAGTAGCGCAAAAGCAATTGTGTTTGTTCATTTATTTGTTTGCTTATTTCTAATTCTAAACTTGTCACTGCTTTGCCTCATTCTGGTAAAACTGTGAGGCCAAATAAGGAATCAGTTTGTTTGGAGCTGGTTGGTATTAGATGATTACGCTCGTGCCCCACTTAACCACATGCCAGTCAAAGCACAGACCATGTCCCATGGTGGTCCCATGAGATTGTGTCGCCTGGTGACAAGCATAACAGCTGCCTTAGTCTGTGTGAGTGCATTCTATGGTCTTCGCACAGTGACAACATTGAGGTCATCAGATGTCACCCTCTTCAACCCATTCCCGGTCATTATCAGCAGATGCGGCCTCTGCATGAGCACTGCGGAAGCATCAGCAGAACCATCAGCGGCACCTGCGGCCTCCACTGTCCTCTAGGGCAGTAACAACTTCGAAGCTATTGTGAGAATCGAGGAAAGGGGTTTTCCACCTGCACTGACTCACAGTCCTCCAGGATGCCAACTTCCTGTTTTCCAAGCACTGTGGAAAACTTTCCCAACTACAATCTGACTACAACAGCTTCGTCACCCAGGCAAGGATCCACGAGGGGCTCCAAAACACGAGCCAGGTGCTGCTGCTGCAGCCTGCAGTGGAGACTTCAGAAAAGCTGAGGCCGCGAGGGCTTTGTATGTTTCTATGTTTGACAACAGGGAGGTGGGACTACGGAATCCCAAGGCCTGCTCATTCTGTAATCAGTTAGTGGACGATTTTATTATTCCTGATCTCTTTGCCCCTGAGTGCTCCAAATAAAATAGCCTTGTGCTACCTTCTGTTGTTTCACCAGGTGTTTGCCAGGTGGTCGGGAATGGAAAACAGCTCCTGTCCTCCCATCAGCGCTGACCCAGGGTGGGAGCATGGGCCCCGTGACCCAGGGCGAGCTAGGAGAGCTTTCCACAGCCTCCGCAGGCAGCACTGCACGGCATGACCGTGGCCTGGGGAGCGGGGAGGGGCATCTGCCACCGGCACATCTGGGCACCCCCGGAGACACTGCAGGCTCCCAGGGATGGAGGATGAGGGGAGGAAGAGGCAGTGGGGGGCCGCACCTCCCCACCTCATGCCCGGAGCCCCAGCTGTGCCACCCACTACCTTCTACTCTGCTGACGGTGTCGCCTACGCCAGCCCGTGTTGCTCCCTCCCGGCTTGCTGATTCTGCTTTGCCTGGTCCATTCCAGAGATGTGCTCTTCTTGGGCAGAGGAAGGTAAACAGGGTGTTTAATAGTCTGTGGTTGGTGCTCTGGGTCCTGACCCACAGGCCAAAGGCAGAAATCCTTCCCTTTCTCCCCACTTTCCTTTTGAATGCATTGCTGTGCTTTCAGAAAGAGACAAAATTTACAAAATATGTCACAGATGTGCGAGCAAAACAAAACACCATCCCAGTGATGTGATGTGCTGTGTCATCCGCCTACGGAATTAAGAGGGAAATGAAAGTCTACTGAACATCCCCTTTGCCCCTCATCGTAAAAGCGAGGGGAGGCTCTCTACCAAGGATCCAAGTTCTGATCACACTGCACCTATTTTTAACTCAAATACCTATACTCATCATAGGTGCTCAAAACATTTTCCTTGGGTGAATCAAATATTTAATTCCTTTTCTCCTTGTTTTTTTTGTTTGTTTGTTTTTTGTTTTGTTGTTTGAGTCAAGGTTTCACTACATAATTCAGGCCAAACTTGTTATGTAGCCTAGGCTAGCTTTGAATGTAGAGTCATCCTGCCTCAGCCTCCTGAGTGCTAGGATTGCAGGCAGGCACCGTTCTCCTGTATTGACAATATTTGAAAATGCAAATAATTTGAAAAGCAGTATTAATGACCTATCTTTTGAATTCTGAAAAGAATATACATCCTCATTTCTGTGAAAATCTTTTCATTTTTCTGCTTTAAAAGAAAATCTAATAGTTTAAAATCATGCTTTTTTCACTGCTAATTTCTGGGTCAATAAATGATTGGTTTTTAGGATAAAGAAAATAGAACCTTTTAAAGATTCTACATTGGAAAAATTCTTAAACTCATTATGACCCTAAACTTAAAACCCTATTCACTTTTCCATGATCAAATCATCCTGTCCACATTGTTTGAAAGTTTTAGCGAGTGATAACATTTACACTTAAGAGCCAGGGACTGTGAACTTCACTGACCCCTGCAGTTATGACATCACAGATGACACAGTTCTTATTTGGTGAGCTTTGTGCTGAGTCACTCTTCAATCTGAAAATCCAAGGGAGTTACACCTCATTTCCTCAAAGGACCTACAAACTGTGCTTCTGATATCATTGAAAGTCATAACCTGACTTGAGAGAAGTTAAATGATAAAGAAATGTGTGGGGAAGGATGAGAAGTTCGTTCCATGGCTAAGGTTGTTTATTCATAGCCATGTTTCAGAGTCCAGGATCCTGGGGCCACGACAGGCTTAGAGCACCGAACATTCCCCTGTGACTAACAGCATCCAACAGAAAATCGCCACTGGATCTGCCATGGGATCTAGGTGTTTGTTTCACATTCCTAGATATTCCTCAGAACCCACTAACTGTGTTAGACACCTGCCCTCAAGCACTCAGTCTAGAAAGATGTGACTCCAGCTGAGGCCAGGAGTCAGCAAATCATGGCCCACTGGCCAATTCCACCTACCTGATGTTACAAACTTTCTTTGAAGTTTACAAAATTTCACCCACATGTGAAGGAAGCGCCCTCTCTGCCCGCCTTCATATCACAGTGAGAGTGATTAGAGCAGGCTGCACATCGTTTGTAAAGCCTGGAATATGTTTTCTCTAGTTTGCTGATCTTTGAGTTTGGCTAAAAGTTTGGGATAATAGCTGGGCTACCTAAATATAAACCAATTTAAAAGAAATATCCCATCATTGGGCCGGGGATTTAGCCCAGTGGTTCCGTCTCCTGCCTTGCAAGCACAAGGACCCGAGTTCGATCCCCAGTACCAAAAAAAAAAAAAAAGAAAGAAAGAAAAGAAATATCCCATCAGCTCCAAGTAGAACAAACTTGCTAAAAAGGAAAACTGTGAGGGAAATAAAAAACATAGAGGGGAAGAAACAGAATTATTTAAGACCTTCACTTTCTCTCTCTGCCTCTCACGTGTAATCTTCCGACAAGGGAGAGAAAGACCTGCCGATGAGACAACACCGCCGTTTGTCAGCAATTCTGTCGCCCCCTTCCATAAAGAAGGAGCTGGACACTTGCAGATGACATCAGATGTCAGGACAGGGCACCGGAGCCCTTCTGTCTCCTGTCCTGCACCAGCCATGCTACCTTGGGGTAGGCTGTTCACACCTTCTTTCAGCCAGCATTTGTGAAGCGATCACTATGTGTTGCGAAGTTCAGAGCCCTGGGGATAAAGCAGTGACCGAGACACATCTTTTACTTTATAGAGATTGGATTTTAATGGGAAGAGACAAAAATAGGTCAAATAGTAGATGCCCCCAGCAATCTTAGGGGTTGGAGCCAGGTACCGGGATGAAGGGGAAAGGAGAATGAAAACGAGTGGGGAGGGAGGGAGTGGAAGCGGGCAGGGGAGAGAGCCCTGCAGGAAGAGGGCCCAGCCACCTGAGTGTCCTGGGAGGGCTCTAGCAGGGAGTGAGTGCCCAAAGGCCCTGCGCAGGAGCACTTTGGGCCAGGCAGAAACAGCCGTGGGCACAATGACCGGAAATGAGGGGAGAGAGGAGACGGGAGGATGAGGATCCAGACCACAGGCAGCCTTGTGGGCCCCAGCAAGGACTTCACTGTCCTTCCGAGTAAGCTGGGGAGCCGCTGGCGGCGGGGCCAAGCAGAAAGGGCATGATTGGCAGCTGGGTAGAGAAGCAACCACTGGGCAGCAGAGTGGAGAGAGGGAAGCATAGAAGGTGCCAGACTGGGACTGACTCCTATGGGAGGTGAAGGCAGCCTGGGCTAGGGGTGGCAGGAAAAGTGGCAGGAAGCGACGTCTCTGGTACCGTCCCATGCATCCCAGGGATTCGCTCAGGGATCCCATGGTGGCTTTTAACCAAAAGAAGCAGGTGAAGGAAGTAACCTATTCCTTCTTATAGGCAATTGACATTTCCCCCCATTCTACATAAATGTGGATAAATGAATCTTCAAAAAATGTGTGCGTTGACTTGATAAAATAATCTAGGCAAAAGAGTGCCCCGTCATAGAGACAGGGCCTAAACGAAGACCAGCTGTCCAGCTGCCTCTTCCGCCCCTTCTGTGAGGGAATTCTGGAGGGGGCCACATCCTCGAGCTTTCAGTCAGCAGGCCCCTGTATGGGCAGGAAGTTCCGAGATCTGCGGAAGTATCCAGTGTAAATGACCATTTATATTTTCATTAAAAATTCTTTTTAAAATTAGCATACTAGGGCCCGGGGATTTAGCTCAGTGGTTCTGCTGCCTGCTTCAAAAGTGTAAGCGAAAGGCCCCGAGTTCAATCCCCAGTACCAAAAACCAAACAAACAAAATAAAATGAGCATACTAGAGTTTTAATGGAATTTTTTAAATTGGCTTAGCATGCAGAATCATTATGAGACACAAAACTGTCATTTTCAGCTACCTGTGGCAGTGCTTCTCATGCCCCAGCGCGGCCCAGATCACCTAGAGGTCTCCAGCAGATACAGACACTGACAGGCCACCAAGGGTGGGCCTGCAGGCTGCGTTTCTCACAAGCACCCAGGGGGGCTGAAGTGGTCCCCAGCTCTGCTTTAACTGACAGACCTGTCAGCCAAGGCGGAGGAGAAAGGGCCTGGGAGAGGCCTGCTCTTTTTAGAACAAGCTTAGTTAATAGTTAAGAACCACTGATTTAGAGCTTGTGTTAGATGCTGGACTTTCAGGACGGAAGCCCGTCTCTGGGACAGCACTCCCCAGTCTGGTGACCGCGCCCATAAACAATGGTGGTAACCGTGGAGCCCCAAGGGATAGGTTGGGGAACCTGGAGGAAGGGAGGGGCGGGATGTACCGGGGACCTAGTGAGCCCGCCGTGGAACCTGACAGGTTTGTGGCATCTTGAGAGGTACAGGGAAGAGGACACCAAGGGAAACCTGCACCCTGTGAGACCCACCAGGAGGGATACAGCTCCAAGAGCTCGTAAACCCCCCTGAGACTGTGAATTGTCCATCAAGACCAGCGAGCAGGTGCAGTAGGGGGAGCATGGGGGACAAGATGAAGGTAGAGCCTCAGGGGGACAATGGCGGGAGGGGTGGAAGGCAGTGAAGGGGCCTGGGAGGGTTTGGAGGACAGGGTCAGGTTTCTATGAGCTGTTGGGCTGGAGAAGGCGTCGCCAACACAGGCACCGCCACTCTGATGCCAGCACGGTGTGCAGTAAGCGGGGTGTGGTATTGGCGATTCACAAGCCATCATCTAGTGAGGGTTGTTTGCTTTGCCACATTTAGTTTGCTTTGTGAAATTCAAAATAACGCTTGCCCTACAAATCACAAATTCCAAATGGATCACAGAAATCAAAAGCAATGTACAATGGCAACTTTTGCCTGCTCTGCGGACTGCAGGCAGAGACTGGGCGTGTGGTCAGTGCCATCCAGCGGGTGGGACCAGGACCCCAGCACGGGGAGCTGTGATCACAGAGCACGACCAACACCAGCAAAACCCGCGAGCAGTCCAGAAAATGGATCCATGTCCACACGTGTGACGATTTGAATGCCTGTGACTTTTCAGTATGATGCATTTATGTAAGGGTTAATAATTCCGATTTCTGAGACTGGATTCTGCTTATCAAATTAGAGGTGATAGAGACAAATTCTGCCCTATAATCGGAGGAAAGAATTAAATAACCTGCCAGGCGAAGGGTCAGTATCCTCAGGCCATGCAATCTGCAGCAGACAGGAGCAGTCTCTGGACAGGGAGGCCCAGAGAAACCCCTGTGTGACCTGCTGTCAAAGAGCTGGCCACCTTGGGCTTTCAACCAACTGGTGTCCAATGGTGTGTGCACAGAAAGGCCAAATCAACATTAGTCTGCTTCAGAAATCAGACATGCACATCAATGGTAAGCCGTACAAGAGCGAGGCACTATCTCAACTGAATTGTTTTCTCTCCTGTTGAAGCCACCTTAGAATTCCAAACCTGATTTAGAAACTATGTAAATAAGAACAGTAATAAAA